>NW_028274820.1:101305668-101618668 GCF_037043125.1 Eumetopias jubatus
CAAATCCGCGTGATTTGGGTTGATTTCCTCTTGGATGCCACCTTGACCTAAAACACCGCGTGTACCCCACAATAACATCATAGACCCCTAAAAACCATTATAACTTAACATTTTGTGTGCTGTATTCAAGAACAGTTAAAATAGAAGTACAAGTATACCTCAAGATTCGACTGCTTTTATTTTTTTATTTACTTTGAAAAGTCATACTTTCTACATCCTTAAATCCTGTAGTTACCATTTGGAAATATAATATGCAGCCATACATTTTAGCAGAGGCTGATTAATATCCCTGTCTAGAAACAGAATTTCCTCTGTGTGCTCTTCCAGTGAACCTGATGAATTCGTTTAAAGTTCAAGTATGAGTTGACACAGTGGGACAGTTGGGCACAGTGATCTCTCATTGTATTTTCCAGAAGTTCCAGAAGGTGGGGATGATTTGTCAAGAAATGTTTTACTTTTTTCCTGATAATTCTTTCTTCCTTTTTTAATTATAGAAAGTTGTTTTGCTTTCATGTCCACTAGAGAACATAAATTAATTTCATTATTGATACATTAAAGTGATTGAGCGAGATTTTTTTCCCTGACTCTCTTCCTCTGAACTCACTCTGGTGTACCATTGGCCCTTCTTTCTTACCTTGCCAGCTCTTCTTCCTTTCTTCTTCAAAGTGACAAATTATCCAGAGTCAAATTAGAGCTGTCTAAGGCTGTTTTAATTTAGAAAAATGTTTGGAAAAAAGCTATTTTTGAAGGAGTAGAATGTCTTTACTAGAAGTTCATGGCCATGGCATCGCATTTCCCCTCCTGCCTCAGTCCTGCATTAAAGAAGTCTGAAGAGTCGAGAACGAACAGGGACAGAGAATTTGCACAGGGAGAATGTATTTTCTAAACAATTGCCCCAGGGTTGCATTTCTTCAGAAAAATGAGACTCTTCCTTTCCAGCATCTTTTTGGATATCATGGTTTCTAATTCTGAAATCTTATCTTTATGCTAATATTACCCGAGTATGTATTGTTCATACTTTATTAAAAATAGTTTTCTCTTAGAATGAAATCTTGCCATTGGCAACAACAGATGGATCTGAAGAGTATTATGCTAAGCAAAATAAGTCAGTCAGAGAAAGGAAACACCATATGATCTCGCTCATGTGCGGAACTTCAGAAACAAACAAACCAAGAAAAAGAGACAAACCAAACACCAGACTTTTGAGCTGCCACCTTGTGTCCCCGTGTGTGTCCACCTAATCTCAGCTGGTCCCACCAAGACCCCCTGAGCGCCAACCCTATTCCCCCGCACGGTCCCATTTCCGCTCCAACAAGATGAAAGAAACTATCACGAACCAGGAGAAACTCACCGAACTGCAAGCACAAGTGCGCATTGGTGGGAAAGGAACTGCTCCCCAAAAGAAGAAGGTGGTTCATAGAACGGCTACGGCAGGTGATAAAAAAACTTCAGTTCTCCTTCAAGAAGTTAGGGGTAAACAATATCTCTGGTATTGAAGAAGTGAGTATGTTCACAAACCAAGGAACAGTGATCCCCTCTAGCCGCCCCAAAGTTCAGGCATCGCTGGCAGGGAACACTGTCACCATTCCAGGCCATGCTGGGACAAAGTGGCTGACAGAAGTGCTACCCAGGATCTTAAACCAACTTGGTGCAGTCTTGACTAGTTGAAGAAGACCGGCTGAAGCTCTGCCCACACAGTCTGTGGACGGAAAAGCACCACTTGCTACCGGAGAGGATGACGATGATGAAGTTCCAGATTTTGTGGAGAATTTTGATGAAGCTTCCAAGAATGAGGCAAATTGAATTGAGTCAACTTCTGAAGAAGATGAAACTTGAAGAAGTTACTGGGAGCTGCTATTTTATATTATGACTGCTTTTTAAAATTTTGTTCACGGATCTGATAAAATCTAGATCTCTAATATTTTTAGAGTGCCCAAGCCCCTTGGACACTGCAGCTCTTTTCAGTTTTTGCTTATACACAATTCATTCTTTGCAGCTAATTAGGCTGAAGAAACCTGGGAATAAAGTTTGAAACAAGGTTACTAAAGTTATTTGCCTGGGGCCGGGGTTGGGGGCACAGACTTTTAGCTACAGAGGCCAAGCTGATGGTTACCAGAGGGGAGGTGGGGGGGAGCCAGGGAAAATAAGGGATGGGGGTTAAGACGTACACTCACTGTGAGGAGCCGTGAGTGATACGTAGAATTGTTGGCACACCTGAAACCAATATAACTCTGTTAACTATCCTGGAATTAAAAATTTAAGTAATAAATTAACAAATAGTTTTCTCTTAAATACTGCTTTCATGCTGTCTTTTTTCCTGTGGTAGAGATATCACTCAGTTCATTATATAAATTAAATTACATTATAATCTTTTCTGAAGTATAGATCTTACATAAACCCAGCTCTATCTGTGGTTAAATTTGGGGAAAATAAGACTGAAAGCATTTATGTTTAAGTGAGTTCCTCAGCCGTTTGTACTGAGTACTGAATTGTTATAAATTTGAATTTTACTCTGAGAAGTACCTCTCTTAACAAACAGCTTAAAAATCATGAAGGAATTATAACATTTCTCTTGTGGGGGACATTTTTAGAGTGATTTTCTGGTATTACCTCTGTGGGAAGTTTTTAAAAACTTCTTAAAATGTATCAGAGAACCCCCACACACACACACATGAATACAAGTAAAATGGGAAATCTGAGTAATTCATGTATAATAAACTGCATCTATGTAAAGTGTCCATTTTGGTGCATTTACAGTTGTATGCATCCATGCAACATAAGTTACCACAGTTAAGATACAGAACTTGCTAGTTTTTTATTGTCTGTTACTTATTTTATGGAGTATTAGGAAACTATGATAAATGGAATTATCTTCATTAAGTGTGTTAGGTCAGAAATTAAGTTTGGGCCAGGGAATGGTGTTAGAGGTTGAATCCCCTGTTGTCCTGTAAGCTGATGTGTATTTTCTCCTAAAAATCCAGATTTTCTTTTTATCCTAATTATTAAAATGTGAGCTAACAAACATCTGTACTCTGATACTTCCTGAAGTTGTTAACTCAAGAGTGTGTCTCTCATTTCATCATGATGATAGATTGTTACCCAGTTATAATCTAGGAATATTGATCAATGAGATTCAGGCTGATTCCTATGACTTCAGTCGTAGAAAAACGTAGTAAAAGTATAGACATCTTATGCTTCTCCTTTTTCTTTTCATCCAGCTTGCATTGGTGACTTGGAGAGATTGTCTGTTCAGGCCACTGAATAAACAGGTACCAACTTGTGTGAGTGTGTGCATGTTTTCCTTTCACAACCCCTCACAGATTTGTTCCTTGGGCCTTGTCTCCCCTTCCTTTAGAATGTCCTTCGAGTATCTCTCATCTTGCATTGTCTCATGAGCTCAGTCTGAGAGATGTGTAGTAATACGCATACTGTAGTCTGTGACCTACCTTTTTTTTCCTTATCCTTCCTAAAGGTAACGAATGCTGTTTTAAAACTAATTGAAAAGGAAAGAAACGGTGAAACCATCAATACAAGACTGATAAGTGGAGTTGTACAGTCTTACGGTAAACAGTTTCCCTTTAATTTATTCAGAGTTTTTATATCAAATGACAATTGTAACAGCGTTCTGATGGATTCATTACAGATATTTTAGTAGATTTAAGAATATTGTTTGCATTTACAGGGGCACTCGGAATTCTCTTTAAGTTAATGTGGTTCTGTTTGATTTTACTCATCGTAAAAATTGTTTGATCTTTGTACCTTAGGGGAATTTTGAGGAATTAGACATTTGAATTATCTTCTGGTCTCATATTGAGTTATGGTATATGCAATAAGATAAGAGTGTCATTAATGGATGATAAAGAAGTTTCTATCAGCTTGAAAAATTGAGATTGAGAAACCGATAAGCTAACGCAGTGCTTTAAAAACTTAGGTGGCATCGTATTTCTCTGAAAGTTTAAATTTAGTCATTTTTAGGGAGCAGGTGAAATTGGTGAAGGGGATTAGGAGCTATAAACTTCTAGTTACAAAATAAGTCCTGGGGGGATAAGGTGTAGCGTTGGGAATGGAGGCAGTAATATCGTAATAACTCTTTAAGGGACAGATGGGGACTCGACTTAACTGTGGGGACCGTCTTGTAATGTACACAAATACCAGATCGCTGTGATGGACCCCCCCCGAAACCAGGAGGCTGTTTGTCAGTTATACTTCAATTAAAAATAAAATGTCATGTTTATTATTTTTAAGCTTTTAGAAATATAAGCGTTTTTTAAATGAACTGCATGATAACTCTGAAGCATGCTTGGCCATGGGTCAGAATTACTTGTTTTCATGTCTTGGATTCTGTGTCTTTTCTTTCACTGAAACAGTGTACTTGAATACCAGTGAATAACAGATTTACCTTAGGCCTTATCATTGTCCATTTACCTTTTAAACGTAAACTGAATGCTACACACCTAGGTATATTGTGTAAAATATAACAAAAACTGGGGTAATTGAAATATAGTTCCTATTTATTTCTAGTGGAATTGGGGCTGAATGAAGACGATGCATTTGCCAAGGGCCCTACGCTGACAGTGTATAAAGAGTCCTTTGAATCTCAGTTTTTGGCTGACACAGAGAGATTCTATACCAGGGAGAGCACTGAATTCTTGCAGCAGAACCCAGTTACTGAGTATATGAAAAAGGTAAGCTTAACTATGGCACCTGGAGTAGACTGAAGTTAAAACAGTTACTGCTGCTCCAGTGAATTCTTCTTTTTCACGAAGGCAGCTTTTGCACAGGTCATTTCTCAGGCCGTGTTGTCCTGTAGCGTCCAGGCAGGTGCATACGCTTCTCCCGGTGCCCCAGGCAGCTTTTATAAATTCATCTGAGAATCACGGCTCAGTGTTCTCTCTGCTGCTCTGAGGGCGGAACTGTCCTAGCCGTGCGACTTCCCAGGTCTGAGCCGTCTCCCAGCGTGTCTGTGTACATCTGAGGGGAGCCGCAGTCCTGTGTCAGTGAGAAACAACGATTCCTAGATTGGCAAACTTTAGCTGTTTGCTTTTCTGCGTCTGAAATATTCTCTGACAATCTCCAGTACAGCTTTCAAGTTGCTAGCAGAGGAGGTCCTTCTGAAACAACAGAATCTGAGATGGATCATCAGTTCTTTGCTAAGCGATGTTACAGGGAAGTGGTTTTTTTGGTTCTCTTTCTTGGGAAGACAGGTAGGTATCCTGGATTGTCACAGTGTGGAGTGACCAAGGGTAGGAACCAGCAAACCATTCCAGGAAGGGTCAGGGAGCAACTCTTTGACTTCGCACTTGCTGTCTGTGGTCTCTGCTGCAGCAGCCATGGCAACATCCAAACAAATGGGTGTCGCTGTGTTCCAGTGAAATTTTACCCACAGGCAGGAGGTGGCCTATAGGCTCTCGTTTGCTGACCCCTGGCCAAGATGTACGGGATTTCCAGGGAGGCTGAGCTAACTGTGTCTGATCTCTGCCTTGCCTGCCTTCTCTCTTCATGGGGAGAGTGAAGGGAGTGAGTATGGAGCCACATATCCACTTGCCGAGATGGGCAGTTAGCAAGTCAGCCCCCTAGGAGCACCGGGACCTCTGAGCACATGTGTCCCACCCCATTTGTGTGTGATGTTCTGGCTGCGTTTTCCCATAGGAGATCATGCTTATAAGTGGGCCTTAGAAGTTTGAAGTTGAAAGTCCTTGACTAACAGATTTCTGAGATCTCAAAGCCTAACAAAAATGGAAGTCTTCAGAAGTCTTAAACTTGGAAATAGTAGCAGTTCTTTGTGTATGTCTGTGGGTTAAATGAGCTTTTGTGTGTGCTGACCCCGAGCATACTGCCTATTTCACGTGTTAGCTTGGCAGCGCGGTTTTCATGCCCACATCTCTGCTTGAACTCTCCTGCGTATGGTGATGCTCTTAAGGGTGGGGTCTTTTGTCAGGGCGCACATCTGTGGGGTCTCAGTTCCCGTCGTCTGTGTGAGACCAGGGCTATGTGAGCACTCCCAAAGCAGGCAGATAGGGTTTTTCAGTCAGACCTGGAACCAAAGGCTGCTTGAGAAGCAAATACTTATCGTGGTCTAGATGTTTCCAACCCAGTGTGACCCTGCCTTCCTGCGTCCTGGTGCTCTTACAGAGGATTCCTTTCTAGCAGGGTTAATGGTTTGGCCCAGATCCACTTGGATCTTACCCAACATGACTTCTGTCACCTTCTGGAAGTCCATAATTCGGAGAATCCAGCAGAGAATCTGTAAGCACAAAATTGGAAGTTAACCATGTGAACAGTTCTCTTGCCTGTAGCCTTAGGCTACAAGTCTAGTTTTAAATCCCTGCTCAGCCATTTACTGGGGAGTTGGCCTTAACCCTTCTGGTCCTCCATTCCCTCAACTGTAAAGTGGGAATAACAATTTTGTAATACATGCATTTGGTGCTGGGCAAAGAGCAAGCGCGTTGTGTTTGGTAGTACAGGCTTACATGATTCACAACCTCCAGTAGATGTCTAAGAGTACCTGCGAAACCACAAGGTAAAGGGGGCACATTTTATGTAATGACTGGAGCAGGCATTATATTAAAACATTATGTCAGGAAATAGAATATAAAACTCATGAACAAATTGGAGATAAAGAATGAGCCTTTGACAAGTATTCTGCTTTTAGCTGCCGGTTTGGGCTAGATGTGCAAATTCCCTGGGGGTCTACATTCCCTTTTCTGTGATGTCCAGGGATATTTTTGTGGAAACATTTGAGAATCTCTGGCTTCTCTGCAATAGGGATGGCTTTGATGAATGAACGACCCTAAGCCACATTAGGGTTTTGAACCTATCCTGCTATCTCATGTGATTGAGGCTAATGTGAGCTACAAAAGATTTGTTTACTATTCTAGGTTACTAATGTCTCTCATCCACACAAACTTTAAAAATAAAATATACAGTACTTCATTAATTTGCTTACCTTTTGTGGTCTGTTTTTTGTTTTGTTTTCACTGTGAACCAATCCTAATAGAATTAATAGGGACAGTCTTTAATTGCTTGATTTTCTTGAGTCATTTTGAATTTGATTTGACCCTGGTATTCTACGATAATTACCGGACAGCGATGATCGAGAGCCTACTTGACTGAGAATCCACGAAGAGTGTAAATGGCTGTCCTTCCTAAAACCTAATGGTGCAACACCTCATACCTTGGTTTCTTTATCTATAAAATCAGCTATCACTGAGGACCCTCTGTTCTTGAGTGTTTTTGGAATCACTTAGATGCCAGTTTACTCTTCCCTTCCCTCTTGGCCCTGCAGGAAGGGTACTGCAGTAGAATGCTGCTACCCTCTGCCCTACAGGGGTTGGGAAGCCATGGTGCTCCCCCAGAGAGGGAGTCAGCAGTGCCACCAAAGCCTTATCTTTCATCTGGGAAGGGGTAAAAGTTTTAGGAGAAAGCAGTGTTTATGACAGTTGAGTTTTTGCTGCCCGAGGTGATCACGTATAACTTCAGACAGGAAAAGTGGTGCTTTTCAGTTTGCACGTCCTCTACTACATCAGCTTGCATTCTTGAGGTAACAACAGGCTTGGGGAAATTTTAGATCCGAAGCACTATGTGCTTAACTTAGAACTTCTGACTTAAAGCACATAAAGATCTGCTATTGTTGGGACGCCTGGGTGGCTCAGTCAGTTAAGTGTCTGCCTTCGCCTCAGGTCATGATCCCAGGGCCACGGAATGAGGCAAGGAGCCTGCTTCTCCCTCTGTCTGCTGTTCCCCCTGCCTGCTGCTCCCCCTGCTTGTGTTCTTTCTCTCTCTGACAAATAAATAAATCTTTTTAAAAATATATTCACAATAACTTCATAATCAGAAAAAATATATACATTAGTTATACATTAGGCTTTTTGGAAAATACGTAAACATAACATAAACCTTCAAGCTTAGGACACTTACTAAGTATGTATATTAAACCAAATTGGTGGGGCGCCTGGGTGGCTCAGTTGGTTAAGCGACTGCCTTCGGCTCAGGTCATGATCCTGGAGTCCCGGGATCGAGTTGCGCATCGGGCTCCTTGTTCATTGGGGAGCCTGCTTCTCCCTCTACCCTCCCCCCTCTCATGCTGTCTCTCAAATAAATAAAATCTTTAAATGAAACCAAATTGGAATAATTCTGTAGGTTTTTATGTAACTTGTTTCTCACATGCACGCGCGCGCACGCGCACACACACACACACTTGTTACATTAACATGTTTTATATTTACTTATTTGACTGGTTAATAGTATTCCATTACCCAAATATGCTATACTTTCGTTCCCTCTTACGAGAAACTTTAGGTTTTTTATATTTCTTCTTTTATAAATTCCTTTCACATTTTTTATTTGATAATACTTAACTGATTTTTCAGAGATCATTCTGTATTAAGGACATTGACATGTTGATGTATACTACAGATAATTCCCAAGTTTATTTTGTTGTTCACATTTCACTATTTGGAATGTGTAATAAGGTTCTAACTTCTGTTGTTTAAATAATTGTCCCATTGTTAGTAATTCTTGACAGCATAAACCCTGCCTGCATTTTACTTTTGTTTTCTTGGCTCTTGGGTGTTTATTCTTCCAGTTGAATTTTTCTAGATTTCTCCAAAATTATACCAAGTTTAAAATCATTTTAGAAAGTATAGCACTTTTACAATACCAGATAGTTTTTCTCTTTTATTCAGATCACCTGAATAATTTGAGATTATCGTTGAAATTTTGTCCTTGCTTTGATAATTTAGTGGTTCCTTAGTGATGCTTTACGCCACACACATTTCTGGTAATACTTTGTAAAATATATGGACTTCTTTTTATTTTGCTGCTCTGTTAAATTACATCTTTGTTTTCCTCTCTTCCTTGAGGGGAATTGTAAGAACTTGAGATGCATAAATAATCCAAAAGTTATAGGGGCATGTACTCAGCAATTGGCAAGAGAAGGCCATGCTGGTCGTTTGTTTTGTTTTTAATTTTTTAAAAGTCTGATTACTAATAGTGATTTCCATGTGGTCATTTCAGGAAATATATTCATGTGACTCTTGACTTCAAGCAGCTTTCAGGGGAAGCAGGGGTCCTGAACATAGGGTCTGTGTATGAGGGAGGATCACAGGTTTCTCAAAGAGTCGAGTAAGGATACTGCCCCCAAAAGGTGAAATGCCACATATCTGAAGGAAGAAAGCTGACATAAACACATTTGAACTGCTAACAATGATAACCTTGATAAGTCATTTAAAAGGAGCTGGAGGTAGAAATATATTACAGAGAAAATTGTGACCACTTAAATATGGTTGGCATTCACCCAGAATCAAAGGACCCCTTCCCTTTTCTCTTAATTTATTAGAGCAGGTTTGTGAGTTGAATTTGCCATTATTCATGGAACAATTCTTTAAGAAGGA
The DNA here is from genome assembly GCF_037043125.1 of Eumetopias jubatus. NCBI lineage: Eukaryota > Metazoa > Chordata > Mammalia > Carnivora > Otariidae > Eumetopias > Eumetopias jubatus. The sequence goes on from NW_028274820.1 coordinate 101,315,061, forward strand.
ATCCAGACCATTCACTTGAATGAATTCCTGCAGGCAGAGGCCCGTCTGCTCGAGGAACAGCGGAGAGTCCAGGTCTACCTTCATGAAAGCACACAGGATGAACTGGCCAGGAAGTGTGAGCAAGTGCTCATTGAAAAACACTTGGAAATTTTCCACACAGAATTCCAGAATTTGTTGGATGCTGACAAAAATGAAGGTGAGCCTCTCAGACTCAAGACGTGCGTGCATGTCTGTTATGATCTGCAGTTTTGAAGTTGTTTGAAATTCTGGACTCTGCACATGACCAACATCAGTCATTTTTTAGAAGATTAACGTGTGTGTACCTTGTTGTGTATTGATTTCAGACCTCTGTAGAGGGTTTTGGGTGTCACTTTGGGGGAAGAACATCTTTTCAGTTCAATTTGGAATATAACTTGTTCCATACACTTTAGTGTTAAATGATACTACCCCTGATTTTGTTCTTGAGGATTTTTATTTTGAAAATTCTTCAAGATGTGAAGGCTAGTATTTTGTAAAAGTCTTTCTTTTACCCTTTAGGTTTTACTGGGATATGTTAGGAGCTCAATAAAATTGATGTTTGAATTCAAAAGTTTTCTCTTCGGCCTTCATAAATTAACCGTATGCCATACATACATTAAATGAAGAATTTGGGGGCCCTTTTGTGACTCCTTTGTTTGTAGAGTTGAGATGGTATTCATAAATATTCCTTAAATTTATTCATTTTTTAAAATAAATATTTGAGTGCCTATTATATATCTAGCATAACTAATATCTCAATCTTGAGAATTTTAGGAAGCATCAGATATACTTCCTGATAAAATTTTTCTCTGTTATGTTGCTGGTTTCTCATAGTAAAGGAAAAAGTAAACTTTTACAATAACAACTTCATTGTTACTTTCAGCTTAATATATATATATATAAATATACACACACTAAATACAAAATATTTGGTTATAATTAAAACATTTTTGATTATTTAGATCTAAAAACACCGTTGTTTTATTTCAAGGTACCTGTCATCACAGTACACGTACATACTTAGTGGGATGGATATGCAAAGTTTGTGTCAGTGCATTAAGGTGGCACCTTCTTCTTTCAGATTTGGGTCGCATGTATAATCTTGTGTCTAGAATCCAGGATGGCCTGGGAGAATTGAAAAAACTTCTAGAGACACACATTCATAATCAGGGTCTTGCAGCAATTGAAAAGTGTGGAGAAGCTGCTTTAAATGTAAGTACAATTAAATGGAAATCAGCCAGGCCTAACTGTTCCCACACAGGAACTGCAGGTGTCGTGTGCCTCCATTTACGAATCCAAGTGGTAAGATTTCACTAGAACTGTAGTGAGGAACCTTGTTTTGGCTTTTTAAAGTAGAAGGTTCAGAAACCTCTTTGTTTAGGAAATTCCTCCATAAGCTTTTCTCTGCCACCTTTTAGGCATTAAGGATGTCATTTCTTGATATTTTTTTCCTTCATTTCTTCTCACAATTACATTCCTTACACTAGAAGAGAAAAGATTCTTCCATAGAACAAACAGGCAAAAGCGCCCTAGACACTTGCCTCTGGTACCCACAGGCCACAGGCTGCACCTCTTGGGGACTTTGATCTGAGGACTGCCCTTCCGTTGAAGATCACAGGGCTATTTCCACCTGATAGGCCCTGAAATGTGTAGTATTCCTCATGAACCGAAACTACCCCAGGAGGCACGGGGAATGTTCCTGCTAGTGTAGCAGTAATTCAGGTGATACTTTTATGTAGGGGGTAGCACGTGTTCCTAAAAGACGGGTGAGTTGTCTTCAGTTTTGTCCCTGTTGCGCACTTTAAATTTGATAGTGTTTGAGAGAACTGATAAAGAAAAGCTTCTAGAACACAGTTGGCTCTTCTCTGAATCAGAAAACGTTTTAATCTCTGATTTTCATTGTGTTTAGTGTTAATTATTTTTGACGATACTGTATTTTTTTTTTTTACAATACCATCTTTTTTTTTTTTTGACAACACTGTCTTTAATACATCTTTTAAAATCTTCATTTCTCTGTTAACTTTGGAAGATTTCTTTTTATGGGTTGCTGCTTCCCTTTTGACACATTTATGAATTACTAATGGAGTGAATGTTAAACCCATTCCTTCCCAGGTTGATAAAATAATTCATTTTGCACTTCCCAGATGGAAGGGACCTGGCTTAGTGGGCGTTGAGAAAGAGATGTCCAGGTTTCAGTGTAAGCTGGTGTGTGAAGTCCTGGCACTGGGACACGCGGGGTTGGGATCGTGGAGCTATTGTTACCCTGGCCCGGTTGAGTGTGGCCCCCCGACAGTCTGTCTGGGTTCAGATCCCTGCTCCAGCTGTGTGACCTTGCTGCTAACTTGCTTTTCCTGGCTCTGTCAGTTGGGTTTTTTAATAGAAAAATGACGGTCGGGACACCTGGGTGGCTCAGTCGGTTAAGCGTCTGCCTTCAGCTCAGGTCATGATCCCAGGGTCCTGGGATCAAGCGCCGCATCGGGCTCCCTGCTGAGCAGGGAGTCTGCCTCTCCCTCTCCCACTCCCCCTGCTTGTGTTCCCTCTCTCGCTGTGTCTCTGTCAAATAAATAAATAAAATATTTAAAAAAAAGAAAAAAAATGATGGTGACCACTTCATAGGGTTTTTGTCAACAATACATGTAAAGTGCTTATTAAATCTGGTGTGTAAGTGCTAAGTGCTCAGCAGTGATGACAGTTTTCTTTTTAAAAACTCATTTAAAAATCATCCTTATATTTTGATGGCTTTTCTTATTGCCACACTGAATGTTCCTTTATAAAGGGCCTGACACGCACGCACATGTGCTTCAGGAAGGGCCAACTTTCAATAATGTGTTTTCACGGTAGTTCATTCAAAATCCGTTTAGCCACATGAGCAACAGAGCCAAGTAAATGACTCCTTTTCCTTGAAATGAGTTAAGTGGTGAGTCTGTTATTTCTTCAGACATGGGTTGGAGAAGTAGCTACATGAAGCAGAGTTTGCTTTTTTATGTGATCTGTTGTGTATGATCTCTGCAGGGAGGTGGCCTCAGGGGGTCCATGGTCTAGATGAACGCAGTTAGATTATTTTCATGAGAATGATGGGGTGTTACTTCTAATGCCCATCTTTTCCAAACCAAAGTAAGGTCCTAGACGGAGAAATAAATCGTGCCATAATTCTCAAGTACTATTGTTTTCTCTTTCTTTTTGATACGATCAACTGACTTGGTGAATCTTAAATCTGACATATACTTTTTCATGACCAGTTAAAGCAGAAGTTTAGTTTCTGAGTAAAATTGTTTCTTTATACGTGGAACCTTCATCTGTCAGCAATAAACAGCACATTATTGATCATAAAATAATACATTATTAATTATAATTATTATTTCCGTAAAAACAATTTTCATATTGAACTCCTGAAACTGATTTTCTAAGTTGTTGTGAAGAAAAATGTTTTCTGGGGAAAGCAAATACTTTTTCTGTTTTCTGCAAGAGTTTTTCCTGAATTTCCGTCTTAAGGTTTCAGTTGACTCGTAGTTTGCAGTGTGCTGTCTAAATGATTTGTGAGTTTCTTACACCACCGTCCTGGCCTGGGTTATACCTGCTACCTTTACTCACCTGTGATGGGAAAAACCCATGAAACTTGAAGAAGCTCAAGAAAGAGTATGTGTACCCAGTGCTTATTAGCTGGCACATAGTAGGTGTTTAAATACTTATTTTAAGAAAGAATAAATACAGCTCTTAAATAATTTTAAGTAGGTATTTTAATCACAAATGTGGCAAATGTAAAAGATACATTGTAACCCAAACCATGATGGTTTTCCAAAGCCCACTCATGCTGGAGGAAAAGCAGCAGAGGAAAGAAACTGTTTGCCTTAAAAAAAAAAAAAATTATTATACATAATTGAAGTGGAATTTAATTATACTTAGAGAACACAATTTTTTAAAGTTTGAAAATTTTTGCCCAATTGAGTTAGATCATAGTATATGAAAATCATTTACAGTGAGCATATTTAATGTCATAAAAAGCACTATTTAAATGATTCTTTAAGGACTAAAAAGTTTTCTTATGTAGTCCTGTGATTCTGTTTATACCAAACAAAATAGGTGAAGTTTCCACAAGTAAAGAAATGATTTTACTTAGAAGCTGGACTTCTGCTTTAACTGGCCACGAAAAGGTATTAATTAGAAAACTAGATTTGCTACTGATTAGTTTGGCCTAGACTGAAATCATGACAGGTTTCAAATTTGTAATGGGATTCAAAATAATATTTTATGTACTGGTACCTTCAAAACCTACCTGAGCATTTTCCTAAGGCATTTTTTTTCATAGTTAAAAACAAATTTTTAAAATTAAAGGCTCTAGGTGGATCTCCCTCATGCTCTCTCCCTCTCTTTACCTAAGCAAGAACTGGCCGTCCTTGTGAAGTGTCACTGAAAGAGAGCCCTTAACACACAGGCTACGTGTAGGCGCACCGCTGCTCGGACCTACGCGGGCCGGCACTTGGGCTCGAGGCTCCTCACAGTGTGGAGAGCGTCAGACCGCGCAGGCCGGAGCAGACCAGTGTGGGTCCATCTTACCCCTCACCGGGCAGGATTTCGGTGCATCTGGAAGAATTCCCTCCAGCCTTTCTAGGGCCTCTCGACTGGGGACATGGATGCTCTCTTGATGTGCTGAGTCCTGCATAACGGACGCAGGAGTAGCCAACATTGCACTGGGTACCAGTAGGACTTTGGGAACCTTGTACACAAAAAATATTCAAGGATGGGATTTATAACTGGTTTAGCGCCGAACAAAGAACCAGACAAATCATTTTAAATAGGCGAGTTTGTTGTATAGGCAAGTTTCCCCAGCCATGGCTTCTGGACTGGAAAGCGTGGGACAGTATGGTAAATTAGCACACTGACATGGCATTGAAACTGTTTGAAGTCAAAATTTGAAAGACCCTATGTGCTTTCCTAGATGGGTCAAAGCACTCCGAATGTGTTCGGTGTTTGGCAATACAGTAACTATAAAAAGAATCTGTATTAAAATATAGGAGGGGGACGGGCCCTGTACACTTCGGTCGTGAGCAGAGCATCTTGAAAGTAGAGCCCACACCTTCAAGTGTTCTCTGTACAAGGCTGAAGCCCACAGTAGCCCCTGTGCTGGTTATTTATCTGCCAGAGCAGCTTAGCTGCATGATGCTAGCTGGTATTGTCACTCAAAGAGCCAACAAACATTGCAGATAAAATTGAAATCCTTGTTTTCATTCATTCAGCAAGCATTTATGGCCCTCCTGTGATGGGATTGATGGCAGGAATCCCAAATTGAAATGCCTCACCTTTGTCTTCTCATCCAGCCTCCGTGACCTCATCATCTGCCCAGTCGCTGTATTACAGGTTCATTTTGAATTCACATTCTCCTTCCTCCGTTCCTTAGCACGGGGCTAGGGGTAGGGTAGCAGCTGTGTAGGACATGCCACCTTGCCCTCATCCTTTGCCCATGACAACATTCATAACGTAAAACGGTGGGTTTCCCGCTGAGCCTGGGTATGGCCTCAGCATCCTCTAGAACCAGTAAGGGCGCCTGCCTACCAGCCCTGGCCCCGCTCTGTCCTCTCTGATGAGTGAGTTGGGTGAGGACAAGCCCCCTTCCCTGCCCCTCCAAGTGTTTTCTCTCTGGTCCCTGCCGCCAGCCCACCCCCCGCCGCCATTGACTTCGTTCTCCAGATGTTTTTCCCGCTCTCCTTGCCTGTTCATCCCTCGTGGGGCCCGGCACTTCTCTCTTTCAGAAATACCTCTGAATGCTGTGACAGCTTTACTCCACATTCTTCATCCCTTTTTTAATAAGCAAAGCAAAGTGAAACCTCTTCTCTGTAGTAGTATATTAAATCTGCACTATTATGTTAAACCACAATCCTCCTCTGATTTACCCCTGCTCTCATGAACTTTGTCTTCCCTGCCAGATCACTTCCCTGCTTGCCCTCAGGCTCTTTTCTCCACCTGTAACACGGGCCTCCCTGCTTTCTGCTCGCTTTGTCCTTCTTTGAAGGCTAGCTCGGGTCCTCCTTTCTAAAAAGAACTCTCCACTCTCTCTTCGAGCCCTAAGTGACTGTCCCCTCATCCTGTACCCCTGTGGCATTTATTTAAAAAGTCTCTCCTGTCCCCCTCTCTATATTTGTGGGTCCCCTCTATGTTTCCTGTCACTGCCGTCGATTGTAATCCCTGGAGAGTACAGCCGGCAGCTCTTCACAGTTTTAGTGCCGGTGTCTTGTGCACCAGGTGCCCCTCGATAATGATGGTAAAGAGGAAAAGCCAGCGGCCGTGTGGCCAGAATCCCCTTTCCAGTTTTATCCCCCGTTTCTCTGTCTCTTCATTGTACCCGTCACCTGCTCACCTTTCCGGGACTCTGCCTTGTACCTGCCTACTTCTCTCTCCTTAGACACGTCCCTTTTTGTCCCTGTGTGTTAAACACCTATTTATCTGTCAAAACCCAGCTCAAATGCCATTTCTTCCACAAGCCTTTCCCCGTCACCCCTTTGAAAGAGAGCATGTTGGACTATTTATAATGACATTCACTCTACTTCATATTTTAGATATCTGTGAAAATGTCTTTTACAGGAATGGCTGTATCCATCTCCATGTGTTCAGAATTGAGCACAATGCCTTGTGCAGGGTAGGCTGTCACCCTCCTTACGTTTTAATTGTACCCCTCATCGTTGCCAGCAGGACTCAGGGCTGCTTACACAGTGCGTACGAGACAAGGGGCTAGAAGAGAGCAGCGGAGTAAGGATAGGAAGTACAAACGACGCTCAGTGCTGAAAGAGACCGTGCTCACACTGCATGCAGTGAAGTCTAGGATCCTGGTTAGACATGCTCACAGACGTGCCTCCAGTTCTTGGCCATCAATGCAGAGATCTTACCAGTAGAGGCGTCAAGACTGTGAAGTACAGTCAGCTCCTGGACTCCCCATGATCATAAAGAATAAGCCTGTAACTCAGGAGAATGACTCAGTGCAGAACTGAGAATACTCTCCCCAGTGGCCCATCCTAAAGAAGACATCAGTAACGTGGACACTCATCGACCCTACACTTAAAAATAAACGTGACCCCAAGTCCTTGGATGGCTTTATAATTTCCCTTGATGGTAGCTTTTAGCAAAATACCAAAAGAAAGTTGAGGAAAAGAGTCAGTACAGACATATAAGTACTTGCTACTAAATGCTTGATGATACAGCGGGTTCCCTGTTGAATTTTTAGTTAGCACGTGATTTCGCAGCAGTCTGGTTGCTGTTGTGCTTCCTGCAAAGTGGCCTTTGCATAAATCATGTTAGAAGAGACTATTTCATTACTGTCTGTCTTTAGGGCAGAAATGGCGACAGATAAGCACAGAGTCCTCTTTGAAACCATGTCTTGATTTAGTAACGTCAGTCTAACTGGGACTGAAGTGTAATCCAGCAAGAGTGGGCTTGCAGGTACTTCGATGTCCAGCAAGGCCGTTGGTCTAACAGTGGGGGTGTTCGGCTGAAGAGATGGATTAGGGAATGAAGTCATGAAGGTTTATTTGCAGCTTAGAGAAAGATCATCTACTTGAAACGGGAGGAGGCATTTTCAGGAGCTGCCCAGGGCTCTGGCTCCAGGAATGATGGTGCTTATAAAAGGGAGCGCTTGAAACGGAGAATTATATAGGCAGAAATGAAATCGGGAGGCTCTGACAGCATGTTTTTCAGTGTAAGACTAAAGGGTGATGAATCTAGGACCTTATCAGAATTAGGGAAAAGCCCTATTTGGTGATTGAGAAGTTGAGTTAGAAATAATTACAGGAACCCAATTGTTTGTTGAACTTCCACCATAATGCATAGAGGAACACGGTGGCAGGGTGCTTCTGGCAGGTTTGGGTTTCGTTCATACAGCCAAGATTCCCTTTATCTTCTGGAGTAAAATGTTCAGATAACTTGGTCCTGACTCAACCATTCTGTGGGTGCTGGTAATAGAAGAAAATTACGCATACGGTGATAAAATTGGCCAAGGAACCTTACATCTGGAGTCTAGCCTGCTTTGTGTGGTCAGAAGGGAGGGAATACACATCCCTAAAATCTTAGGTAGCAGGAGGGCAGGGTGAGAGAATCCTGGGCTATCCCAGCCTCTGGCTGTCCCTTAAAGCCGAGTGATGGATTATGGGGGCTGATTTTACTATTCTTTATTATTTTGATGAGGTTTGAAATTCTTCCATAATAAGACCTTTTTTAAAAAGCAAGAGGAAGGGGCGCCTGGGTGGCTCAGTCATTAAGCGTCTGCCTTTGGCTCAGGTCATGATCCCAGGGTCCTGGGATCAAGCCCCACGTTGGGTTCCCTGCTCCACGGGGAGCCTGCTTCTCGAACCTCTCCCTTTGCCTTTCCCCCTGCTTGTGCTCTCTCTCGCTATCTCTGTCACTGTCTGTCTCTATCAGATAAATAAATAAAATCTTAAAAAAAAAAGGCAAGAGGAAAACAAAATGTACCAGTTTTGATGTAGTAGATGTGGGAGAGGAGAAGGGGGGGGACCAAGGAGGTGTTTTAGGACAGAACGATGGCAGTGTCATGCAGTAAGTCAGACTGACAAATTTAATTACACAAAGAGCTGTTATGTGCTGATAATGGAAATTGGTTCAGAAAGCCTATAGCTGAATTCGTGAATCTATTTTCTGTCTTGCCATGGGCTGAAAAGAATTACCGTTTTCTTTAAAGGAGAAGTCACACGGGTGTTCATTTTCAGTTTCGGATAAGCAGGCTGTGAGGAGACTCACCCCTCCTTATATCCAGGATACACCCTTCTTTCTTCCACCTGTGGGCACAGCTGTAATCTTTCCAGAGGCAGCCCAGTTACAGAAGCCCTTCACTACCCAGATCTGAGTTTGCATCCCACATCCAACTACATTTGGTTTCATCTTTGCTGTGTATTTTTAAGTCCTGAAATGGCCCCTGCCAGCCTTCAGATGAGTTCAAGACCACCGTGAACTCTCACCACCTACCCCCCCACTTACCTCCTGGATGCACTGCTTCTATTTCTGAACTAATTTAATAATTACTTTCTGCAACATCATTCTTTCTCTTAGAGGAGTCACAGTTTTTCCAGGCAAGTCCAGCTTAGTTCCACTTTCAGAATAGACCATCTTTACCTGTCTTGGCTCTGTGTCTGACCCCAGTCAACTTGGAGCCTCAGTACTGACTGGGTCGTACGGAGGGGCCGCAGACAGGGACTCCGACCTCCAGACAGACGAGCAAAGACAAGTGGCAGGCGTGAGCCAGAGCAGGGTCCGGGGTCAGTGATGGAAGCCCGCCCAGGGACATAACTGCAACCAAGAGTTTGTAGATGTTTATCAGACCCAAAGGTAATGATTAAAGATTCGTTATTTATGGTCTGAGACTCAGAGCCATGATTACAAGATAAATACAGACGACTAAAGCAAAAGTAGCAGGCGGACGAGGTTGTAGTGATGAGAATATGGAGCCCTGGTTACACTGGTAGGTTTTTTGTCTTGGCATTTTCAGCTTTAAACCTCACTCAGAGAAACAGGTGATTTCTGCTTATCAGAAGAGGTCAGATGATGCAACAGGAAAAACCCAGTAAGAAAATGCGAGACTATCACATCACTGGATGGTGCGTGAGGCCTCTCTGTGCTGTTGTCTCCAGTGTTTGGGGGTTTTGTTTGGTTTGGTTTTTGCCTATTATTTAATACAAAAATTAATTTTACTTCCTGAGTGGGCACAACACCTGCGAGGCCCGTGGGGGCTGGGGTTACACCTTGCCCCGGGCAGTCGTCAGAGCGGGTAATCTGGGTGCCCGCAGACCCTTCCCTGCTTTTCTCTGTAGTTGGTGGTTTGTGGGTTGTTCCCTTCCTGAAACTTCTGCTTCTCTGTGTTACGTGTGGGGAGAATGTTGCTCCAAGGACCAAGTGCTAATGCTTATGGGGAAGAATTACTCTGCCCCCAAATAACTGCACAGTGTGGAGACTTTACTTCTCCTTCTTCTCAAAGAATAATGATCTCAAGGTAAGGTCGTGGACAGTGTCTGACAAGGCCCCGCATGTCCCGTGGGTGCTGTGTGGCAGTGACAGACCCGCTGCTGTCGTCCCGGCCGCGTGAGGGGAGTGGGTGCCAGGTGTGCTCAGAAGTAGCTCTGGGTGAGGGCACGTTTCTGAGGATGGTCCCATCCGCTGCCGGCTTGGGAAGCCGCCCCCACTTACATTCATGACATGGTGAGGATGGCCCATCGAGCCTGTCACACCCCCTGTGTCCCTCTTTGGGCAGTGTTACAATATTAGGATCACAGACGATCCTAAGAAAGCCTATCTCAGTGTACACCAGCTCCCCATGAGCTAATGCTCAGACCTCTTCCTCGGCCACATGTGCGCAACTATTTTAAGGAAGTTAGATTAAATGAGATGGAAGTCTTGTGAGGCTCCTAAGTACATTTTTTTCTTCTTGTGAAATTGGTCCTTAAAATTAAGGTTTTCTTAGTGGACGTGTATGGAATAAAAGGTACTATCTGAGTCGTGATTATCAGTATTTCTGAATTAACTGTCTCAGAAGGAGTTGGTGAATGCCACTACACTGTGTGCTTACAAGCAAGGGAGACGCTGTCCTGCAAGGCTTCTCAGGGCTCGTGCCCGGCGGGGGCGGGGGGCAGCCAGTAACAGCGACCCACAAGTGCAATCAGCATCCCAGGGGGGTTGGGCATTGTCTGTAACAGGCGCACCCCATCCTGCCAGTCCAGAGAGCTTCCCTGAGAAAATCTGAGAGACCAGTAGAAGAGCCGAAGCTGATGAGGCAGGGGTTCCTAGACAGAGCAGAGTTTACACCCTCGGTGGGTGTAAACACCCACTCCAAGAACCCAGAAACCCGGTGTGACTTGAGAGGAAGGGAAGTGACACAGACTGAAACTGACAGGGTCGGCGCTGGCTGGCCAGGCCAGGAGACCCCGAAAGCCACATTAATGATGTGCCTTAGTCCTAAGGGCAAGAGGAAACCGAGGGATGGTTATAACAAACATGAAATTGATACAATCATTTTTATTTTTTAAACCATCTTTACCATGTAGAACATAGATTTAAAGAGCGTGGTCTGTTTTGGTGGCCAGACGGAAGACAGCATGGGTTGGTTAGGTTGGGGGTAGGGAGAAGGAATCTGGTTCTTAGGCTTTGTGAGGGACAGGTGTTTGTACTCGATCATTGTTGACCCTGGATGATGGGTCCACGGAGTGGATTTTACCATTCTTTGGAATTTTGCAGAGATTTGAAGTTTTCTACAGTAAAACCCTGAAAGAAAGGAAATGGAGAGAGTTCCGGCAGAGAGGCAGGTTCAGGGAGGAGACCAGGGTAGCTCTGATGTACAGTTTGGGAATTCCATGCAACAACCATGGGCAAGTTGTGTGAGCTGAGCGGGGAAGTCTGGTCTGGGCTAAAGATAAATGTGACCGTCACTGGCATAATACAAACAGGTGAAATCATGTAGGAGTGGGTGACATCCCTCAGGGACGAGGCCTGACAGGTGTCGTGTTTCTTAGCAGAAAGCCCTCGTGTACTGTAGAATAAGCAGATGGTCATGAACCAAAGCAATTACTACTCTTCATTTCCTTAAGCACCAAAAATTGACATGTTTCATGGAAAACATGAGCCGATCTCACCTCTCTCATCACCCCTGTTGCTTTTTGAGCCCTGCAACCTGGTGCTCTCCGAAACCCCTCCTCTGCTCTGTTACTCCCACGCGCTCCTGTCTTTGTCTGCCCTTGCCAAGTTCCTAAGCGGCTTCTCTCTCAGGACCTCAGATTCTCACGTCAGGTTTCCGAGGCTTGACACTTCATACATTTCCCTTCATGGGGTCCTTTCAGACCCTTCGTTCTTACCAGCCAGAGAGCTGCTGGGTCTCCTCCTGTAGTGGAAAGAATCTTGGAATCGGAGTCCAAGATTCCCCCTTGGGGAAGATCTGTCTGATTGGTCTTTCCACAGGGAATGCCTTCCTGGAATTTCTTGGGACATTTATGTTTTTCCAAATCCTAAGTCTGAGAAAAACTGTTCAAGAAATCATGAAAACAGAGAAAAGCATAATTCTCCTGTAAGCATGATGGTCAACATACACATTCCTGGTTTGACAGAACCCACCGATGGCAAGGGTAGGGGCGCTCACACGCAGTTGAAGGTTAAGGTGGCCTTCTCTGGAACCACACGGAATGCACGTTCTGGAAACGCAGTGTCATCTGATCAGTCTTCCTCGTTCGTGATGCAGGGTTACAAATGGTGCGCCCTTTCTGCTGCCGAGGGCATCCTTCTTACAAATAAAATACATGTTAGTGTGTTTATGCACATAATATACTTCGTGTAAATCCTTTGAGTGGTGTTCCAAAATATAGCATGTGTTGGAAGCAAAATAAGTCCTCCAACTGGCAATTTTGACCTGTGATTCTTTGTATTGACCTTAACCTTGAATGTTACCGTATTCAAATACTACCCAACGATGTTTGCTGGCATTTTCCCGTACTTGGATACTCGCTACAAGCTATAGTTCTTTGTAAATACTTTTAACAGAAGAAATGCAAAGGGAAGAAAATGTGAATTTCGTAAAATAATTTGACATGCAATCAAAAAGCAATCTAAAACCTGAATTAGCAAAAACAATATCAGTTTCAGTGGCAAACCCAAAATTAAGTCAAGCAGACAATATTGTCATTGTTAAAGAAATTAGTTTATATGAAATAAGATGTATGCCACTTGGAAGATGCTTTTGGATGCACTTGTGAATTAAGACCATCAGTGAGGGGGTGGGGGGGGGCGCCTGGGTGTCTCAGGCCGTTAAGTGTCTGCCTTTGGCTCATGTCATGATCCTGGGGTCCTGGGATCGAGTCCTGCCTCAGGCTCCCTGCTCAGCGGGAATCTGCTCCCTCTTCCTCTGCATCTCCCCACGACTCATGCTCTCTCTCTCTCTCAAATAAATACATTTTTTCAAAAAGAATGCTAAAATATTTTTTTTAAAGTGCAAAATTGGAGAAATTTTTCTATTTCTACATCTGGAATAATTGTCATGAAACAAGATTATCCGATGGCAATGAAATGCTGTATGTGTTTTAACATTTTAAGATAATTTTTAGATATTAAATATATGTGATGTTAACTTCCATTATCTTAGGTGATTTCTCTTTGGCAATCATTTTGCATTCCCTTTTAACATTTTCCCTTATTAAATGTCTGTATCAGGTAGAGACCACTTCACATACTGTTGAAATTATAGTCTTGCACAATGTACTCATAATAATAATAAACTTTGCATTTTTATTATATTTTTTAGCAGAAAACCTCTGAAGCTCTTAGTATAACCCTATCACAGGAAAACAATTCAATCTCCAAGCTTACTCATTATTTAAAAACAGCATTACAAGATGCAGAATAATTAGAATTTGGGGAATTCTGGTTTCTCATTCCTGAACCTGAGGAGTCATATCTGTCAGGAATTTGCAGACACTGGCAGCCACGTAAGCCCCCCAGCACTCGGGCCTCCTGCTCGTAAAGGGGCCGGCCACTGGCATCCTCCTGGCAGGTGCCGTCTGTCCACACCACCGCCACCGCTGTGGACGGGTCCTGTCCTCCAGGCCTTTTCCCTTCTCAGAGCTGTGGAGGAGATGCTGGCCCGGGAGTGAGGTGGCCTGGGGTCAAGCTTGACTGCCGTAACTGAAACCCTTGGCCAGATGCCTAACTGACTTAGTTTCTCCCCCTGTCAAATGGGACTGCAGATAGCAGCCTCATGGTGTGCTTGTGACCATCCTCGTGTGGGCCTTAGCACGTTGACGTGCAGTGCGTCCCCAGTGTCAGCTGCTCAGTTTGTATCACTCAGGCCTGTCTCCTTTGCACCCCCGCCCTCCCAGTCCTTCCCGTCTTCCTTGTGCATTGCTGCCAGACCTCTCCTGTGGCTGATCTTTGTATTACATTCCCCTTACGTCGTTTCTTTATCCAGAGCTCCCAGTTGCCCCCCCCTGCCGAGTCCCTCAGTGCTCTGCCTGTCTCCCGGGCCCTGGCCTGTCTCATCCAGTCTTGCAACGTGGTCCAGTGTGCGAGTCAGACCCTCTCCACCTTGCCTGACCCACTCACACCCCTGCCCACACTTCCTCGAACCTTAATCTTACACTGTTTTGGGTTTTTTTTTTTTAAGATTTTATTTATTTGAGGGAGAGAGTAAGAGAGAGAGCGCACACACAATCCAGAGGGGAGGGCAGAGGCAGAGGGAGAAGCAGAATCCTGCTGAGTAGGGAGTCTGACGTGGGGCTCAATCCCAGGACCCCGAGATCATGACCTGAGCCAAAGGCAGACACTGGACTGGCCACCCAGGCGCCCCAATCTTACACTCTTAGACCACCTGCCCACCTAAGTTCTAGATATCCAGCTGATTACTGATCTTACTGGCTGATTGGTTTTCCCAGAAAAGTCCAGAATTTGAATTTTTAACAACAGCAGAAATGGGCTAAGCAAACTATCACTTGGAAAAAATTGTGTTTCCTGTGATCTTTTGAATGTTCAAATAATGTGAAGAATCACTTTTTTATACAAGCTGGAAATCAGTATTTAATTTCAAGCCTGGAGAATATTAATATGTCTATAAGCAAAATGTCCTGTGTGTTTTGATGATGGAACCAAAACTGTTTCTTGATCTTATTTAACATCTTTGAAGAAATTTCTGAGCCTTTTGAAATATTTTGTAGTAACATATTAATACGCCATTTAATCCCCAGTAACCAACTTTTGTTTCTGTTTTTCCCCTGCTGAGGACCCCAAAATGTATGTACAGACAGTGTTGGATGTTCATAAGAAATATAACGCCCTGGTGATGTCGGCGTTCAACAACGACGCTGGTTTCGTGGCCGCGCTTGACAAGGTGAGCGCGTGGGCGCGGCGGCTGTCCGCTGGAGCAGGGGGCCCACGTCCCTCTGACTCTGCTTTGTGTTCCACAGGCCTGTGGGCGCTTCATTAACAACAACGCAGTTACCAAAATGGCCCAGTCGTCCAGTAAATCCCCCGAGTTGCTGGCTCGATACTGCGACTCCTTGTTGAAGAAAAGGTATTAGTGACTACGTGTGTGTTTTCCTTAGTAAACCTATTGAAAGTCTCAGCTTATCTATGAGGAATTCAACTTTGTTACATTTTACATACAGTAAGTTGTAATCTTTATACCTTTTGAGAAACTATTTTAAACCTAATACATCTCTGTCTCCTGAAAAGGTGCTTCATGTTATATATTCTAGGTCCAGTTTGTTGTTTGTTTTTTTTAATGTTACTCTTGGCTTTGAGAATTGCCGGCAGTGTGACCTCTTTAGCTAAATAAAGTTCCACAGGTTGGTCAGGTGGTGCTTACGAGGGTGGGAAGGAGGCAGGAAGCAAGCGTCTGGCTCGTCCTCCTGAGCCTCACTCGGCCGTGTTCCCGGGGAAGATCTGCGGCGGGAGCCCCGCCCCCGGCTCTGGCCTGAAACAGGAGTCCCCGTGTGCTGGGACAGTCGCATTTTCGTGTGCACCTCTCACGCTTACCTCCATCTGAGGAGTTTGTTCACTGCTGTTTCGTATTCGTCATGTAGTTTTTTAAAGTTTATTTTTAAGTCATCTCTACATCCAGCGTGGGGCTTGAACTCACAACCCAAGATCAAGTCCCACGCTACACCGACTGAGCCAGCCAGGCGCCCCTCATACTCTGTTTTAACCATCGTGTTTCTCACCTACTCTTCTTCCTCCTCAGTGTGTGTGTATTAAGAGATAGCGGCCCCCTGATCTCCTATGGCGCTCTCCTCTCCTCTCCTCTCCGCGTTGTGCTTCTAGTAGTCCAGGTTTTATGTGTGTGTTTGGGTTTTCTCAGCTTCTCTTTTAGTTTAACAGCTTCTCTCAGTTCAGAAATGTTCAAGGCTGGTTTCACTTTTCCAGAGATCCATCAGCAAGCAGTCATTTCCCAGGCCTCCATATTGTCCTGGTTTTGAGATGAATAGACAGCTCTCGAAGGCTCGCGTAACCCCACTGCAAAAAAACTAAGAATACCTATACGGACCAAGAAAAACACTGCAAACAAGTCTCACCTAGAATAGAGTTGGGGAAATCCTAAGTCGAGTATTAGCAGACTCAATTGATTAGGGAACTAAAGAATAATTCCCCAGAACATAGTATAGTTTCCTAGGAATGTGGGGATGGCTTGGCGGCAGCAAATTTAATATAATTTACTGTATTAACAGAACTGTATGTGGTCTTCCTGACAGACATGGGAAGACGTTTGATAAGGGCACCGGCTCTCTCTCTGACTTTGCCAGAAAGCCATCTTCCCAAGTCCAGTGAGAATGGAGTGTTTGGGGGTTGTTTTCTATTTATTGCAAAGCTGGTCAGTGCATAGTTTAGCAGTTCTAGTCAGATCCTTTCATGTATTCCTTCCAGGAATAAAAATGGACTTTAAAATGGGATGATTTCTTTTTTTTTTTTTTTTTTTTTAGGCTAGGTTATGTGAAAATTTTCAGTACCCGAATCGTGTGCTGTAGCAGACCTTCAGTGTGTTTGGCAGGACGCTTACCGTCCTTTTTATCCATTGCC
This sequence comes from Eumetopias jubatus, assembly GCF_037043125.1. NCBI lineage: Eukaryota > Metazoa > Chordata > Mammalia > Carnivora > Otariidae > Eumetopias > Eumetopias jubatus. Next base: position 101,331,615 of record NW_028274820.1, read on the forward strand.
TTTTCACAAGGGGCCCTCATTAAGTCTCTTGCTCTGTTATTTCTTAGCTCAGGCTGCTCAAGCAGACAAAATGGCGGGCACCCGGGAGCGTTGCTTCAGTGAGCGCGCGCGCTAGGGAATGGAGCTAAGAAGTAAAACTCTTCGGAGGGAGAAACCGCCCTGGCCTACCCATGTGAAGAACAGGACTAGATTTCCTGAGCCAGCTATTCTTAAGTTGAAGCACCTTTCCAGAGCTTGTTTGGTGGCTGGATCATTTTATACGAATTTATGGGGATCTTGTCTATAAGGGACTCGTAAAACCTTAAAAATGTTGTTTACCCTGCATCACCTTTCAGTTAATACTTGTTCATAGAAGAGAAAGAATCCGTTGTTAAAGACAGCCCTCTGTTACATACGCAGAACCACAGAGGAAGGTAGCACTTGAGTGGTTTAAACCGTTTCGTTATCTTTAATGATTAGGCCATTCAAAAACTATATGCCTTTTTGGTTTTTTCAACGGTAAGGTAAAGCATATGGTAAAAAGCAGTTGCCAAAGTGAAGTTCATTAATTTTGCATTTATTTTTATTTTTTTAAAGATTTTTTTTATTTGAGAGAGAGAGAATGAGAGAGAGAGAGCACAAGAGGGAAGAGGGTCAGAGGGAGAAGCAGACTCCCTGCTGAGCAGGGAGCCCGATGCGGGACTCGATCCCGGGACTCCAGGATCATGACCTGAGCTGAAGGCAGTCGCTTAACGAACTGAGCCACCCAGGCGCCCATTAATTTTGCATTTAAATAGATTATCTGAAAGGAAAACTTGAATGTTTGGGGGAACTTTAGTAAGTATCTCCTGTTGAATTTCACCTTGGAAATCCTAAACGATTGTTTCCTAAATGTATTCTTCTGTGATAGTGTCAGTATAAGATGGCCACACCACCAGAGGTAAGAAAAGTTTGCCTGCCTCTCTGTGCACCGATCTGAGGAGAGCCCATCAGTCAGACGTTCACAGCCGCATTCTGTCACGTTAGTTTAGCTCAGTGGTGCTTGCTGATTAAATGTTTGCCGGTTTGTTTGAAAACAGTATGCTGTTTTTTGTGTTTTTTTTTTTTTTAATCTCAGTTCCAAGAACCCAGAAGAAGCAGAGCTAGAAGACACGCTCAACCAAGTGGTAAGGCACTTCTCACTAACCACGCCGGGTTCCAGCAGCCGTTTATCTACAAGTTTTAAGCTTATTTGTATGGAGCACCCGAAATGTGACAGTTAATAGGATCATCTATTTTACTTTGAATCTGTGGTGTTACTCCCTAAATAGAGTCATTAATGTTAGCGTTTGTACTTTTCTCCTGGGTACTAAGTCTAGACTAACTTAATGTGATTTAAGGGCTTGACGCAACTATTTCAAGGCTGTGGGTGGTATTTTTGGCCACTGTACACGTTGGCTCACAGGCCAGACAGAGTACCTGGGGCGGCGGCAGGCACGTGCTCGGGACAGCAGGTTGCACGTGCATTGAGTGTGCTCTCTTGGTGGCTTCACTAGATGGTGGTCTTCAAGTATATAGAGGATAAAGACGTGTTTCAGAAATTCTATGCGAAGATGCTGGCCAAAAGACTCGTGCATCAGAACAGTGCCAGTGATGATGCTGAAGCAAGCATGATCTCTAAATTAAAGGTAAATGTAATCATGTCCTGGAAAAAGCCAGTGTTTAAGTCACCGTGAGAGATCTTAGTTGTTGCAGGTGTCCTTGGGCAGTGTCGCAGTCCGTAGAGAACGAGTGTGTGTAGTGTGGTCCCCACTGCCCCACGATGGGAGGGCTGTGACCAGTCAGCCCCCCCCCCCCCCCCCCACTGTCCTGTCAGGCCGGGCTGTGCTGCGCTCGCCCCTGGAGCACTCCCCGGCTCCGCATGTTTGGCCTCCGCTCTGCCTTCACGCACCGGAACCGCACAGCAGGGCTCAGCCCACACTTGCGTTTGGTGGGCTTTGAGGTGACGGGTGTTTTGTTTCGCTCTGAGGTTAGTTCAGTGTGTGCGGCTGTATCTGCTGTAGGGCGGCGGAGCAGTTAGCTCATTGTCCAGCCCCCTCTGCGCTGGGCCTGTGCTGGGCGCCGTGCTTGCTGTTAGGTGTGGTAGACATACTAAACTGTGACCTGAAATTATAGTTCGATGGCTTGTTCTGCTCACACCGCCGTAACAAAATTCCACAGGCGGGGGGCTTAAACAGGAGAAATGTGTTCTCACAGTGCTGGAGGCTGGCAGTCTAGGATCACGGTACTGGCTGATCCATGTTCTGGTGAGGACTCTCTTCCCGGTCTGGTGACGGCCACCTCCCCACTCTGTCGTCACGTGGTGAGGAGAGAGCAGACTCCGGTCTCTTCTTACAAGGGCGCTAGTTCCATCAGGAGGGCCCTGTCGTCATGACTTCCTCTAAACAGTCATTTCCCCAGGACCCTACCTCCCCATACCATCACACTGGGGGTCAGGCTTCAGCAGACGGGTTCAGGGGACACACAGTTCAGCCCACAGTAGGGAATAAGAGACATAAAATATGTCCTCTTTGTATTCTGTTAGATATATCCTTTCTGTTAGATGCTCCGAGGAAAGTTGCTATGTGAGTAAAGGTTTAGCTGCTTGGTTACGGCTGTGTAACTTTGGATAGTGTATTCATTTGAATTGGGACATATCGATACTGTGAGATGTCCAATGTTACCAGCTTTAGTAGCAGTTTTTGTACAGTTGTAGGATTTCCATCAGATTCCCTTGTGCACACTTATATTTCTGTAGAAACTAATAAGACAATTATCTGGATTCATTTCAGCAAGCTTGTGGTTTTGAATATACCTCTAAACTTCAGCGGATGTTTCAAGACATTGGCGTGAGCAAAGATTTGAATGAGCAATTCAAAAAGCACCTGACGAATTCAGAACCGCTAGACTGTGAGTATCCACGTGCGTATAGGCTGCCTCTATAGGGCCCTGTTCTTAGAGAGGTTCATGCCTTTTGTGGCAAATGAGAGGGGTGACAAAATACTAAGTAAAGCTGCTTGATGCGTTCTCAAAAATTCCGGGACGGACAAGTAGGAAGTGCCTCCCATTTGCACTGGGGGAGTCCTGCGACCTGGGTGACGTTAGATGACAGGGCACAGAGTGTGTCAGTCTTTCCCAGGGGACCCAGCCGGTTGAGAGCTGGGGCTGCTGAGCCCTGCCCTCTCCCACTTGCTGACATGGCTGCCCCACCCTGGCACCTATGAGCTCAGGGCTCCACATACAGTTTAATATTTACTCAGTTGCTTTAACCTTAGTTCAGATCCATTCTAGCACTTATTTTTTTAAATGATGAGAAACGGACTTGGCTGTATCGACGACAGCCTCAAACTAAGCAGAGATCTCACGGCTCCGGATTGGCGTGCAGAAGCGGGCAGGCCGGGCGCCAGGCCGCGCTCCTCTTGTCAGGTCCGCGGGGGTGGTCGTGGGCCGATGATGCTGACATCCTCACGTGGTAATGCTGTCTTTTTAAATGAAAAATGGGAACTTTACTTTTCCCCAAAACTAAAGAACTCTTCCATTGTTAAACTTGGCAGGGAGGCCAGTGAACTCCTCAGCCCTTTGTGATGATGGTATTACTGTTCTAATTTATAGTTTATAGATACTGTGTGTAGTGTTGGTGGTCACGAGGGCTACACAAAACATCCTGGAGTGAGCTGTTTACGTTTGGGATGTTTGTTTCCTGAGTTGGGGCCTCCGGGGGCAGCCGTGCTGGGCGGACTCGGGTGCTCGAGTGGCCCCGAGGCCCAACAGCAAACCCAAGCGACCGGGGCAGAGAGCAGGCCAACGGTGTCAGAAGTCTGAGCTAGAAGTGAAATGGAAAACCGTCCCTCTCTAGAGGAAAAGCGTTTCTGGCTCTTTCCCCTTTTACTCATTTTGAGTGAAATAATTTAACTGAGATATGGTCAGTTCTTCATTTTATACTGAAACAGGGTTTTTCATTCAGTGTATTTCTTTTAATACAAGGCAGTCCACGTTTATTTGAACAGCAGTCTTGTTCAGTTCACGGGACTAACTGTGTTCCTGCATTTCATTCCCCGCCTCAGTGGATTTCAGTATCCAAGTGCTGAGCTCCGGCTCGTGGCCCTTCCAGCAGTCTTGCACGTTTGCCTTGCCGTCGGAGGTAAGGGTGGCTTTGTCTTGGGTTCTGTTAGTGCTGAGCAGAAATGAGAAGGGTGACCTTGGCGGTGACCCCCAGGGTGCCTGCAGAAGGCCTTCCCGCAGGCCAGCCACGCAGCAGTAAGAGGCCGCGGGGGCGGGGAGGGGGGTCACCAGGGCAGCGGCTGGGGGCCATGCTGCAACCCCCGCAATGGTAACCTCCACACCTGACGGTTAGAAACAGTTCTCGATAGGCCCCTCGAATGCCTACATGAGTCCAACACCTACATTTGTATTTTACTTTTATGTTCTAAGCATTTTGTCCTGTAAACTTGGCACAGTGTATTTATTGAGAAATGCTGACTGTGGGATGTGGTGAGGTAGCTGCTCCACACAGTGCTGTCTGTCCTTTGTCCAGTTGGAGCGTAGTTACCAGCGGTTCACGGCTTTCTACGCTAGCCGTCACAGCGGCAGGAAATTGACTTGGTTGTATCAACTGTCTAAAGGAGAACTGGTAACCAACTGCTTCAAAAATAGATACACTCTGCAGGTATGATCACCTTTCTGTTCTGGACTATATATCTTTTTAAGTCTAAATGAGGATAAGACAAATCGTAGAACTCAGAATCCAGTGATTGGTGCCACAGAATCTAGAGTTAAGCTTCTGGCAAAGTCCTGTAGTGGTCAAACAGCCCGGTTTGAGAGTGAGAGGAGCTGAATCCTGATGCTTTCTCACTGACGGACAGGTGACTTACTGATGCCTCAGTTTCCTTCTCCATAAAATGGGGGTGCTAGTGCTTACACTTTGGAAGTGATGTGAAAATTAAGTGAAATAACGTGCTTAATAAGCGTTTGGCACAGCTCCCACCTGATGTACACTATGTGTGTAGCTTCAGAAGCTGGAGTTTTCTGTACTTAATTATGATAATAGTCCTTTTTCCTTAGCAGAACAGTTTCATGTTAATAATAACCCTCAGTGCTTGCTGCAGGACTGAGTACTGAATAGTAAGAACTGCATAGTTACTGTTTCAATTTGACAGAGGAGAAACTGAGACCCGGGGTAATTTAAGTGACTTCCTTGGGATCCCAGCTTATGTGTGGCAGAGCCAAAATTTCAGTGAGTGTGGATGCACGTACACAAAACGTCGTAGAAGAAAGTTTGAAATTATTTCAGTGTTTGAAAGGTGGGAAATGACGTCTTTCAGGAAAACGTTGCATTATGGTGGAGTTGTGACACTTTGTATTCTCTTTTACATAGGTCTGCTTGATTTTTTGCATCTATCAGAAGAATTTGTTTCATAATTAAGTTCTTCAGACTTAAGGTCTGGATTTTTGGAGGTTTTTCCATGCATTTAAATTTTGCTTCTCTTTCTTTTATATGTGGGGCCTCAAAGGCATCTACCTTCCAGATGGCGATCCTGCTTCAGTACAACACGGAAGATGCTTACGCTGTGCAGCAGTTGACCGACAGCACTCAAATCAAAATGGTATCTTACCGCTTCTTGGTCTCTTGTATGTGTCACCTCGCTGTCTCCTTAGTCTTGTGAGCACTGCGGGGAGGGAGTGGGGAGAGGATGTGGGGGTCTTTGACTGGAAATAGCTACTTGCCTTATTAGGACTATAAATGGTGCACGTTTTTTAAAAACTTCATTTTTAAACTCAGTGTAACCTACACCTGCGTGTGTACGTATGTGCACACACACGCGCACACACAAATGTGAGCGCAACATGCTTTCTCACGTTCATTTAATCCGCTCTTAATCCTCTTTACAGCTAGGCTTTTCTTACTAAGCTCAAATGTCACTTAATTATCATGCTATTCTTCCTGTCAGTCATGTTCTTTATTGAGACCTATTTCACATACATAAATTTCACCATTTGTAAATAGTTCAGTGGGTTTTCACAAGGTTGTACAGCCGCCACCACCATCCAATTCCAGAACATTTCCATCATTCCAGAAAGAAACCCATTAGCCTGGAGCAATAACTACCCTCTACTCCTCTCCTCAGCCCCTGACAACCATTAACTTTCTGTGTCTGTGCATTTGCCTGCTCTGGGCATTTTGTGTTAATGGTGTCATAGTATGTGCCTTTTCTGTCTGCCTTTCACTTGTATTTTCAAGGTTTCTCCATGTGATAGTGTATGGATCTCTTTTATTCTGTTTTATGGCTGAAATACATTCCAGTGTTTGGATGGACCACGTTGTGCTTCTCCGTTCATCAGTTGATGGACATTTGGGTTGTTTCCACATTTTAACTATTACAAATAGTGCTGCTGTGAACATTCGTGTGCAAGTTGTCGTATGAACGTCTTTTCAGTTTTCTTAGGTATATACCTAGGTGTGAAATATCTGAGTCATGATGGATTTAACTCATTGAGGAACAGCCCAGCTGCCCCACAATGGCTGCATCCGTTCAGGGGCTCTCACCAGCCGTGTAGGAGGGTCCAGTTTCTCCACATCCTTGCAAACATTTGTCGTTCTTTTTTTTTTTTTTTTTTTTTTTTAATTACAGCCATCCTAGTGGATATGAAACGATCCTTCATTGTAGTTCTGATTTGCATTTCCCTAACAACTGATGATGTTGAGTGTCTACTCAGGTTCTTATTGACCATTTATATATGTATTCTTTAGAGAAATGTCTACTTGAATCCTCTGCCTGTGCCCATTTTTTATTTGGGCTTTTTTTGTTGTTGAGTAGTAAGAATTCTTTATATATTCTGTACATAGAGCCTGTTTTTCTTTCATTGCTTGTGGTTTTGTTGTCCTAAGGAACCATTGCCTGATTCAAGGTCAAAGATTTCTTTCCCTATTGATTGGTACTGCCTTGTTGAAAATCAGTTGGCCATAGGTGGATGGGTTTATTTGTGGATATCACTTCTTTTCCAGTAATCTGTATGTCTGTCTTTATGACCGTATCACATTATCTTGGTTGCTGTTTTGTAGTAAGTTTTGAAACTGAGACCTCCAGCTTTGTTCTTTTTCAAAATTGTGTTGGCTGTTCTGAGTCCCTTGCATTCCCATATGAATTTCAGAATTCGCTTGTCCGTTGTTAGAGGCTGCATCGAATCTGCGGATTGCTTGGGGTGGGGGTGGTAATCTTTCAGTAGTCAGTCTTCCAACTCATGACCATGAGCAGCTTTCCATTCACATACGTTGTCTTTCATTTCTCTGAATTGTGTTTCATAGTTTTACATCTACAAGTCTTGCACTTTGGTTAAATTTATTCCTAAGTATTGTGTTTGGTGCTTTTGTAAATGGAATTGTTTGTTTGTTACTAGATATGGCTGAACTCATTTTTTAATTTTTTTGAAGATTCTTTAGTGGTTTTTCTTATACACAGTCATGTCATCTGCAAGTACAGCTAGTTTTATTTCCTTTTCCTATTTGGATGCCTTTTATTTTTCTTGCCTGATTGTTTTGGCTAGAACTTCCGATACAGTGTTGACTAGAGATGGTACAAGTTGGCATCCTTGTCTTTTTCCTGATCTTAGGGGAAAGCTTCAGCTTGTTACTGTTAAGTATGATACTAGCTATAGGTTTTTCTTAGACTCTCTTTATTAAAGGAGTTCCCTTCTATTCTTGTTTTTTTTGTTGTTGTTTTTAGTGTTTTCATCATGACACTAAATTGAATTTGGTTAAACTGCTTCTCTGTTGAGATAAAAATGTGCTTTTAGTTTATTAACATGGTAGATTACAGTGATTGCTTTTCTTATGTTGCAACCTCGCATTCCTGGGGTAAACCCCACCTGGGCATGGGATATAATACTTTTTATATGCTGGTGGGCTTGGTTTGCTGGTATTTTCTTGAGGATTTTTACGTCTGCATTTACAGGAATATTGGTCTGTTGTTTTCTTGGGATGTTTTTGCCTGGTTTTGCTGTCAGGGTAATACTGGCCTCATTGAATGCCAGGAAGATCATTTATTGTTTGATCGTGCTTCAAGGTAGTCCAGAGTACATCTGCAAATTCTAATAACAAACTGGATTTGCCCCTTTGTTTGTAAGTCTTTCTCATTCCTCCTCACATCAGGAGGACTTGCATTGGGGGAGACGCTCAGGCTGCCACAGGCTGTGGGGAGGGCGCTGCCCTTGGCACCTGCTCCGCAGAGCTGTCAGATCCATGGGTTTTCTCTGCACCCGTCTCAACTGGTCTGCAGCCGAGAGTAGCACTCCATGCGGGGAGGGTGCTCCCTCTCTGCTCCACACTCATTACTCTGTCAGATCTGGCTCAACGAGTGAGACCTCTGCCAGCGTCCTTCTAGATGCGTCCGGCAGTGTCCCAGTCCTGCTCTGCGGGTCTGGCCTGGTCACTAGACCAGAGGCCTCTTGCTTTCGTGGCTTTAGGTTTGTGCCCTCAGACAAGAATGGGTTTCCTTAGAGGCAAGGGCAGGCCCGCTCTGTCCGTCTGGGTAGGAGGTGGGGATGGATGTGCATCCAGGGGACAAGGGGCAGATGGTACCGTCCCGTGTCATGGGATCCCAAAGCCGAAGGAGAGCTGGGAAGTGACCCACCACCCACGTTTACAGGCTAGGAAACAGCCAGAGGTGCCACATGGTGCTTAGCGTTCAGCAAAGGAAATCGACAGCGGGGTCACCTGCCACTGGGTCTGGTCATCTTTGGGAGCAGAGTGCTGGGGCCCTTGAACGTTACTTTTGTGGTGATCCATGTCCAAGTCCAAGACGAGCTGTCAGGCAGCTGAGGGGTGAAGAGGTTCCCGTAGGTTTAAGTGAGGAAATCAATGTGGTTTCAATATTTAAACCTGAGTCGTTGGTTTTTATTACTAGGTGGTCAAGGCCGGAAAGGGGTTGGCTTCACTTTCAAATGGGTGCTGGTGGCAGTAGTGAATTTAGGGGACCCCTTAAACACACCTCTTTTTTTCCCTGGGTACATTCTTCTGTTTGGGTGACTGCTGTGTTTCTGAGGAAAACGAATGATGGCATCGCATGTGGTTTGTATCACAAAGAGAAATGTATTTTTTTCTTTATCTTTTTCTCTTTAATTGCAGGACATTTTGGCACAAGTCCTACAGATTTTATTGAAGTCAAAGTTACTGGTATGTTTGTGCATTTTCTGTGTTAAGCTAGAACAGAGCCTTTTCCTGAGACCGTGTAGTAAAAGGTGTCTTTTTACAGGTCCTGGAAGACGAAAATGCCAATGTTGATGAGGTGGAATTGAAGCCAGATACCTTAATAAAATTATATCTCGGTTATAAAAAGTAAGGAAAATCTAAGGAGGTGGTCCTAGAGCACAGACGCCTGTCCGTGTGTCCGTTTCCCCCCCACCCCCATCTGCGCCGGGGCTGCAGGCGGAGGCCGGGCGCGGCGTGGGGCGGCCCCAGCACCCAGCCGGGGTTCCGTCTGAGGATCCTAGAGGTTCCTCCACTCGACTCCAGCTCAGGTTTTGGTGGTTTCTGCATTTGGCAGGAGGCTCCTTAAACGGCTCCGCGAGAAAGTTTGGACTTCTGTGTCCGAGTGACTTGATTTTATTTCATTTGCCCAAATTCGGGAGAGCAGAGGAAGGCGCTGAGTCTCCCGTGATGCACGTGTCCTGTCCCTGGCTGGGTGGGAGGCCACGTGCCCTCTGCCCTGGTCTTGGGGAGCGGGGGCTTCTTACAGAGTGAAAGCGGAAGGAAGCCTTCAGCGCCTGTCTTTGGAAACAACAGTGATCGGTTGGTTTCCTTCATGTCTTGACAGTAAGAAGTTAAGGGTTAACATCAACGTGCCGATGAAAACCGAACAGAAGCAGGAACAAGAAACCACACACAAAAATATTGAGGAAGACCGCAAACTGCTGATTCAGGTGACTCTGGGCCCGCGTCGGGTGGTGTCCCTCGCGGAGGTGGCCGATCAAAGCCGGGCTGTCATTGTGTGTGGGTTGGGGTGGCCGCCAGGCTGGCGACAGCTTCTGACTGGGGCAGGGAAACGGACAAGCCGGATACCGGGGGGTCACGGTGAGGCGGCCTCTGTGGCTCTGAGGACTGAGTGTTTCCTCGATTCTGAAGTGCTCTGCACTTGGGCGAAATCATGAGATCAGACCAAAACACACTGATGTTTCTTACGTTCGAGTTGAAACATCGTATCCTACTGTGCGCTTGTTAGCGTTTATGAAATCACGGTCCTCTGCGGAGGGGTAGCAGCCTGTTGGCTAGTGGTCCTGGGTTGTTGAAGGGCGGCTCTAACAGTGGGACATCCCGGTTTCCCCCCTTGGGTGGCGCAGGCGGCCATCGTGAGGATCATGAAGATGAGGAAGGTCCTCAAGCACCAGCAGCTGCTTGGAGAGGTTCTCACTCAGCTGTCCTCGAGATTCAAACCACGGGTCCCAGTAATTAAGGTACAGGAATCACCTAGCAGAAGCACGCCGTTTCTTACGTTAGAAGAGAAAAGGTGTAACAAAAACTAGATTGAAGGAACTCGGCTTATTCATACGTACCAGGTTTCTACAGAAGAAAATAGGCTTAATTTTTAAACCTTTTTATTGACCTCTACACCTACAGAGCCGTGCACAAATCCTAAGTGTTCGGTTTGCTGATTTTCCCAAAGTAAATACACTTGTACAGCCAAGACCCAAATCAAGAGGTTAGAAGGTGACCAGCATTCCAGAAGCTTCCCCCTTGCTGCCTCCTAGCCAGTAGCTCTGCTCCCGTAGAATCCCCTCCGGCCTGTCTGTAGCCCCCCAGGGCAGTGCTGCCTCCCTTGGAGCTCTGTGTAACCGGCCTCTAGAGAGTTCCCGCTCTGCTGTGTCCGCGGAGGATGTGCTTCTTGGCCCGTTTGGGGGGGATCGCCTGGGCCGTAGCTTGTCCGGGGCGTGTGCACCTTCGCTGCTGGATGGTCTTCTCCCCTGTGAGCCGACCGCAGCTCCGGGCGATGGCTACCTGCCTCGGGTCTAGTGGGTTGTTGGAAATAGAAACCCGGCGGCTCTCTCAGACCACGTGGCTAAACGGCAGCCGGTGCGGATCTCCCGAGGGCGGCAGCTGAGCAGTGACTCCCCGGCAGGCCGGAGGCCCCCTCTGCGCCCTGGGATCGCGTGTGGCCGGGAGCTGGCGGCTGGTGTGGCGCCTGGCCCACCAGTGGGTGGCGTGCGGGGAGGTCTGGAGGGACGCAGGCCCCTCTCAGCGGGGACGTTGACGAAATGGGCACTTTCCCATTCTGGAAAGCAAAGTCTTGGCTGCCCGGGAAGGAAAGCGGCATGCTGAAGGGGCGCAGGGGGTGAAGTCGCTCCCTGACTGAGCTCTCGGGGGTGGGGGGAGCATCCCTGCTGAGGTTGGCCGGCTCTGTTCTGATAACAAACGTGTTTTTCTTCCCCTTTCGCTACCTCTCCCTTTTTTAAAATAATGCCCAGAAATGCATTGACATTCTGATCGAGAAAGAATATTTGGAGCGAGTTGATGGTGAAAAGGACACCTACAGTTACTTGGCTTAACCCTTCTAGAAGGGTCTGACTGTGTGACCCGCAGCGAATAGTTCCTGGTGGAGAGAACAACTGAAGTTCATAGCAGCCAGCCTGCCACCATCTGGACCTCCCTTTTTAAAACTGAGACCGAGACTCCCATCAGCTGGTCTCAGATGTACATCAGAACTGCTCAGGATTGATACATTTCAAGTCTGTAAATATGGACACCAACGCCATTTAACCTAATTTAAGAACAGAGGGGACTCGAACCTCCCCTGCTGAGGGCTGCATGCTACTGCATTTAAATCAATACATTGGCTACGGGGTTAACCGCTGTCGCCCTTGGCGGCATTACAATGTTGGCAGCACTTTGAGAGCAAGGCTAATGGACCCACGTGTAATCTGCTATGAAAAACCATTTGTATAGTGTGTTTCATTTTTTAATGTGTGAAAATAAAGAAAATTAAAGGATTTCTGTACAAGTCGCATTTGGTTTTAAGTTTTACTAATTCCTACATGTAAGTAAAAGCTGTAATGATTGTGCAGATTTGTAATCCCATGTCTTCCTGTAGAAAAGGCTGCGTTCTTCAGACTGAAAATGTTTTTTACATCTTAAAACCGTAAGCCCCCTTGTCTCTCCCCACACGCTCCTGCGTCCCTCTGGGACTCGCTGGAACGCAGCTGCGTGTTGCTTCTCTTGGCCCCTTGGGAGGACTGGCCTCTCGTGGGAAGTGCCCCCTTTCCCAGGTGGGGGCCTCGAGGAGAGAGGAGGAGGCTTGGTGCCGGTTCCCTGCCTCTCCGCCGCCCTGTCCCCACGGCCACGGGCCCCCTGCGTGCTCACGCCCGCCTCTGCTTCTGACGGTGGTTCACACGCACGGGCGACGGTCCAGGATGGGCACGTCCACTCCTCCTGGTAAGACAGCCCCCCAGCCCCGGCCCGAGGACAGCGGCGAGCCCCCCAGCTCCCACTGCTGACGGGCCAGCAGCCGCGGGGGGTGGGCGGGGGTCGCAGGGGCCCGAGCTCCAAGCCGCGCTGCACAGGCTGGGCCCCGTGCTAGCGAGCCCCTTTCGCAGTCACCTGCCGGCCAGGGGGCAGAAGGAAACGGAGGTGGTGGCAGAGACTTTTGTCCGCGGCCCGGCTTCCTCCAGGGACGGGAGCCCCTGCACCTCCACCCGTGCCCGGCTCAGCGACACGTGGAAGACGCAGAAGTGCAGTTCCCCCCGTCTCTTGGAAGCTTCGGCACCTGCAGGTTTGCTTGAATCGGATAAAAGCAACGGTAATAGCGTTCGTGTCACGGCTTCTGGTGTCTGTAATGTGTCTTTTCCGGTTTGACAAAAATTCCCGCCGTAAACAGAAAGCAGGGGTGCCCGGGGCTCCCCATGCATGCTGGCCGTGCCCCCGCCCCCCACCTCCCTCTCCGCGCTTGTGTCCTTCTGTCGAAGGTGGGAGAGACTTCATGAGACCGGGCGGGGGTCTCGAAGCCGTCCCAGATGGAGAGGGGGCCCCGGGGTACACGGCAGGACCCGCAGCTGGCGAGCGGGTGAGTCAGGCGGCCCCCCCACGAGCTCACCCCGTCCCCGTCCCCCTCACGCTCGGGAAAGGACCACTGCGCGGGGGTAGAAAACTCCGTGCGTTTTGCCTTTCTTCCCCAAACTGCCCGCGCCTAGCAAGACGAGGTGCCTCCGAACGCCAGCCACGGAAACCGAGGTCCCACACGTGCCGATGAAGCGCGGTTGTCCCCCGAGGTCCCCGGGGCCTGCGGCGCGCAGCCTCTGCGCAGAGGCTAAGCCGGAGCGGGGAGAGCGGGTCGTCGGCTGACGGACCACCAGGCTCCAGGCTGTGGAGGCCGGGGCCTGAGGGGCCGGTTCCGCTCACCGAGGTGGGGACACCTGCAGGGTGGGACCCCTCAGTCAGCGGTCTGTGAGGGTAACGGGTTCTCCGCGCGGGGCCGCTGTCAGACGGGCCTGTGTAGACAGGCTTTGTGGGAAAGCAGCCGGGAACACTACCGTTCGGGCCCAGTTGGCGCGGGTCAGGGGAGAACAGTAGGTAGAGGAACAAGGGGCGCCTGCAATTTAAAGTATTTCTATTGACTGGCCTGTTTCCTTGCTGAACACTGGTATCTAATTTTCTTTTGAAAATTAGAATTTCTGCGATCCCTGAATTGAGTCCCCCCTTTTGATGAAGACTTTTTTTTTTCTTTTTTAAGAAATCAGAGTAACTTGGCTGGTTGGGTGACTTGCTTTTGTTCCCTGAACCTCACCTCATGCACCTGTCCAGTGGCGAACCAAACCGACTTGCCCTCACAGGTGAGTGTGGACGTTTCTTAAACCGCCTTCCTGGAGGGACAGGTCCCATCACAGGCTCTGCCCACCGGGTCTGCTGGACCACTTCTAACACCAGAAGCCAACATACCCCGCTCTTGAACCCTGTCCCAACCGCGGGCTGAGGTGTGTACGCATCTTAAGCTCTTTGCAGTAAAAGCCCAAAGCTCCTAAAATGATCAACAGAACACCGAACTTCTTTGAAGATGTTCACATCAGGAACCTTTCGTGATGACCTGTGTACATGTTTAAATTACAGAAGGTGTGAGTTCACACGCAGTTGTGGGGACAGGGGCAGTTGCCGCGCGTCCAGGCGGACTCGGAAGCCAGGACTTGGCGTCACTGAATGGCTACTGTGAAGGTTGGAGGTTGAATAAACCAAGAAAATATTGGAAGACAATTAGGCAGCTTCTAGATGGATGCTTATAGTTTGCATTTTTGTAAGAAACTTCTGATATAAAATAATGTTGCCAAGCAGAAGGTTAGTTCTCAGCTCAGATCTGCCTGTGGGTTGGTCTGTGAATGTTGAGACTGTCATTGCAGCCCTGGGTCACCTGCCTGTGGTTCTTTATGACCAGTGGCAGCACAGAAATGGGCCAACAGGGCAACCTGTCGTCAGGCTGTGGTCATCCATCCAAAATGAACAACATATAGGGTATTCCTAAACTATCGAAACGCATCCTTATCCTGATGAGGTAGGTACTTGACTCCTAAGATTCGTCCTCCTTAGCCCTAGATTTTCTCTGTTGGGAAATAAGCACCAGGCTCACACACAGACACCTCCCAGTGGAGGGGAAGGGGGGACACTCTATTTTTAAATTTAGCCTCCCCCCCCCATTTTGGCTTTGTTAATTGGGTGTTTGAATACTTTGTATGCCAAGCTCTGTGGCCCACCCCTGCCGCTAGATCGAGAGCAGGCCGGGTCTGTTCAGGATGTTGTCACGTGCGAGTGGCTCGGAGAATCTGTGTTCACCGTGGATAGGACACTGGAGAGGTGCTCTTCAAATCCGGGTACAGAAAGCTTGCTGTGCGGTGCTCAAAATGACTGCTCTCCGTGAAAATTTGTACTTTGTCTGGAGGATGCATGTGGGTCTCTGGTGTCCTGAGCGAACAGGACCTCCGGGACTCGAGGACCTACCCCCAGCTGTTGACACCCCGGGATGGGCTGGGAGCAGCTCCGCATCCGGAGATCCTGTGGGGCAGGTCATCAGCTGCCTGAGAGTGAATAAATGGGCTGCACCCATGTCGAATGCCAAGGGCGGGACGTACCAGCGCGGGCGAGCCCCGTAGTTGCCCTCCGTGGGTCAGCAGCGCCCCGCTGAGCCTGTGGCGCCGTCTCGGAGCAGGAAAAGACAGCGGTCTGTCCCCATGTCCTGCAAAACCAAACACGGCCAAGAAGAGAAGAGCAGCACATACGAGATGGGCGTCCAAGGCCAGGTCTTCTCGTTGCCAAAGCGAAATGGCAATTAACCTTATTTTAGGACTGGTGTTGCTACCGTGGATGCATCCGTGCAGT
The DNA here is from genome assembly GCF_037043125.1 of Eumetopias jubatus. Taxonomy (NCBI): domain Eukaryota; kingdom Metazoa; phylum Chordata; class Mammalia; order Carnivora; family Otariidae; genus Eumetopias; species Eumetopias jubatus. The sequence continues at coordinate 101,346,955 of NW_028274820.1, forward strand.
GGAGACCAGAGGCTTGTCCGTGTTTTAACTGGAAAGGTAGGTTTTAATTATACATTTCACAGTTAAATATTACCACGTTACGTAACCCCAGGCTGGTGACAGCTGTCAGTCCAGCCGTGACGCTTGAGTTGGGGTGGGGGTGGGGGGGGTCCTGAATCTTTTCTTCAAGAAAGAAAATGAGTTTGGTCCTGCCATGCCCTTCCGTATGTAGGAAAGGTCCCTGGACCTTTCGTGGAGTTTAGAGCTGTAGCCAGCTGGTCCGGCTGCGATTTTCCACGTGGAGAATGAGGCTCACAGGCTGCGTGGTCTGGGCCTCAGGGACCCGCCAGGCTTTGTCCCTGACGGGCAGCTTTCACTTCCTAACAAACAGGCAATACTGGTGTTGACAAATTACCAATTATACACATAATGTAGGTTATACATATTCTGTGTTTGTTACTATTACATTACCTATGAACAACGAATGTGCCCAGTGGTACTTGAGATTCACAGAATGACAAAAAAGCCCAGGAGTTGAAGGTGAATGCTCTCCCACTAGAGCCGCGGTCCTAAAAATCGACAGATCTATACCAACAATGACCCAACAACAGGAGGAAGTTCAAGTATTCTTTATTCAAAGTTGAAAAATGTACCATACTGCATTATTGCAAAAATTCACTGGTACAAAACACTCTGCAGCTGGTGAGAAGGCAATAAAAAGTTGATTTTTAAACTCATTACTATAAATTATTCTTACAGTACTTTGCAAATTCAGAATTTCAAACTGCATTTTATTTCTCTAAATTGCCCACAGTACTCGAGGTTCCTGAAGCTAAGGCAGCTGTTCCAGAAAGGAGGAGGGGGAGGAGGAGGTAGCAGACGTCAAGGGATTTCCATTTCTCTCTCGATGCCCACGTACTTCAGGGCGTCAGCCTGGCTGTATCTGAAACGGCACGAGAAAGGAATGAGCCAGCACCCAGCCCAGGGGAGAGTTCACCGCGTCCGGCCTGCTTCAGATCGGGAGCCTGCCCCCCTGTCTCCGCAGCGCGCGTGCAGACACGCCCGCCTGCCGCTGGGCACTGGACAGGCCTGTTCGCACAACCCTTGCCCGGCTTTCTCCCCGGCCCTCCCCTCGGGCCCTGACACTGCTTCGGAGGCAGGTCCCCAGCACTGGGGAGGCCGACGTGGCCAGGACAATGACCCGGGCACGCGGGGGGAGGGCACAGAGCAGTCCAGCCGGCGGCCGCCGCGCACAGGGAAGCAATGACCTCCCCCTGCAGGAGGGGGGGGCTTCCTCGGCTCCGGTCAGGTTGGTCTCAAGCTCACCTGCCCCGGTGCGGCAGGTGCCATGAAGAGCGGCTACACGTGGCCCCGTTCTTAAGTTTCTTAAGGGGACAACTAGTCAGCCACAGGATTTATTTGGCTACAAAGTCCTCTGCTTGCATCTAAATATACGTTCTTGTCAACTCAGCCCCCCGCCCCCCGACTACCCTGCCAGCCTGACGCCTGTGAGATCCGGTGGGGCCATGTGTCCTCAGCATCCTGACAGCAAACACGACTTTCCACAGGAAGGACCCAGATGCCGACCAGGTACGATATGAGCCAGCCATGTCTTGACCGTGAAAGTACTAAACGCTCAGGATGCCGTAAGTACTTAAGCAGTTAGAATACACCAACGCCCGAACCCCAGTGCAACCTGGAACCCGCGAGCACGCTGCGGAGCCGGACGGGACCGAAGGAAGCCGGGGCGGGCCGTCCCCTGCGGGCTCAAACGCGGGCTGCCTGCACTCCTTCCCCACCCGGGCAGACCTCACGTTGTTGCCTCGCAAATACTTCCCCCCCCCCCCCACCCACACACACACACCGAAGGTGTGCGGCAGCCCTGCCTCCAGCGAGTCTGTTGGTGCCATCTTTCCAACAGCATTTGCTCACTTTGTGTTTCTAGGTGAGATTTGGTAATTCTCACAGTATTTCCAATGTTTCCATTATTATTACATGCGCTACGGTGATCTGTCATCGGTGACCGTGGATGTTACTACTGTGATTGTTGGGGGCGCACGAACCACACCCACAGGTGGGGATGGAGGTGACGGAGAAACGTCATGCGCGTTGTGACTGCTCCACCGACCAGCTGTCCCCTCCCCCCCCCCACGACCTCCCTAGTCCCGGGTTAATAACCCGACAGTGGCCTCTAGGTGTTCGAGGGAAAGGAAGAGTCGCAGGTCTCCCTTTAAATCAAAAACGAGAACCGATGAAGCCCAGGGAGGAAGGCATGTTGAAGAGCAAGATACGCCGGAAGCCAGACCTCTTCCCTCAGTGAGCCAAGTGGTCGGTGCAAAGGGAAAGGTCTCGCAGGAAATTAGAAGTGCTACTCCAAGGGCGCCCGGCTGGCTCGGTCGGAAGAGGGTGCGACCCTCGGTCTTGGAGTCGTGAGTTCGAGCCCCATGTTGGGTGTAGAAGACTGATAAACTTAAAAACAAAAAAATGCTACTTCAGCGAACGCACGAATGGTAAGAAAGCGAAACAGCCTTACCGCTGGCCTGGGGACGGGGACAGTGGTCTGGACAGGAGCCCACACCGGCCACACATTCCCTTGAGCCAAAGCCTAATCCAGAGCAAGGCCCGACTCTCCTCCGGTCGAGGGCGGCCGGGAGGGGAGACCCGCGGAAGGAAACCTGACGCTGGCGGAGGCTGGCGCAGGAGGCTCCGGGAAAGAAGCCGTCTCCGTAACACGCAAGAGCGCGGCGAAGCAGCCGGCTTTCCAGAAGGTCTAGCTAAGCCACGCGATGAAGGGGGCCGCGCTAAACACCAGATTTTCAGCGTAGACGGAGCAGCCTTCTCTGGGAAGAAGATGTCAGCCGGGACCTCCACAGCCGGAGAGGAGAAGGCAGCGCCCGGCTGCCAAGCCCCGAAGGACAGGCCGCCCTCTGGTGCGGGGCTAACGCGGCCGGTGACCTGAAGTTGAAGCCGGCGCTCGGGGACCGTCCTGAAACCCGTCGGGGGCTGAAGAACGAGGCTACGTCGGCTCCGCCTGTGCTCTAGAACCGGGACGACAAAGCGGCAGCGGGAGAGCAGAACGGGGAGCGCGGCCTGAGGCGGGGACCGACGTGCCGCAAGCTCAGGAGCAAACGGGACCGGACCGGCCGAGCAGGTGCTGCTCCGGGACGAGCAAAGCACGGGGTTGCCCGAGTCCCCTCCCCGGGGCGGGGGGAGACGAAGAAGGAGCCAGCACAGGACAGCAGCTCGGCTGATGAGGCGGCGGCGGGGCCGGAGAGGACCGACTCCCATTCCGAAGGCAGCTGTCCTGGGGGGTGACGGGCCCCCGGGCGGCCGCGGCCGCCGCGGAGAAAGCGCGCGTGACGGGCGAGCCGTCGGGGCGGCGAACCGCACGGTGGTCTGAAGCAGCCTCCAGCGCCCAGCACCCGGAGGGCTCAGCGGCCGGCGGCGGCGCCCACACCCTCCACCCGCGGGAAGATTACCATTCACTTTAGTGCAGTGGTCGGGACCCGAACCCGCAATATCCAAGCTCTGCCTGCCTTTCAAGAAATAACCATTACTTGTGTAGTGGGAACCCTGCTACCAAGAAAGTACACCTACCTGCCCACCACTGGCCCTGACAAATAATGAGCAGAAGCAAAGCCCTCTAGGAATGGAGGATCCGACAAAGAGTGAAAAGACAGCCTTTGTCCACAGCTCAAAATTCAGGAACATAAGGCCCTCGGGTCACACCAGAAATACATCACCAACCTGTAATCGAAGAACAGCTCTTCACCGGTCTGGATGGCTCTCTTCGCGAAAATCCCTATCCGGTGGTCGCCGTTCACCATCATAACTGGGACGAGAAACACCGGCATGAGTCGCATGAAGACAGGCCCCAGCAGCGTGCGACCCGCACACACCAGCGTATGGCCCCGGCCCACTCCCGGCCAGCACTGGTCTGCAAGAGCTTCTCTTGGGAAGGCTGGCTCCATTAGCACCTACCTTTTGCATAGCAGTTTGGATTTACTGAATGATTCGCAAAACGGATTTTGTTACCCTTGCGGGTTGCATCCACCACAAAATCTAAAAAGAGAGAAAATAAGCGTAATCAAGTGAACCGCTTCAGGCCTACGTCTGTAAACGTGAAGTTATTCCAGTCCCACTGACGCTCCCGGCTCTCGTTCTTCAGGGTTTGCCTTTACAAAACACGGAATCGGGATTCCTAACTTCAAGAGTAAGCATTTCACGTTTAAAATTGTTTTTTCCACTCTCCTCTCTGTGGAACACGTTCACAGAAAGCCCTTCTGCTCCGTGTCCCAGCCAAGTTACTCTGAGGCTGGGGGTCAAGCACCCCCCCGCCACCAGCAGCAACACCTACTGCGACCAGATGTCCTCTAGCCGAGATCATCATCTAAAAACCCGCTTCCTTACTCTCACAGCCTTCAAGAACACCCAGGGAAGTCTGGGATAGGCTGCCCAATTCAGCGCTCCAGCCCCTTCCTCGGTCAGTTGGAGCACTCGTGACAGAGGCAGGGGGCCAAGCGGACCCCAGGCCCAGGTCGTGGGCAGCAAACCTGCAGCAAGCTCCGAGCCGTCTGGTCCAGCCTGGTGGGCTTGCGAACACACAGCCCGTCCCAAAGCCTGTGCCAAGACCTAAGGGGTCCCAGGCGCCCGTGAGGTGAAGATGGACCCCCTGCCTTCGCGTGCAGACGGGCAGCCAGCGGAAGGCTCCAGGACGGCCTCCAGGTCACACGTACCATTGTTCAAGTTGAACAGAAAGCTGCACATGTATTTATCATACACTTTCCCTCTTCTGTCTGCTTCATCTTGAGAAATAATCTAAAAAGGCAGAGGATAAGATTGTTTTGGATTAGGTGATCGAGACTGGCAGGCGCACACAAACAAGCTCCTCAGGAGAATCTGAGACCTTCATGAGGAACCCCAACCACGGTCCCTGCAGCTGGTCTCAGGCCGCGTGCTGGTGTTTCAGAACCGGGATCTTTTAAGGACTTCAACTCATTGAAATAGCATTTCCACATCAAAAGGATGCAGAAAGTGATTAACAAAAAGTCTTTTCACTGAAGAAAAAATACAAACTGGTTGGGTTAATTCCAAAATGAAGCCAGCTCAATGGTTTTTCCCTCACTCTACAACTAAAAAGGCGTATGATTAATACCACTGTCGTTTCTAGATCCTTATCAATTAGGCTGTGGACCAAGCAGGGCAGACTCTACAGCACAAAGCTCTTGTTCTCCGCCTTGTCCCCAGATGATAAATGCTACATGTGACAAGGACTGAAGCAGTCTACTTACCAAGCAAGCCAAACCCACAAGCAGAAGTTAAGTCCAAGCTGAAAAGGCTTTTTTTATTAATTCACTTCTAATCGAACCCAATAGACTCGTCCAATGACATCAACCCAAAACAAAGGAAAGTTACATACAGTCCCACACAAGATCAGGATACACTGAACTGCCTGAAACTGGTTACTCTTGCCTTACCTCTCCACAGTACTCCGAGATGAATTCGTTTTTCTGTACAGGATCCTTGATGAAAATCCCCCAGCCTGCCACATCAGATGGTGCCAGCAATAAATGCTAGAGAAGAAAGCGCACACAGTCGCATGGGCAAAGCGTGCTGACACGTTAACCGCAGGATGACCCGCCACCCGGCCTCAGCCCCGTTCGAAAGCAGCCATTCGACCAGACGCTGTCGGCAGGAGAGCCCTGAGCACCCGTGACCGAGGGGCCAGCCTCCCAGGTGTTGGAAAACCGTGGTTTCCTTTAAAGCACTATCTGACCCTACCGTTAAACAAATGAAACCCAGTTGGCAAAAAAGTATGTTATCTTCTGTTTCAGGAGAAGGTGTGTCAACATGAACAGTTTCTGAACAGAGAGGAGTTTATGGCGTAAGGACAAGTATGGGGTGAGGGAGAAAGGAGATGGTGAGGACTGAGCAGGGGGGCCCTGGGGACTGTCCCAGGACCACGAGGACATGAGAACGAAATTAACAACCTAGAATAAGAAAACCACCTGACCCCTGAACCCTTCACAGCCAACACACAGCTGCTGCCAGGACCAGAGTTTCTGGTGGAGGGCACGACTGCCCCGCACACGATCTCAGTTACGTCCTGTGACGGCTCAGGAGCCCGAGATGTGCATATTGTCCGTGTGTCCGTTGTCCGCCCCCGCCCCCTCCGCCATGGGCAACACAGGCCGTGACCTCAGCAGCAGGGGGTTCAGGGCCAGAAGGCCCGGGTTCATGGTTTAGAGTCAGGATGACTAGTAAGCGGACACACACAGCACTTAGAGAAAGGATTATGTCACACAGGGCAGGCCCTGTTCTAACAGCCTGACATTTAGTAACTGAAGAAGAAACCCTGGGTCTACCCTAAAATCAGACACTGAGCTTCCCCTCAACGATGCTGGCAGGTTCTTCTGCTCGGTCATCATCTTCCCAGGGCTCCAGTTACCGTCCCCTGCCTGCACCTCGCAGGCCGCAGCTCCGCGGTGGTCCCGGCTGTGCCCTCAAGGTCATTAAAGAAACGGCAAGGAAGTTTGCAAAAACCGGGTCTCTGTGTTCTGAAGGGAACACCACGTATTCACATGGAGACTAGAGAACAACTTCTATATACTAGAAAAATCCCTCTCCAGAACCTAATGCCATTCAGGGCTGCCTGTCAGAACTGGCTGGTCCAGCTTACACCAGCGGGGAGTGCCCCGTACACGACGGAAGACTGCCGAAGGGCCTATCAACGCCCCCAAACGCCGCTGTACCATCAGAAAGCCACTTGGCTTTCACTAACGGCAGCGGTGCACCGGCCACGGCCCCGGGGCGGGTGGGTACCTTCTTGGAGCCGCGCTGGATGCTGCAGTTCTTGCAGGACACGTTCTTGCTGTCCCAGTGATCGGCGGCGCCGCACGTGAGGCAGAGGTCGGGGTCGCACTCGCGCACGGCCAGGTAGCATGGACACTGCTTCGTGTTGCACTGAGCTTTGCAGCGGCAGCCGGGGAAGCGGTTCTGACCTTCAGAAGGAGGCTCCTTGTCACATGGAAACCTTGCGGAACCCTCACCACCGGTTCCCACAGGTCCCCCCACCCCGCCCAGACCAAGAGGAAACCCTTGACAGGACAGGAAGTGAGAGCTGTCACTACTGAGAACGATCACCACTGAGCTTTGGGCTTTCCATTCATTATTTGTTAGGTGGTACGTGTACTTAGAAGCTGTCCTATTTAGTCTAAGCCCTTACTTCACACCCATCTTATAAGAGCCCTAGTTCGTGACCCTTCTTAAGGGTCCACAGTTCTAGACACTTCCTTGCTTTCCAAGCTGCCTGTGCTGTCTCGTTCAACGTTTCCAGTCACCGTTACGCTGAATTCTGAGCCCAGCGCACTGATGATTTCCAGGAGCCAGAGGACCTGGGCAGCCACTTCTAGATGCCCTTTTACTCTGCGCCAACTCTACTATGATTTAATTTCAACAATCCAATTCCGCCTAGCCTGCCCACAGACGCACTGGCCACTAGCACAGAGCCCGTTACGGCGCCCCATAAATCCTTGTAGGATAAATACATTTTCTAAAATCTTGTTTTGGCTTACTAGTTTAACCGCTGACCAAAAGCCTCTGTAATTCTCATGCAATTCATCAAAACAAAACAAATACTTACACTCTGAACTACATTGACAAAACTTTTCACAAAAATTTTGTGCTATCACACAAGGGCACGAACTGTCACAAGGCTGCCGTGGATGGTCACAGGGCTGGTAGTTGTAAACGTGGTTGGAGGAGCCATCTGCGTAAGGACAGATCCAGAGGCGATCAAACACGACGACCAAGAATATATTCTCCCCGTTTCACCTGGCATGCAGCAGGTCTTCCATGCTGTCCTTGTTTACAGAGTGATGGCAGATACTACTTCCCATTCCCCCACGTGCTTGGCGAGTCCCGAGCACTGTCCCCCCAATTCCAGAGGACTGACTGGAAGTGAATCAGCAGACATCCTCCGTCTCCAGGGGTTTAATGTACAGAAGTCAGTTATATCAGAATATCCCAAACACTAATCCAGTTACTATTCTTAAACAAATGAGTAGACATTTTTAAGTTAATTATGAAGTTGAACAGAAAGATGCTAACCCTTTTTCAGCTGTATCTTTCTGCAGTGTGCAGCCCACAACCTGCAAAACACAAAATATAAGTCATCTTTGTGAAGCTAGGGAGTACAGTCCCAGCACAAATCCAACGGAAGCTACTCAGACGGGTCAGCGTGTGCCCTGAACCTAATAGCGCTCGGAATCCAAGAACAGCTGACCCTTGAACAATGTGGGGCTTGGGGTGCAAACACCCCACACCACCCAAAATCTGCATGTAAGTTTCGACTCTCCAAAAACTCACCTGTGGACCAAGAGCCTTACTGGTAATTGATTAATAGCACAGATTTTCTATGTCATACAGATTATATACTGTGTCCTTACAATAAAGTAAGCTAGAGAGAAGAAAATATGGAGAAACTCTATTTACAGGACCGGAAAGCACATGGAGGTGGCCCCATGTCGTCTGAGGGTCAGCTGTAACCACACGGGAGTACGGCCACCTCCCCTCCAGTCTGGGCCCTCTGTGGCAGGCCACGTCTCCCAGGCTCACTGGGACGTGGATGAGCCTGCAGTAGTATCATTTCTAATTTCAGGCATCTGTAGTCGTTCCACTGAGCTGTACGATCAGAATTCAACCAAGAAACTCAGCTGCATCTACCAAAGCCTAAATTCCTACGGGAAAAACTAAGTTCGTTCTTCCAGTTCTAAATGAATTTAGTCCCACCTTTCATAAAGGGAACGTGAGCATGTGCAGTCGGAGCGTAGTCCTTTACCCCTTACCCAACTATGCTTCTCTCCCAAGACCACGGGGGCGGGAGGAAAGAGCAGCAGGCACGGCTTCGGGCTCTACACTTCCGAGGGCAGTCCGCCTGAAAACCCTCCCTGCGCTCCTCGCAGGCACGAGCCTCTGTGGAAGGTGACCTTCACCAGGCCGGAAGCAACCCCACACGTGGACAGAAATCAGGCTGCTAGACTAAAGCCAGCTCCACGCCGTCAGCCGTCGAGATTCCTGCCCAGAGCCACGTCCTCGGTCCATCTCTGAGCAGGGGAGCCTTGCCTGCAGAAGCCACTAACTAGCTTTCCTTAACGAAAACGGAGCACTGGTGCCCGTCGCTTTTAGGACCCCCCACACCCCGAGTCAACTGCACGCTGCTGTGCTCTTAAAAGAGAAAAAGCTGAGCGAGCGCGTACGCCGACCTGACTCCAGGGCCCAGGTGGGGGGCGGTTGCCCCCCGCCACAGAAGCGCCTTGGTGACCCTCGGCCGGCCGCACACAGGCTTACCGGTGTTTCCTCTTCTTCTTCCTCGGCGGGGTGTCCACATCCTCTGCTGGGGCCGGAGCTATGATACTCGACTCTTTGACCCGAAACTCATACACCTGACAAGAGGCAGAGTCACAGGGCCCTGAGCGCCGTGCGTGAGACTCGCCAGCACCAGAAACCTCTCCATCTCAGCACAGGTGCTGCCGGGGGCCGGGGACACAGCGGGAAGCGCACGCTGACCCGACCCTCATGCGGGGAGCGCGGCCACCACCACGCTCTGGGCAAGAGGCGCAAGGCTAGCCTCACGTCTTCCTGGCTTGGTAGATCCACTGCCTGAAATATCTCAAGTCGGAAGGATCATTTTCCTTCAGTTCCTGCTCAGTGAAAAACAACGAGATGAACAGGAGCTGGAGAACAGCCACGAACGGTCTTCTGTTTGGACAGTGACGACTTGGTTTCCCTCTATCTCAACTTCCTGAACAGTGTTTTATCAGATGTGCTTACCTGTCGACAAGTTTTGGTCCCGATGAGCCTGGCAATGGCACAGAAATTGTCATAATATGTGCCGATGAGGACCCTGAACATTGAGGCCTCAGCACCGCTCCACTCCACGTTCTCGGGAGGCTCAATGTTGGGCTTCATCTTTATTGGCGTTTGACACCGAGAATTCGCTTCTAGAAAACCAAAGTTAAGCACTGGTCAAGAAACGATGGACGACTGGAAAACAGTGTTAAGAAGTAAAACCACGGGGCCTGGGTGGTTCAGTCAGCTCAATGTCTGCCTTTCACTCAGGTCATGATCCCAGAATCCCGGGATCGAGCCCCGCGTTGGGCTCCCTGCTCAGTGGGGAGTCTGCTTGTCCCTCTGCCCCTCCCGTCCACTTGTGCGCTCTCTCGCTCTAATAAATGAATAAAAAAAAAAAAAAAGTAAAACTCAGGTTGTGCTTAAGAAAAAAGGAGTGAACCATCTCAAGAATAAACAATCAAGCCTCCCATGGAACACAAGGTTGGGCTGCCTTTAACACCATCTTCTAAAGTACAAGCTGAGGGGCGGCAGGCTGGCTCAGAGAAGCACGTGGCTCTTCATCTCAGGGTCTTGAATTCATGCCCCACATTGGGCGTAGGCCTACTTTAAAAAAATGTAAGTTGAGGGGATCTGCCACTGTTACTCATGGTGTAAGTCACAGGCCGAAAGGTTAAGGACAAGCCCAGCAGCAGAACACTGGTTGGGAGCGCCCGGGGGCTCTCCTACTCAGAACTGCCAGCGGATTAAAGCGAACGATGTCCTGTCCAAGAAGGACAGAGAAAGGACAGTGACCATCCCGCTTGACAACACGTGGGATCGTCAACCTTCCAACAATCAGGCGGGCAGGCCTCACGGGCGCGGGCAGAAATGCCGCTGCACACCGTCAGGGGTCTCTGCTCTCAGATTCGTCCCTATGCCCAGAGCTCGCCCCTGCAGGAGGTGCGCAGCCCATCCCCGCCCCAGCCCCGCCCCAGCCCCGCCCCAGCCCCCGCCCCAGCCCCCGCCCCCGCCCCTCCACCCGCGGCTTACCCGAGGAGCTGGAGGTCTCGTCCTTTTTCTCCTCCTCCTCCTTATCGTTGTTCTCCCCGCCGGTCTCGGCCCCTGCTTCCCTGTCGCTGTCCGTGTCCTTGGACTCCAGCACGTTGATGGTGGGGGTGCTGGGCCGGCTGCTGTTGGTGGGGAGCCTGCCTCTCCTGCGGCCACCGGGCCGCTTCGGCGGGGTCTTGATCCGCTCCGCGGTGAGGGCGGCAGCGAACTCCTTTGCTCCCTCCTACGAAGTGAAAAACGCACACGTCAAGGCCCAGCTCCCCAAGGCGTTTTGTTAGATGAGAAAAAAAGGACCGCATAAAGCAAGTTAGTCAATAAATATGTCACAATACCCATTTTTACAAATCATCATTTCCGTATCTAGATGCTCTTGGTTTTCTATCTGCTTTTGATAGTTTACAACTTTCAGAAAGGTACATACACGTTCTCCTTGTGCTTACAGGGGGTGAAATTAGACAATTCTATGTGAGCTGGTGAACTATATAAAGTGACTGTAGTAAGTTACAACATAACATAAAAAATAAGTCTCTTTAAATATGAACTTTTACAAGAAGAATCATACCTAATGTGCATCCAGAGTCGTACTTTCCTATTTCAGGCTTCAAGATACCTCTCTCCGATAATATTTAAAGTACACAAGAAGAATATAAAACAGAGAAGCATGCCAGACTTCGTCACTTCCTGCCTTACTATTAAAACATCCCATTTTTTTCCAGTGAGGGATGCACAGCCCCCAGAAGTCGTGAAAGGAGCTTGAGGAGCAAGGCTGTGAGCATTACATTCTGCATCAGCAAGTCCAATAATCCAGTCTTAGAGAGTATGAAACAACAGTAAGATCATGGATTATAGAGAGACCACAGAAACATCTTAGACGAGCCAAATAAAATTCTGCCTTTACAGAGTATTATAAAACAGTGCTCGAGAATTCCATTTTTAGTGGCAGTAAAAGGGAGAAGTTTGAGAGCAGCCAACAGTTTTACACTTCATTCTACAAAAACCAAATTGCTTAAAAATAGGATACCTTCTGCAGGTGCCATTCAATGAATCTTCTGTCCAAAATCCAACAGGCAATATATACCCATTTAGTTCCTAGGTAGGAGTGGCTTGGTTCAAAGAGGGGAAATGGTAAAAATAAGATAGTACCCGTAAAAAACAACTTTCCTACCTCATATTCTCCTAAACCCTTACCTTTTCTCCATCATTTAAAAAAACAAAACCTGTGGGACCGACCACCTGACTCAAACTACCATGGGGTCTAAGACTCGAGAAGGGCTAAGCTGAGGAAGGCTCACCGAACTGCTGGGGCTTAGGGGGCTACCTGTGCTTCTCACGCTCATAACGTGGTGGCAGGTGTAAGAGTCCTTGATCCTAAAGGCCTCAGAAGGCTGCTGAAGTGATTAACACAGATAGACAAAGAATAATACAAGATTCATGAAGGACTAGAATGTGCAGTACGTAGCGGCTAGGAAGGAACCCGCACGGGTGAGAATCTCTGCCTAGTATACAGCCAAGTACGGGAGCAACAGTACCACGCTGCCTTCAGAGACCTCGCCACAGTCCACCAGTAAGACTCCTCCAGTGCCCTCTGACCATGCAACGCTCGAGCTTACCAAGTGCTGGTAACACTGTGGTCCGCACGGTTTGTTGTCTAGAGCCGTCTCTGTGTTCTTCCGCTTATAAGTATTGGGTGTTGCATGAAAAGCTGCAAAATAAACAAAGTATCCAAATATAACTATATTTACTTTTTCATTTCCACCGTTTCAATGGAAAAAGTCACTTAATACATTACAAACTTGCCAAAGTGTTATTTCCATTACAGAACTTTCCTTCAAGCTCTTACTGAAGCATCTCCACGTATTCTCGACTCTCCCCGGGAACAGTGCCGCTCCTCCCCACCAACCCCTAACCAGGGGGGAAACAGTAAATTCTGGAATAATTAGTGATTCCCTATTTTTCTCCTTACAAGTAAAACTGAGGCACATAACTCTAAAGTCTTGATTGTGAACATTTATTTAGTCTTTAATATTTCCACAGAAACAACTGATACGTCCCCTCTACTAGGAAATCAGATTTCCTATTTTTTACCAAAAGAATTCTAGCATCTACAATTTCTTGATTTCCAAGTGAAGTTCAACAATCGGCTTGCCAAAATGGAGAGGAACAGGACAGCACTTGTTAAATAACTAGTTTTTAAAAATAAAGAGGATGAGATGCCCGGGTGGCTCGGTCAGTTAAAGCAGCCGACTCTGGGTTTTGGCTCAGGTCATGATCTCAGGGTCTTAAGAGCGAGCCCCGCATCGGGCTCCCTGCTCAGCGGGGAGCCTGCTTCTCTCCCTCGCCCTCTGCCTTACCCCCTGCTTGTGCACGTTGTCTCTCTAAAATAAATCAATCTTTAGAGGACAAGGGCACCTGGCTAGCTCAGTTGGAAGAGCATACAGCGCTTGAACACAGGGTCATGAGTTCGAACCCCATGTTAGGTGTAGGGATTAAATAAACAAACTTTTAAATAAATAAAGAGGACAGCCTCAGACCACTGAAATTCAGTTTCTTCAGATAAGACACAATTCAGGAATCTAGTGAGAGCCTGTAGTCAGCACCCTTCTCCAGGAAACACGTGGTCACATAAAAGAGGTCTAGAAAGAAGTGCTTGAAACTTAAAATCCCCAAATACTGTGATAACAAAAAGATTCAAATTCTAGTACAAGGGCAAACTAAACATGAACGCACAGCAGTGAAACCCTTAGAAAGCCTACTTCCAGCTATCAAGGCAAATCCTAGAAATGCCCTGTTCAGAATCACACAAGATGAAAATTACCTTAATTTGGATAAAAATAAGTGACATATTCACGAAACAAACCATTTAAAAAACACCTGTAGGGGCACCTGGGTGGCTCAGTCGGTTAAGCGCCCAACTCGTGATTTCAGCTTAGGCCCTGATCTCACTGAGTCATGGGATTGAGCCCCAAGTCAGGCTATGTACTCAACGTGGAGTCTGTTTGAGATGCTCTCCCTCTGCCTCTGCCCCTCCCCCAACTCAAGCACATGCTCTCTCCCCCCAAAAACAAATACAGTAAAAAAAAAAAAAAAAAAAAGGTCTCTAAAAAGCCATACTTCTATCCACAGAACTTAAATAGGAAAGACAGACTGATGAGGGAAATAAGGAAAAAAAGACAAAGTTATGTTTTTTGAAGTAGAAATTCAAGGCTCAAATTGAAGTTTCTTCAAGTGTGTGTTAGATTTCCCTGTGAAATGACAGACTGACACCACAACTAATTTAGCACTGGATTACGTTTTTGAACAGGTGAGGACCCCTAAAATACAAAGTCTGAGCCTGTAAAAAGTTAAAGTCACACCAGCAGCAAGGAATTACATTGATCCAAAAAACAAGATCGTCCTTAAGCCAGTTAGCAGCACAAACGGAGTGATCTATTTTTGGTAAAATTTGTTTTTAGTGTGGATGTCTCCCCTATTTATATAAAGATTGATGTTCCTGATTTCACCTGATCCAGTGAAAAATACAAAGGCACATACATATCTGTACACACGTGCACAGAGGAGGAGAGCACCCCCAACCTGTCCTGGGCGGGGAGACGCCACAGAGACATCAGTCACACAGCACTCACCAGCCAAGGTCTGACTATGAAGGAAAAGCTAACCCACTAATAATCAAAGGTACTTTATTATCAAAGGTAAAAAAACATTCTTAATTTCACATAGCATTTAGCTCAAGAAAGAAAACTATTCTCCTTACTAGACTTCCCTCAGAATTTCAAACTTCAATTGTTTAAGAAAACCAGTTCTTTATTATAAAGAATTGCCTCTTCTAGAAATGTCTTGACTATTTGAGATTTTCAAAATACTTAATATTTTCACATAGGCATCTTGAAATACTAGTATTTCAAATAAGTTATTAAAATATTTTTCAAGCTAAATATAATACGGGGGGAGATTATATAAAATTCCCTGATCAAGAAAATTATTAGAAAATTGAAGCAAGGTGCTTTCTTAAAAACTTTACAAAAAGGAGAAGACATGGAATGTTGAGGGCTTTTGGTTTTGGGGTTTTTGGGGCTTTTTTTGTAATTTCAAAAGCAACCTACAAAACCTTGATGAAAAATGTGAAGGTTTTCAAAGGCAGAAAGACCGTTGGGATAGACAGACCCAGCTCTTCCCTATCCCTGTGAGTGAGTCAACTGGCAATTCTAAAAAATGGCTCCGAAATACAGAGTAGACCCTCAGGACCTTCTAATGTTTCACCAAGTAATGATATCTCAAACACAGAACTGGGGAATCAGAGAATTTCAGAGTTGGGACAAACCTCAGCAATCACCTATGGTGATTTTACAAGTTAGGAAACAGGACCAAAGAGAATAGTTTATGTGGCTAGTTAGATGGCAGGTGTGCTGAGACCCTCATCCAGCAAGCTTGCCACATGGAGGAAGAGAAACCTCCCCTCTCTGTAATTACAACACTTCCCTTCCCTTAAATACTTCAGCTCGTTGTCATGTGATAAATATGACAAAATAAATGAACACATTTTAGTACAAAGTGTCAGTTTTATACATTAGGTTCTGCTCAAAGTACTGATCCTGTCTGCTCTGATAAGAACCTGGTATTAAGAATTCTTATTGAAGGGGCGCCTGGGCGGCTCAGTCCTTAAGCGTCTGCCTTCGGCTCAGGTCATGATCTTGGGGTCCCGGGATCGAGTCCCACATCCGGCTCCATGCTCAGCAGGAAGCCTGCTTTGCCCTCTCCCTCTGCCTGTGTTCCCTCTCTCACTGTGTCTGTCAAATAAATAATTAAATCTTTAAAAAAAAAAAAAAAAGAATTCTTATTGAATAGCAGCACCTGGGTGGCTCAGTCGGTTGAGGGTCCGACTCTTGGTTTTGGCCCAGGTCATGATCTCAGAGTAGTAGGATCGAGCCCCATATGGGGCTGCCCGTTTAGAAGGAAGTCTGCCTGAAGATACTCTCTCCCCCTGCCCGTTTCCCCACTCATGCATGCTCTCCTCACAAATCTTTAAAAAAAACTTCTTACTGCTCTACTTATAGTTGGAATCACATAAATTCTTGTGGTATCACAGAGAGCAGACTTGTAATACTCAGCACCTTACAAAAAGACGGTGTCAACGTTCGGAGCACCGGCCGGTAGTAACAGCAGGTCACGCCGCTACCGGTCAAAGCTCCTGTCTTCAAAGCACACAATCCGAGGCTTTAGGCATTACCTCATTTAATCCCCACAAAATCCCCCAGGTATGAGGATTCTCATCCCCATTTTACAGATGAGAAAAACCAAGATTTAGGGAATCACTCCGAGTGACTTAAAATCTGAGGTTTAAATCACTCTAATAACATGGCAACTATGAACTCTGTCTGAATTTTATCATTACGCATCTGAAATACTAAAAAAAGTCAACCATCAACTACAAACTATGGAATACTGTTTCTGAAATTCTAACCATTAAAATGTTAAAAGCTGGGCGCCTGGGTGGCTCAGTTGGTTGAGCGACTGCCTTCAGCTCAGGTCATGATCCTGGAGTCCCGGGATCGAGTCCCACATCGGGCTCCCTGCTCAGCAGGGAGTCTGCTTCTCCCTCTGACCCTCTCTCCTCTCATGCTCTCTCTCTCACTCTCTCTCAAATAAATAAATAAAATATTTTAAAAAATAAATAAATAAATGTTAAAAGCTCTACAATAAGCATTAATGCAAATTCCAAAAAGAACAGACTTTTTTACATAATATCAGAAATGACAAACAGAACTGGGTTTTATGCTTAAAGTGGATTCCTCTGTAGGCCATACAGATAATAGAAAACCCAGCAAAACATTTATTCCAAGGTTCTACTTTTGATCCTATTTAAGCATATAAAATTTCCCAACCTCAATTTCCCAGCCTGCCTTCCTTCCCTCCCTATCAGAAATGTGTTACCTCTTTCTACCCACCCACAGTCAATTCAGGAGCCGACCCTGGTTCCTCTAACAAGTGCCAAAGACAGACCAGGCCACCCATTTTAGGCTGAGGCTTTTATAAAGAAATTATATGATTCCAAGTTTGCAGAACAACCCGTTTCCAATTTACAGAATGGACCAAGGTCTAAAAGTTACTTGGAATACAAAGTGGGATTCGTGCCCAAACCAAAGCCACTCATCCTTCATGGTTCGTTAGAACACACAGGCCCCTCTAATGGAAAAGATCCATGGTCAGATACTGAGCTCTGGCTAAGATGAACTGCCAAACCCCTACCATCAAAACATCTTCTTTATAGATAAAAATGGTAGACACACCCAACATCTAAATACCCTAATATCAGTAAGACTACCACACAGAAATAATAAGAAATATATATATAACGACCAAAAAAGGCCCTTTCACCCAGAGGTTTAAAAAATTCTCCCTTAAACAATGAGTTAAAAAGAAAACATAAAATATTCCTTAAAATTCCTTATAAATAGTAATACCAAACATAAGAAGCTAAGAGAGGTTGAAACAGTACTCTAGAGACACTTCATTGCATGTTAAAAGCATATATCCAAAAAAAAAAAAGAGGAAAGAATGAAAACAATGCAAAAATAACATCCATAAAGAGAAAAATAGTAAATCTAATACAGTAGCTGATTCTGAGGGAAAAATAAACAAAACAGATTTTCAAAATAAACCACCTTTTAAGCTCATCAAGAAAAATGAGAGAATGAAACATTTAAGAAGAAAAGAATTAGAACACACAGATCAACTTTATATAAATAAATTTCAAAACCTGAGTGAAATAATATTCCAAAAGTGATCCAGAAGCCAAAAAAAAAAAAAAAAAAAGTATCTACTAGTACCAATTATTACTTAACACCGTACTTAAGACACAAGCCAATGAAATTAGACAAGAAAATAAAATCATAGGGGCACCTGGGTGGCTCAGTTGGTTAAACGACTGCCTCCAGCTCAGGTCATGATCCTGGAGTCCTGGGATCAAGTCCTGCATCGGGCTCCCTGCTCAGCAGTTGAGTCTGCTTCTCCCTCGGACCCTCCCCCCTCTCATGTGCTCTCGCTCTCTCTCTCTCATTCTCTTTCAAATAAATAAATCTTTTAAAAAAAATAAAATCATAAAGACTGGAAAGACAGAAAATATCAATAACTGCAGATAGTTTACTTACATAGCTCAAAAGCTCAAATAAGAATCCACTGAGAAACTAATATAAACAGGGACAATTGATAAGGTATCAAGGAAAGCCAGGCAACAACCCATTAATACCTAGAAATCATTTTAAGAAAGAACGTACGGGCACCTGGGTGGCTCAGTTGGTTAAGCGACTGCCTTCGGCTCAGGTCATGATCCTGGAGTCCCGGGATCGAGTCCCACCATCAGGCTTCCTGCTCAGCAGGGAGTCTGCTTCTCCCTCTGACCCTCTTCCCTCTCGTGCTTTCTATCTCTCATTCTCTCTCTCTCTCTCTCAAATAAAATCTTTAAAAAAAAAAAAAAAGAACGTACAAGAGCTACATGAAGAAAATTTGAGTTTACTGACACAAAAGGAAACTTGATCATATGGTTACACTTAATCCTCATTTTAAAATGTCAGTTTTCCCTTAGGTAATTAATTAATTTAATGGGATTCCAATAAACATACTACCTAGACTTTTTTTTTAATTAGACAAACTAAAGATTCTAAAAGTTACATTAAAAAACAAGCAAGAATAGCCAGAAGATCTCTGAATAAAGCCTCCTGGACAGAAAGACTCAAGGAACAAACGCAAAGGAAAGAGACCCGAGCGCACATGGTGACAAGAAAGGGGGAAATGAAGGCGGCGGGTGTGGGACCATGGAGGTGGAGGGGAGGGGTGGATCCAAAATTGTAAGAGAATAAATTCCAGTGACTCAACGTTAGATGCAAAAGAACGAAGCCTATCTAAGTACCGTGGATCGGGTTCACTTGCACTTGTGGGAAATGACGCACAGGTACAGCCAAGGTTACTCACTGTGCACCGTTAGCACGTGAGGCACAAACAATCCAAACGCTAACCCTTAGGAACCAGTTCAGTAAGTTCTCCCTTCTCCTACAGCGGAAGACTACGCGGCTCTCCAGACAGGAATAATACCTACCAATATTTACTAAGTCAAAACAGGGAAAAGCCTGAGGAGTATGATACCATTCGAATAGGACAGCCAGAAAAAGAGTATCTTTGCATTTTGCCAGAAAAAAGATGTGAGTGGTGTAAAGAATGAGGTACAAACTCTATGGATGAGGGCAGAAGTAGAAGGGAAAATTCACTAGACACCTTTTAATACATTTTTTTAAATGTATGTCATGTGAATGATGATCTGTTTAAACAATGGTGACTAAAAACAAGCCAGGTACTGTTTTTTTGTAAGTTACACAGAGTAATAAATTTAATCCTCACAACCAACAGCTTATGAAGAACTATGTTATTCTCCTCTCACACAGACAAAAACAAAATTAAAGCACAAAAATAAATTAAAAACAAAATTAAATACATATATTTAATAATGTATTTACTGACTCATTTTACCTAGGAAAAACCTTTGGTGTGTGATATTTTGTCAAAATTAACGGAAAGCAATGAATACCTAGGGAATCTATCAAGGCTGAATTATGAAGAGATTGGCTCTAGTGTCCAGAGAAGGAAAAGGGGGGTACAGCACCTGCTGGACCCACTGCTCCCAAGGGCTACAAGCGAGCAGCCTGCCATTCCACAGAAGCAAACTTCACTAAAGTGAAATAATTACCTATCTTCCTCCCAGCTTGAATAAAGAGATAATTATCAGGTTCAAGATTCATCAAAATTACTCAAATCTAAAGATCACAATAAAATAACTCATGTAATAATGTTTAAAAGTAGTATCTTACTTCCTTTGATTCATTCGTACAACACAAAAGGTACAAGAAATGCTGCATCTACAAACAAACTGGAGGGACCATTTCACAGAGCTCCCACCCACTGTTTCTGCTATAGTGGTATCTGAAGGCAATTTATAATACTTTTAATGAAAATTGTACATAGTTTATAAAATGACTGTGTGTAAAGGTGAATTAAATGCAATTCAAGGCAACTATGCCAAGGGCTGTATGAAGACAACACTGCCAAGCCCAAGGAAGATATTTGATCTTTGTCCAATGGCTGAAAAAACCCATGGCTGGCATACCAGAGATTACTAGAACTACGAAATCATCAAGATTAGGAAGGTGGTTAACAATAGCCAAGGACATGGAAAATATAATAATTCTAAAAATCTACTTCAAATTTTTCTAATTGAAGGTAACTACACCACTACTACCACACACACACACACACACACACACACACACACACACACACACACACACACACTCTCTCTCTTAAACCATTTCCAGGTCAAGATACTATCACACAACAAATTATGAGACACAGCAAATATAAGGAGACAGAGCAAAAACTCAAAATGAGACAAGACAGAACCGCTTGGACAGGCTAATTAACATTAAGAGGTACCACCGGATAATGAGGGGAAAACTGCTGTAAAAAGACAGCCAGGGGAACTCAAAGGGGCCACTTAGCATAGGGGAAAATGCCTTCACAGAGGTCAGAAGCCCCTAACGGTGTGACCATGCCACAAACGGCTGCACTAAAATGAATACGGAAAAAGCGAACCTTTATTAAGGTAAACTCTGCTTAGGAAACCAAGGAGGTATCAAATATGTTTTCAAAATGTGCACCTCAAAAGTAGTTGGTGATTTTTAAATTGTGTTTTAAAAGTTTCTGTTACCTGGAAAATTTTCTACAAAACCTCATTCCCCAGCAATGTCAGAAAAATAAAGTAGTATTATACGGGACATACTTAAATTTCATTAACAACATTTTAATTTTATGCTTTCCCTGTACTCAAATGCAGTTTTGTTTTGTTTTGTTTTTTTTGAGAGCAAGAGTGAGTGTGCACAGAGTGGGGGGGCGGGGAACAGGACACAGACAGAGGGAGAGTCTCCAGCAGACTCCCCACTGAGTGTGGAGCCAGATGCAGGGCTCGATGCCACGACCCTGAGATCATGACCTGAGCCAAAATCAAGAGTCAGATGCATAACTGACTGAGCCACCCAGGCTGCCCCCCAAATGCAGATATTTTTAAAAGTAATTTCCTCAGAGAAACAAAACAAAACAAAAACCCACTAAATAGACAAGAACATATATAAGCATCTTTTCAGCCAATTTCTTATTCAACAAAATCTGTTCATCAATATCACAGGGTTGCTCTAGGCTATCAGCTAATTCACAGTAATAGCTTTATTACAAAATAACTGCTTGGTTAGCATTTATGGAAAAACCACTGACCTGTATTCCAAATTAGTGGAAGACAGGTGGTCCAAATTAAATACGTGCAAAAGACTTCACAGCAACCCTCAAGCAACAAAGTACAAAAGTATGATACTCTGACCCTAACATATTTCTCAATCATAACTGCCAGATTAAATGATAAATCCTAGTTATAATAAATGACAACACTTTCCAAGTTGCTTTAAGACATAATTCCACAACAAAGATAGAAAATGAAAACGTACAATAATTGCACTTACGATGTAGGAAGCAGTCATATTTAAAACATCGCCTACAGAAAAGTGTATGAAATGAATGCAGGCTTTGCTCCCTCTGAACAGATTTAGCATTTGGTCCGTCTATGTTCGGGGTACATTCAGGAGGAAGGGCGCCCGGGAGCTGCTGTTCGGTGAGCTCTTTATACCTAACATTAACCAAGAAAAACGCAAGTGAAGGTAGAACAAAAACTTCCTCTCTGAAAATACAGTTTCTAAACGGTGCCATGTATTCTTTGTGATGTTCATCTTGCCCAAACACGCAAGGAAAGGTCTAACCCACGACAATCTTTATTTAGATGAAGAGCCAATTAAAAATTACGCATGGTATATCAAGAGTCAAGTTCACGGGTAGGATTCAGATCATGAAAAATGTTACTATATTAATTAAAATAAACTTCAATGACACTAACGTCTCTACAAGTGTCCAGAGAAATTCTCCTCTCCACATACGACCGTCAATGATGTCGTGTGTTTACGGCGCCTACGGTAACTGTCCTGAGCAGAGCACCACAGACAGGGTTGAGAACCCTGCCGCAGTCAACAGAGGTGGCCCAGGGGCTCATCAGCTACATCAGTTCCGTTTCTGATAAACCAAAATGCTGAGCTGCATACAAGCAAGACTGCCTCAAAAGAAAAATCTTACTTTTCCTTTAGTTCTTCTGCTGTGCCCTTATCTGGAAACATTGAGGAAATGGCTTCAAAAATTTTATCTGAAGGAAATTTCCGAGGTGGGCGGCTTTCTTTATCTACATGGGAAAATATGAAAGGAAAAAAAGATGACAGTAAACAAGTTTTCAATCCTTCCTTCTCTCCACGAAACTACATCTAACAAAGCCGATTTCCTAAGAAATTATCAACTCTGTGTTTCACTTATTTCTGACATATGTCACATGTATCCATGGAGTGCTGGTAAGCCGAACAAAAAAACTCAAAAATCAATTATGGAAAGTTTTAGGCCCACGGGGAGGCAGAAGACCCAGGTTCTAATCCCAGATCTGCTACTGACGGGGTCTGTGACCTTGCCTGGCCACTATCCACTGGGGTCTGTTTCTTCACTGTAAAACGAAGGAGAGGAAGCACATGATCACCGCCTGTTGTATAACCATTACACTTCTTTCAGATCGCAGTTTTTCCCCACATTCTTCTATGCTGTTTAATAATGTGCTCTGCCAAGTCTCCACCGACTACAGGCTCTGGCTTGGGGTCCTCTACCTTTCTTGAGTCGGTCAGAAGGGTTCCCATCATAGTGTTCTGGGTTCTGTTTCTTCCCAAAAGTGTAACCCTAAGTTCCTTAGCTGCACTAAGCCAGTCTCTTCAACTATAAAATAGATCTGATTGATGCTAACAGAAACCTTGTGGAGCACAGAGTGACGGGCCCATTCACTTATACGTAGTCAATGATCAACAGGTTATATTATAATGATGATTATGATGATTACCCAGCAAAATCCCAAAAACAGAACCCGTTCTTTTGTTAGCCAAAGGAAATAAAGACACCCAAGTGAGGATGAAATGTTACAAAAGATATTCTCATTTTGATTCTATTACTATCAATATGATATTTCAGAAAAGAAAAAAAAGAGAAAGAAGGAATTAATATGTTTGTACTTTATTGTTTTTGAAAACTGCTGTCGTGGCTACACACAAACCTAATAAACAGACATACCATCTCTGTTCTCCTCTAGATCTTTCTGTTTTTCTTCTCTTTCATCAGGATCATCTCCATCATCATCATCATCATCATCATTGTACTGACCAAGAGCATTCACCAACTCCACAAAAATTTCATCATTTATAAACCCACATTCTGAAATTCATCAAGTCAAATATCAGAAATACACAGAGGAAAGTGGTGATGACAAAAGTTTACGTATGCCTTTTCTAACCTGGAAGAAACAGCCAGGGCCTATTAATTAGCACTAGAACATGGAGGTTAAAATGAGGCGGGAGATCATTTTCAAGACTGGCCTGAGGCAAAGTTAGGAAGACTATCTTCAACACCTGTCACTTTCTCTTTAATCACAGCCTCGCCCGTAAGTTTCGGGTGCCCACGGCTCGAACCTAAGTCACTAGAAACAAACTGTGGCCTCAGCCTCCTCCCAACAACGCTTCCCAAGAGAAGGGACAGTGATGATGTTACACAAGCCACCGTGCTGCTGGACACCTCGTCGGGGTCTCTGGGACAGGAAACACAGAAGCCACGGACGCAGTGGCTGAAGTGCAGGTCCTGTGGCAGCTAAGTGGGGCGTCCTTCTGAGCACAGGGCCGGGCCCTGACCCTAATCTTACTGTGAAGGAATCTTAAAATCTACAAACACCCAAACAACTCTATTTAATTTACATGTTACTGGCATTATAATTTATGTTATAACCAACTACGTGTCATTTTCAAATAGCAAAAATGAATTCTTCAATTTAAAAATAGTTACGGAAAACATTAAAATGTTTAGGCTTGAAAACAGGCCCGGGCCAGTCCAGCAAAAAACTTACTTTTGATATTAAAAAAAAAAATCTTTTTCACACCTATGCTTAAAAAATTCAAAGTATCTCTTGATTCTTTGGCATTTTTTTCCAAGAGAATAAACACAGGGCTCACCTCTATCCCCATGTACTTTTCCATCATAATTTTTTATTAGTTCTTCAATGAAAGTCCCATCCTGGTCTAAAACTTCATCCCCCATGTAAGGAATGTTATGTAAAACAGTTTCATCTTCCACCTAAAAATAAAAAATATATTTTAAAAGTAAGCTTATCCTAAATATCAAGATATTTTTTAAATCAATGTAATATAAAATACTATTTTTTTCCTAGGTAGATGTCTCTACCCAGTTCTCCAGATCCAAACTAAATAGCAAACTGTAAAAATATAAAGACCCCTCCCACCAATAAGAATTATCTCAGAAATCAAACTGTTTCTAGGGGAAAAAAATTAAGAAAAAATATCCTATTCACCTAATCTAACATGTCATCAATGATTTAAACCTACCATTATTTTATGCACCTCAAGAAAGGAAAAAGTATTGCGTATTACCACATGAACCAATAAATTTTAAGACACACCCAGTGTCTTAGAATTGATGAAATATGGTTTATCGAAACCACTTAAAACAGCGATACAATAGAAGATAATAACATAAGGATTTCTAAACTTCACTTGATGATGTAGCTATTCAGAGACCTTCAATCTAATAAAAATCTAAAGGATGTAAAATGGAGTATTGTAAAGCTTTTGCCAAACGGATTTGCTCTTATACATAAAATAAGAACATTCTACAATGTTCTACATACAGTATTTCAATGCTGAGAGGAACAAGATGCCTATCCAAATTGATCACGCTAAGCAAGATGAGAGATGAGTTTATGAAGGTTTGGAAGACAATAGGGGGAAAAGAAGGCGCTAACTTAGCAGAGACAGCCAATCCAAGAAAGGTTCAGAAGGGAGAACTTAAGAACACAAGGGACTGGAAGCAGACATGCATGGGAGGGAGAGAATCTTCAACGAAGGATAAAAAAGGCAGGAGCGCTAGATCAAGACTAGACAGTTCTGAAGCCCATATTTAAAGAGAATAAAGTGAGGACAGGTCTGTCTTTTGGTTAAAAAGAGAATTTTAGAAGGATAATTCTGATAAAGAGAGTGGCCTGGCTAAGAGGAGAGGACATGGCAGCTGCGGCCAGTGTAGGAGCCTCAGGCGGGGAGCACGCGCGACAGCGAACAGAAAAGGCCACAAGACACACAGGGGACCGTCACGTAAGAGCAGGTGGGAAAAACGAAGGCAAGGACAAAATCTCAACTAATCCCCAGATAACAAATTTAGGACAACTGCGAAGTTCAGAAGACAACAAAATCTTAGACAAACAGGAAAAGGGAAACTGGGAAAGAAAGTACATAAGGGATATAAAATTAAAACTTAGATTTTAATGCACTGATCTATCCAGAACCAAACTTACATACAACTAAAGAGTCCAGTTTGCACCACATCTCACTTTCACTAATCCCATTTAAACTAGGAGTATTAATTTTTTTTGGATAAAAGCCAAAATTAAGTCACAATTGGCTATTCTATCTTCCTAACTATATCATGTAAGCTTTGCTCCCCAAAACATATCCTAACCATAATAAAGATGGTGACCAGCAAAACCCATGGATAATTCTAAATAATACTGACAACTATAAACACTGTATCCTTTCAGAATTTTAGTCTAAGAATGAAATCTCCCATAAGCTCTTGCAATATAATTCTTAAACTAAATGTTTTTGCATGAAGTCTTAAATACACGAGGCAATTACATAAGAGTATCTGAAGTTTATCTTTAATCTCCCACTGTAAAATCTTTAAGTTACTAAAGACATTAGAAAACATCTTTTAAGGGGCGCCTGGGTGGCTCAGTAGGGAAAACATCTGCCTTCGGCTCAAGTCATGATCTCAGGGTCTTGGGATCGAACCCTGTGTTGGGCTCCCTGCTCAGCGGGGAGTCAGCTTCTCCCTCTCCCCCTGAACCTCCCCACTCGTGCTCTGTCTCTCTCTCTCTCCCAAATAAATAAAAAATCTTTTTTATTTATTTATTTATTTATCTCCCAAATAAATAAAAAATCTTTTAAAAAAAAATCTAGGGGGCACTTGGGTGGCTCAGTCGTTAAGCGTCTGCCTTCGGCTCAGGTCATGATCCCAGGGTCCTGGGATCGAGTTCCACATCAGGCTCCCTCCCACTCCCCCTGCTTGTGTTCCTGCTCTCGCTATCTCTCTGTCAAATAAATAAATAAAATCTTTAAAAAAAAAAAAAAAATCTACGTACATGGCGGGCTCAGTTGGTCTAGCACATGACTATTGATCTCAGGGTTGTGAGTTCAAGTCCCATGCTGGGCATGGAGCCTACTTAAAAAAATCTAGTAAGCAATTCTCTAAAGTACGCTCACCAAGGACTTCTATCAATATTTTTACTTATTTTACATATCAATAATAAAACTATGTATTTTTTACTTAACACAAGTCAAGAATGCACACTCAGATTTCTCTCGTTTCATCTTCCTTCATCCTACCTCTATAAAGAATTAAATACCAGCATTTCATTACAAAAGCTATTGGGCCAGTGTTATCTGTGGAAATATGATGAAGTTTGTGTTTTATAATCCCTCAGAGTATTTCATAATGTACATTATCATTTAATAACATGCTGCCTAAAACCATTTCAGTAAAAAGTTCTCAATTAACAAAACCTCTAAATCAACTGAAATTACAGAATACTGACCGACCTTTTCAAGCATAAGAACTATAAGCTTCATCTTTTAAACATATTTTTAATCCCAGGTAGGATTTCTGCTTAACACTTTTCCTTTAGAGAATACTTTAACTAGGAAAGACTAGAAAGAGAGCAACACCACAAAGGCTTATTAAAATATATATCGGTTAAAAAAAAAAATCAAGAGTGTTATCATTTCGATAATGTTTTTTACTAATACTATTCTTGATTCACCTTGACAAGAAAATTGTGTTTTATTTAAAATAAGTGATTATCAAGTAAGCAGATGACACATGAGTTACATACCATAAAATTCTGCTGTAGGGGAGACCAAGAATACATTATGGGTACTGAAGCAACAGCATTCAGAGTCTTTAATGGGATGACTTGTGTTGGAAAATCCAAGTCACTGGTCACTGAACACTAGAACAGAAAAAATAAAATTGACTCATAAGAATTAAAGGACAACCTTAAGCTGTCAACATATTATAAAGGGATGCTGCCCACTTAGATAATTTTGAAAAGGAAATTCCTTAACCTAATGACACAACAAGGTACCTAAAAACCATGAGGGAGTCTCTCCTTCTTACTTTCTTTTACTTAGGGTGAAAAAAAATGCTTCAGATTTTGCAAATTTTCAAAAGCTTCCAAGAACACTTCCCATACTTACCAATATCAATCAGAATCAAAACCAGCATTTGCTAGTCTCGGGTTAACTCACTATAAATTTCCTAGCTCGATGCTTAATTTTTTTACATTTCAACCACATGGAATAATATTATATATACCAAATATGCCTCTTAAGTCTCGCTTAGTAAGAATATGGAAACTGTTAGGTTCATCTTTCTTATCTTTTAAAAATCCCAAGCATCATTTGCTGATATTACCAGACGATAAACAAAGATGAAGGGTAATAACAGATCTGAGTTTCAATCACAACAAAAGAAGTTCATATCCACTCTGCAAAAGTATAATCTCTAAATTATTAATAGCTAATATTATTAAGCACTTTCTATGTGTGAGGCACTATTTTAAACACATTACATGTCTTACATATTTTGTCCTCATGACAACACTGTAAGATGAGGACTAATTCTTAGCCCCCATTTTACAGGTGAGAAAACTCAGTGAAAAAAAGGTAAGTAACTGGCCCAAAGTCATACATTACATAGGGCTAGAATTTAAACCCAGAAAGAAAGAAAGTCTGACTCTGGAGCCTCTGCTCTTACCCACTACACATACTGCCACAATACCGTATCTCTAGAATGTTTAAGTGCATCTACTCTCTTGAAATACCGTATTTCATCCAACCTGCGATGACCTCAATTTCAAGGCATTCCATTACTTTCTGTATCAGTGAGAAAATAATGTTGCCAATTAAACTGTAACATAATGTGTTCTTATCACAGCAATTCTAAGATGCATTCCAGCTTCAGATGTTAAAATATTCAAAATTTTGTATCTTTGATTCTATGAAATACGGTAAAAATCTGTGCCCAAATGACCACAGCACTTTCTATCCTGTCTAGGAATCCAGCTTTTCTTAGAGGACCATTACCCAATTATCAGGCTTCCAAGAACCTTCTCAAAAATACCCTTGGACATATATTCATAATCTACAATCAGTGAAAATAGAGCAAAAAGAAGAATTGAAGGAGTAAAATGAAACAAAAAATCATATATACACACGCATATTTATTAAATGTTTAATTTTTATCTGAGAGGTCTTAAAAATAGCAGGACTAGATTTGGTGAAATTACAGTGAACATCTTTGGCTTACAGGCCACACCTGGCCCTCAGCATCTCATCAGGCCAGGGGGATAATCTTGCAATGGTCACAGTCACTGCAGCACAAAATAGTTCCTTCCTGGTGGAAGTGAAGGTTTAAAGATAAGAGTAGTTAGAAAGAACTGTGACAGTGATTAATCCATTAATTTGCTTTGCAAAAGGGTCAAGATAAAGATAATAATACTAGAAAGCTCGTAGCTCAAGTAAACGAGAAGGTATGAACAGTTCACTACTACTCCAGAGCCACCATCCCTCCCGGTTCGGCGCTCTGGTCTCTGATACAGTTCTTCATCCATCCGTCCAATAACCCAATCATAATAGCAGTTAACATTTATTGAGCACGTACTATGTTGCAGGCACTGTGCTAAGTGCTTTGTATACATCATAACCACTGCTTCTCTCAGCCTCCAGCGTCACAACCTCACAAATGAGGAGGAGACTGAGGCTCACGGAAGTTAAATAACTTGCCTAGTCAGAAAGGTAGAAAGTTACCAAGCCAGGATGGAAGCCTAAGCCTGACTCCAACACCCACGCGCCTCCTCTCTGTGCTGCCCTCCTGCCCTTGAGATGCTCGCAGGGTCAGAAACCAAGCACAGCGGTGCCCGGGCTGCCGCCTGCCAGAGACGCCCTCTCCCCCATGCCCTCCTCTTAGTTCCCATACTACCAAGTCACCTGTGCTCCTCCCTACCTAACTGCCTAACTGTGGGGCCAGGAGTGCTCAGAATTACTGAATCAAGTATTATACACTGTCCGGGAATTTTAAGTTCAAAGTAATTGTAGTTTCTTACCAAAAAAATTAAGAGTTTTGGGGTTTTGTTTTACACTTGGAGGGAAGTAAATTAATACTGTGGTTTTAATTCTGAAGATTAGCCTCCTTTAGAGCTTGGGGGGGTGAGGGCAGCATGTTGCCTCTCCAACTCTTAACTTACCCACCTGCTTTATTTAACATCTGAACCGAAGGTCATACTTAAGGCTAGACAGCTTAATATTCCATTCAACTACCAAACAGGAGGGACTTTGCTTCATCTGTTTGCTCTAAGGATGTAGAAAATGCTCTGAATCTACTGAATGAGGTCCGCTGATTTCTCCCCTGAACAGAAAGAACTTAAACAAGCACAAAAATAAGATGGCAAAGGCTGCAGCACTAGGTACCACCTCCAACCCTGCACCTCTGTCAGATCCCATCATCTCAACCCTGAGCCTACGAGAGTCACCAAGGGGCCAGAAATCAGCTCTCTGAGGGCAAAAGCAGCTGAGACAGTGTGGTTTTACTTCTCTGTCTCACAATGATACTCAGCACAGTGTCTCAAAAAAGAGTAGGCACTCAAAAAATGTTTCTGGAATGAACAGACTGCATTTGCTGATTTTGCCTAATGGAGATTTCACTCCAATTTCTCTTTAAAGCTAAGAGAGCACCTACTTAGAAAATCAAAGGCCTATACCCACCTCATTATCTATATAGTATCTCTAGAAACCTAACCCACTCCTTAACTAATTAACCTTAACTAATAACCATATTCCTTTCATTTATGAAATAATATTCAAATGCAAAAGCATTTGTTGGTAAAACAAGTTTGGGAATTCTTATTTATTGACTTAACAGGAAAATTACTCAAAAAATTCCAGTTACTTACCAGTAACTTTTTTTCTTTGAAAATGTATCATCCTTGACAGGTTATGTAATTAAGTTTCATATCATTCAGAATACTGAGAAGGGTTCTGACCTCATGGGTCTCCAAAGCATTTTACCTGATCGGTCAAGTGTCCTGGACTCAGGAACTCACTAGGAGACCTACATCAACAAATAGAATTCTCCAATTCTCGTTCCTACTTGAGGATCACACAAGGAAGTTATTATAGGTGATTCATCATCAATGGTAAAGAAGGAAAAAAAAAAAAAAAACCTCTATTAGTTATCAAGGATGCTACATTTTCAGAGAAACACAGCTTACTGGTAAGTGACCGGGTTCCTCTGAGGATGGATAGACTTACATCAACCAGCTGGTACAATAGGCGACTGTGTGGCTGGACCACTGGGAGCTGGAGAGGGAAGTCAAGCCAAAAATAGTAGTTGGAGGAGTACACAACCAAACTGAGACTCTTGGCAGAAGGCTGGTTCCAAGTAAAAACTGTGTTATGGAAAATCGTAGAGGGAAGAGCAGGTGAATGGCCTGCAGGGAAGGGAAAGAAATTAAGACACCCTACTATGTGCCAAGCACTGTGCTAGAGACTTTACCAAAGTTAACTTCTTTAAAATCCACCACTACCCTATGAGGTCGATATGACTCCCCATTTTACAGTGGGACATCCCAAAGGAAAACAGCCATGGCTACCTGGTCTCTGAACAATCTTTAACCTCAGAAGTGTGAAGTCCAACTTCCGTATGGTGGGGGGAAAAAAATACAGTCAGTTAGCCAAGTTAAAAATATTCTTGGATACTAGTTGGTCCATTTAATTCATGCCAGAGACACAATGAACTGTTGATATTGTCTAATATCCTTCAGCCTTTCCAAGTAAAAACAGTAAGGAACCATCTGACATCTAAAGGGGTAAGGCATCAACTGCCACCCGAACGCTAGAGAAAAGCAGAGGATGATTTCTGAAACTGCCTCTATTCTTCAAAATCACAGCACAGAAAAGATAACACACCCAAATCTTAAGCTAGCCCTTCTGGTGAAAATGATAGTGTGTATAATTTAATTTCAGACTGCTTTTATGCAAAGAAGTCCTAAAGAAAAAAACTGGAATGAGTAAATACCAAGTTTGGATCAAAAAAAGCTTGACAGAATGAGTCCCTAACCAGGTCTTGGAGGCTGATCAGGAGAAAGGGGGGGGGGCGGGGGGGGTTCAAGACACGAGAGGCTCCAGCGGCAGAGGGTCAGAAATAAAAACCAGGAGGAAAAATTCCTCATCAGATCGTGACACAGATGTATTAATACAAGCAGCTCATCAAGGGTGCTGGGGCTAAGGAATCAAAGAGTGGCTCATAACCAGATTGTAAATTACGTCCATTTTTGTTGTTAAATATGTTATAGAGCCAACCCAGATGGGCAGAAGAACCTCTCTACCTGCAACACAGGGCTCTTGCTTCTGAGTTCACTTAAGCATTACAGAAAGATAGCATCCTCTAAGTGTCAGTTCTTATACTTCTTTTCAGAAGAAAAGTCCACACACACACACACACACACACACACACACGCGCGCGCGCGCGCGCATTTAACATAGAACACAGAACATTTGGAATGCAATTTCAGGAAGTTTAGACCCTTAAAACTCTTCCCTGAATCCTAATTTCAAAAGCCTAATCCGGAATGAAAGCAACCATAAATATATCAACCTAGTTAATCCTATTAAAACCCAATGCACAGGGAAAACCCAACGCAGTCTGGGGTCAGAAGGGGCTGTATTAAATCACTCCCCATAATCTGCAGTTTTGCTACAAACTCCAGTTTTGCTAAAATAACTGGAAACCAGAAACTGAACAATAGCCAATATGTAGGTTTTGGTAAAACTACAGAACACCCAAAAGGCACATGAAGCAGCTAACCGGAGCCGTGCAAACTCAAATACCGAATTCAAGAACAGTCCTATTAAGTGGGAAATAAGATCATTTCTGTCCCTTAAAAAAAAAAAAAAAAAAAAAACACTAAGAAATGGCAGACCCGAGTAGTACCGAAGCCCCTGGTTTCCATAAATCACGGCAACACGCTCGTTCTGAAGCTTCCATGAGTGGACGTGGGGCTGAAAGCTACAGGGCAGCGGGGAGAGCCAACACTGGCACCAGGCCACGGCCGCTGAGGAGAAGCACGAAGTCCAGGCTCAGGGGTGAGATCTGCTCAGAGGGGAGATCGGGGACCACCAATCAGGTCGGCCAAGCCTGCTGATTTTTACAATAAAGATTTATAACTGCTTTTTGATTGTTCGCTATTTACTAAGTAGTGTTGCAACAACGAGAAAGCTAAATACAAAAATACTAAAAACCAAATCCCCACTCATTGTTTATACCAAAGGAAATTCCTGGTAAGTGAAAACAACTAAACGGAAAGATGGAGAGGTAATTTATATAATCTTTACATTCGAAGCCTTTAGAAACACAGAAATCAAAAGAAATTCTAATTTGACTATATAAACATTTAAAACTTCTATAAATCAAAATATACCAGAAA
The DNA here is from genome assembly GCF_037043125.1 of Eumetopias jubatus. NCBI lineage: Eukaryota > Metazoa > Chordata > Mammalia > Carnivora > Otariidae > Eumetopias > Eumetopias jubatus. Next base: position 101,379,596 of record NW_028274820.1, read on the forward strand.
TAACATCAAAATGGGGGGGGGGAATCTGTACATGATTTAAAAAGGAGTATTTAATATACATACAAAAGTCCTTAAAAACCCTAAGAAACAGTCCAACTTAATTTTAACAGATCCAACACCCTAACAGCCAATTATGAAATACAAACACTAGAAACTGAACCTCATTGAATAAGTAATAAAAAGCAAACAAACTAATAACTTTTTACCTATCACACTGACAAAGATCCAGAAGATTGATATCACGCGTTGGGAACAGGGACAGACAGACACTGCTATGAACCGGTGGTGGGGTACAGATGGAGAATCTTTCTGGGGAACACCGTGCTGCCACCATCAACATTTAAATATGCATACCCTCTTGACCAAGTTATTTTATTTCTAGGAACTCCTCCTACAAAATGACTCAAAGATACAAAGATGCAGGTGAAGGGTATTGACCAAAATACTAACTGCAAAAGTAAAAAAAATAAAAACCTAAATGTCCATCTGTTACGAGCAGGGCAGTAAATGATGGCACATTCATGGTACCCAACGCTGCATTCTTAGAGACTGAGGACCTGGAAGGACGTTGTAGAGCGACGGCCCAAAATGCAGAGGGTGGGGAGATGGGCAAAATGGGGGAGGAGAGTGAGACAGTTTCCGGTTAGGGAATGACAGTCACAGGAATAAAAGGCACAGCAGGGGCACCTGGGTGGCTCAGTTGATTGAGCAGCCGACTCTTGGTTTCGGTTCAGGTCATGATCTCAGGGTCGCGAGCTCAAGCTCCTTTGAGCTCTGCACTCAACAGGGAATATTCTCGAGATTCTCTCTCTCTCTCTCTCTCTCTCTCTCTCTCTCTCTCTGCCCCTCCCCCCGCACACTCTCTTGCTCTCAACGTGCTAATAAATAAATTAATTAAAAAAAATAAAATAAAAGGCACAGCCTAGGGAACATCACTAACTGTACGGGTACAGTGTACGGTGACAGATGGTGGCCACACTGGCGGTGAGCACAGCATGAGGTACAGAGAAGTTGAATCACTATATCCTACACCTGAAATTAATATAACAGGGTGTGTAAACTATACTCAAAAAAAAAAAATGGGGGGCACCTGGGTGGCTCAGTTGGTTGAGCGACTGCCTTCGGCTCAGGTCATGATCCTGGAGTCCAGGGGTCGAGTCCCACATCGGACTCCCTGCTCAGCGGGACATCTGCTTCTCCCCGTGACCCTCCCCCCTCTCATGTGCTCTGTCTCTCTCATTCTCTCTCTCTCAAATAAATAAATAAAATCTTTAAAAAGAAAAAAATTTTTTAAGTGATGGCCCAAATTGGCAGGCACATTTTATCTGGGCAGTAACCTTTTCAAATACAATATATTTTATTATTATTAATATATTATATGTAGAAAAAGAGATGAGAAAGATTAAAAATCACAGAGGTTGGACTACAGGAACTTCTGCCTTCTGTTTCATATATTTCAGTGTAACCTGAATTCTCAAGAGTCATTTTGCAGTGGCCTTTCGTCAAAGAGAACGATTAAAGTTTCATTAACCCGACAGATATTCACATGACCTGGTATAAAACAATCAATACAAGGTAGCTCATGGAATCTGTCCAACCCTCCCAAAATGGTACTCCAGTAAAATTCTTTTATAAAATCTATTAAGATAAAGCAGAATCCTAAGCAGTAAATTTAAGTCAATCCATGTTATCCCAGTTCTAGGTCTAGTAAAATTTTATTTCTTCAGAGCAATAAACAATTTAACAATGCAGGCTAGACAAGCATTTCTTCTGCTTCAATCTGTTCTTAAAAGTAGCTGTCAAATTTTGGTTTTTGCATTTTGGGAAAAGAACTGATCTTTGTAGATCAGTGATCTTTGATCTTGATCAATGATCTTGATCTTTGTAGTCAGCTGAACAGTTGACTCTCTGTGTATATAAAACACCAACTATATACACAATGTTCTAGAAGTAAAACAGCAGATTGAAACCAACTTCTGCTGGTTTATTAGGTGCACAAAATAAACACTTGACATCTGTGAAAAATTCACTTTCCAAATGTCAGATACAGAATCTTAAGTTAAACTCAGACATTAAGTATATGATATTATTTAATATGACGGTGATACATAAATGCAAACATCATAAGTGACCTTTCTTTTTTTTTAAATGACCTCTGGAATAGCATAAATCATTTACATTAGTTCCTTTCAAAAAAAAAAGGAAATCCTCCTTTATGGTCATGTAAGAATCATTCCATCTATTTCAGCCTAAGGAAAGCCAGAAAGGAAGCTAAGACTACAGTGATTTGAAAAGCTGTATGGGTGGGAAGGACTGGCAGAGTTAACATAGGACTCAACTCTCCAGATAAGTACCAATAAAAGGTTAAAGAAAGGCAAAGAGCTACAGTAAGCAACTCGGAAACTAGTTCCTTAAGGCACCAAGAAAGGATGGCTGTGTTCAGACTAAGAACCATCCATTTATTTCTAAGACATGAGAAAAATGACCTTGCTCCCTGCCATATTTACTCAAATGGCTCATGAGAATCTAGACCTACTGGTTCTACAATCCTGAAATTTACAAAGGAAAGAAAGCATGTTACTATATTGCAAGTTGAGAGTGTACTTAAGAGCACTAAATTATATACTGGGTACACTAGTGTATCGTTTTTTCTTTGTAAATAGTAACAAAAATTTCTATTTACAATTAACTGAGGAAAAGTGCATTACCAGTCAATAAATAATGCAATCAAGTGTTTACATGTAAATGAGACAATGTTAGCCTTCTCCTTCAATAAAAATAGTAAATCCAAACTGCAAACATATAACTTACATTCTGTTATTTTGATAGAAGACTCTCCACCACCCGCACAAAAAATTTGCAAATATTAAACGACAGATCATGAACTCATAGGCATTTCAAATATTACTAGGAGGATCAAACCTATATGTATTAAATGTTTTATTTCTTCATAAATGCAAGGACTATGATGTCTTTCTAATGATTCTGCTGTGTTAGGCATCCTAAAGAAGTCCCACATGTAAATATACACTAAAAATTCTATTTTCATTAGTAAACAAGACACAAATTCCTACAAGTACATAAATTCTCCTGGGAGTCTAGAAATGCATACTGGCAGGATATTTTTAAATGACTAAACCAATCATACCACTTGCCCAGAAGACAGACATCATTTGAGCAAGCCTCTCTTTCAGTCATAATACACACAGGTAATAAAAATCCTGGTATGAAGATCAATGAAAATAAGCGCCATTTAGTTTTTAGCAAGAAATAGACAAATGTACAAAAAGAAATTGCACTCCTAAGAACTACAAGAGTAACTCCTAAACCAGTTTCTTCATTAAAACTGGAAAAACACACCCATTGAAGAACAGGACTACTGATGTGAAGACTTAGGGAAGATAAGTTTTTTACTGGTAAGACAAAGTAACAAAAGTCAACTAGAAGCAATGGTTTTTTGGTTTTGGGTTTTGTTTTTTTTTTTTAAGCAATGGTTTTAAAAAAAAAATGGTTTTTAAAAATGGTTTTTAAAAAATGGTTTTAAAAAACCATTTTAAAAAATGGTTTTTAAAAAAAATGATTTTTCTCAACCTGCATGGGGTACTAAGTTTAGAAAACAATTCTGTTTTATTACAATGCTCATTTCTTCTTACAATTTCTCACATACTCTAACAATAAGGTATGCATCCCTTGGTCTGTGCTTATCATTTAGTGACATTTTTAAGGTGACTGCTCCTTAAAGAGATTAACTAAAGAGCAAAGGAAATAAATGTAAAACATACCGCCACTGTCTTCAAGAATTCAGGAGTATTTTTAAAAAGAAAAATACTGACACATTCTGTATAAAAATTGTATGAGTAACACTGATTAGGTTCTGTAACCTCAACACCAAAAAATAAGTACCCACAAGTATCTTAGAAACACATATTAAGAAAACACTATATTGAAGACAGGGTCTCTAAGTTCAAGTGCAGGGCTCCTCGATCTGAAGTCAGCGTCTACAGCAGCCACTTCATTAGATCAGGGAATGTGACCTTTGTCAGACGTTCTTCACTAAAATAACCTAGATAAAAACCAGTCATTTTAAAACTGAGCACATCTACTTTACACGCACAGAAGGGATTAAAGTATAAGACTTGAGTGAAAAACTGAAAATTGTCGTTTAACGGTCCTCATGCCGCAAAGGATTTAAACTGAAGACAGCACTTACAAAGGATCGGCTTATAAAAATAAGCAGTTAATTAAAACAATGTTATAACAGCACTTCCCAATGTTGAAAGCCACAGACTAGGTGTTTGGACCAACACTGCAGTCTGAACTTCTGCCAAGTCTACTACTAGGAAAGTCTTTGCAAAACACACTAACTTTTATTTATCCTCCTGCTTCTGACCTACTTCGGACTCCAACTTTTAAAGCATATAAAAGAAATTGACATACAGCTGGGAATGCTCAAACTGAAGAAAAATAAAACGGGATACAGTCTCATCTACAAAATAAGGAGATTAGACAGAGATCAGTAAAGTCCTTTTCAGTCCTAAAATTTTATTATTTTTATTGTGAGAACACCAAAAATCTTATCACAAACTGCATAAACGTTCAGCTTCCAAAAATCAGTGATAATGGTTTTAAAGGGGGCTGGGGGTGGGGGAAGTAAAAGATGAATCTTTTGAAGCAGAATCAGCTATCAAGAGTAGCTCAAAAACTAACAGCCTTGACCAGGTCAGAGTTCCATGCAACAAAAACGTGAGTTCCTGAGGCAGGGGGTGATTGCCCTCCTTTCCTCCTTTTTTGTGAAAATGATTTTTCTCAACCTGCATGGGGTACTAAGTTTAGAAAACAATTCTGTTTTATTACAATGCTCATTTCTTCTTACAATTTCTCACATAAACTCACATTAAAAAATTAGATATCTTTACATTCAATGATTTATCTCCATTTGACAAAACTAAAAGCAAAATTCAATTAGTAATTATTCATTTGAATGAACCGTCCTTAAAACTATATTATGAACAACTCAAGTTGTACATAAACAATGAACTGTACTCATTCCCTAATGTGTCTGAGCAAAGCGTGCTCTTCTGGGCCCGCATCAGATCACTGGAGCGAGCAAACTGACTTGTCCTCCAAGGCCCAGTCCTCGTCCAGGGGGAGAAAAAGGCCTAATACAACTAGTACAAAGATTAAAGGAGGTTCATGTGTGCGGGGTACCCAGCACACTGCCAGAAATCATTACCGCTGTTAACTTTTACTTATAAGATGGGCTTTCGGTAGCATTTTGAGAGTCGAAATGGGAGGCAAAAAGTAAGTATTCCATGTGTGCCTACTTACTTCTCCAAATCTCTAAGATTTATCCTTCCAGGGAGAACAAACAAGGTTTCTTTTTCCTTTACGCTCGAAATTTCCAAAAGGTCACCAGACAAAACTTTCAAAAGAATTACTTAGACGCCCCATCCTTCTCCCTTTTGAGAACATTCTGACTAGGGTAGAAACGAATCCTTCACCCTTGGTATATTAATAAAGTCATCTACCTCTAATAGGTAGGCCCTGACCTGTCCCAGATGATGCGGAAGTTGTTAGCAGCATAGAATACATATTTACACAACTGCAAGCCCAAGCTTTAAAGAGCTGCCACCTGACAAAATGAACAAATGACTAAGAATCACTCCAAGTCATGTGTCACCACCAAGACCACCAGGGCATGAGCACAATCATCACAGGACCAAGCTACTGTGACAGGACTGACAAGTCTCTGAGGACAGCATGTCTCATGTGCTAGCCCATTACTGCTTATTACAATTTTTTGTTAAGTATCATATCCTCACTGAAAACGTATTTTAGAGTAGATCCCACTGTCTAGATGCTTCCTGTGTTTAGACACTCAGAGAAACAACTATCCACTGTGTGGTATAATGTAAACTCCCAAATTACTTCCTTCCTTCTTCTTGTTTGGGTGCCCATTCCAATAGCATTCCACCTACTACGTCGTGTTTTCCTGTATAGACAGGTACTTACACTGCAGTGCTTTACCCAAAACCCTACTGATCAGTTCGATACTGTTTTTCAGATTCTGCCATTTTCTTTTCTTTTTTTTTTTTTTTTTAAACAGGCTCCACACTGGGCGGGGGGGGGGGGGGGGGGGGGGGCCTCTGAACTCACAACCCTGAGATCAAGACCTGAGCTGAGATCAAGAGTCAGACACTTAACCAACTGAGCCATCCAGGTGCCCCAGGCTTCTGCCATTTTCTTTTCATTTTACTGCCACTGTGTTTTTTATGTCTTTTAATTATAAAACCTGCCATACATTTATTGCCTTCTTTTGAAAATAGGATTAAGATCTATCACTTTCCTTTAGAAAATGCTATAGAAAAGGACTTCTGATCTCTCAACATTGAATTTAAAAATTCTCAGAGAGCCTTAGCTTTTGAACAAAATGTTCAAATAACAAAAAACTTCCTTAGTCCATGAACATGAATGAAAAGGAAACATTTCTTATAGCATAGCTAATTTATATTAAGGGGCAGGAAAAAAACTGTGAGTCAGAAAGCCTTGCTTTAAACAGTGATCTGATGAGGCCGTTAAAGAGCATTTAACTTAACAGTTTTTTTTAATCAACAATCCTATAAAAATCTACACAACTACCTGGTAACAGTAAAAATATATGCTAAACACTACAGTTCTCGTATAGGAGTAACTAGTAGGTTGCCTAAGGCAGCCACTAACAGTTGCACATGAAAAAGAAAGAACAATAAAAACATGGACATCCTGAGGTAAGTGACTTCCTATCAATAACCAACCAACATTGCAACAGCAAAAACCAGAATGCACTGATAATTACTACAGTGCGTGAGTTAACCAACCTCCCTGGTCCCGCGCAATGAGCTCACAGAAGTCAGGATGTGCACGGGCTGTATCCTTCGCTGCTTCCATTCTTGGTTTAAGATTTCCGTTCTTTCCAAAATTTTCTGACGATTGGAACTAAACATACTCTTTAAAAAAATGAAGGAGAGGAGAAGAGAAATTGTTCATTGTTAGAAAATGTACAGTATCTCTAACGCAGGTTAAAATCTAGTGATTTCTCAAAAATAACAGGAGCATTCCTTCAAACACATATAGATTTTACACTAAACTGTAGTTTCCCACATTCAAATAACACAAAAGCACCACACGGATTATTTTATTAAGAATGGGCGGGGACCAGAAAAATCATTCCATCCTTTGTTATCATATAAAAACAAAATCACAATGACTTTTAAAACCCTGAAACACATCCCTTTATATCTGGGTCCGGAATCTGCATGTGCAACACAAAGGATACACTAAAAAGATAGTGATTTCAAAGCAGAGTGACTAGCCATTAGATTACAATCTTTCCATTCTCGTTACCGTGCCTGGGACCATCTTTAGGTTAATTAAGACAGATCAAGGCCCTGGGTTTCCCAGCCTTCATTTATCTTACTACAAATATGACCTTGGCTGAAAATGGACTTATCTTGCAAATTGAAACTTATCTTGGGGGGAAGGGGGGGGACAATCCTTAACCTTAACCATGGGTGCGCTCCACAGAAGATAAAAGCTGTACCTTCACTTCGTCAGCCCGCCTGAACCGCTTGAGCTGCCGCAGCCGCATGTACTCTGATTTTACACGCTTGCGCCAACAAACCGGTCCCTTCTCAGATTTCTTCCCAGTCTGGCCCATGATTATTCTAAAAGCAATGGTTTCATATTAAAATCACTAATCTAACCAGCCTGAATATGATCACTTGTGCTTTCATCCCCAGCAAACTAACAATCAACAAAAAAAACAGTACATGATGCCGGTGACACGTGCGAGAAGGGTGCTCACATGGGCTGCAGGGTTACATCCGTAAAACAGTTCGTTCACCATCTAAGTTTTGATTGAATACAACTTTTAAAAGATATTTTTATTGACAAAGTTTCTCCACTCCTAAAAAGCAGCAGTCTTACAGAAACGTGATCCCATAACGGAAGCTAGTTTTTAGTCTATGAGATCCACACTTCTGGAGGAAAAAAAATGTAGACATGTTACTCTAAGTTGTTCATCATTAAGTCAGCAGGTACAGGCATAAATGAATAACATAACTGAAAGAGAAACGTGAAAAAGAAAAATTTACATGCAGCAATAAAGTAAAAAACATACAGTACAACGTACAACAAACGTACAAATGAAAGCAGCCCCCTGCACACACTTTCAACCGTGCTTCTCGCCATCAACACTGAGAAGTCTGCTTCTGCCTCTTGTACACCTTTACTCACATGAGGGGTTTCTCGGCTAGCAAACCAAAAATGCAGCAAATGCCAAGTAAATTCTTCAGCTTTATCTTCAGTTGCAGGCTCTAGGAACCAATTATGTTTAAATGTGGGGACACTCTATAGTCCCCCAGGTGCCTAAGTCATACTACAGAGTCGCCGTTTTAAGTCTAAACAAGTGTCCTCTTCTAGAACATTTGCTTCTCAAAGTATTAAAACCACACTTGTACCTTCAAAAGATTAGGACATTTCTCTGTCCGACGGCGCAAAGGTGGTGCCACATTAAGGATGTTTGCTTTAATTTATCTAAGAACAAAGGAAAGCCAGAATTTTTTAAATAAAAGGGAAGGGGGAGACTGACATTCTGGAAAGAGCCACTGAGCAGCAGAGGGGATTAGACGGGGCTGCAGTAGTCTTTACACAAGAGGAGGACAGCTTCTCCCACCACACTGGTGGTGAGGAAAGTAAAGGAATTCAAGAGTCACTTAAGAGAAAACTTGGTGGTGACTTAAATATGGGAGTGGATGGTGTTCTGGCTTGAATAGCCAGTAACTGAGTCGGGCTTCATTCACCTGTCCACATAAAACCCTCGGGCACAGAGAAGTCACCTAAGGAGACAAGATTTAGAGAAAACAGCCCAGAGGTCCGTGGGTAACTTTCTATCAGAATGCCCACCCACCAATGACAAAGAAAGCAGCCCCGTGGATCACTCAGGCGGAAAGAGGGCACCATAAGCACAGGATAATGGACTAGTAGGAACCAGGCCCTGAACAGACAAAGAGAAATGACACAGAACTGGCCCTTGTGCAGCTTAGGTCCCACCCAACAAGCTGAAGAGAAGAAAATACAGTATGAAATATACAGGGAAAAGTCCAGGAGAGGGAGTGGCAGGAAAGGCGACAACTCAACCTTCAAAGTTAAGCTGGATTTCCAAAGGCCAAGAAAGAACAGAAGGGACCCTAAGGTATGAGCAGGGCGCAGCTGGATACGGGGCTCTGCCAAGATAACAAAGATGGACACCAAACTAGTTGAAGACCCTAAATTACAAGCACTGGGGGAATGAGAAGAATGAAGAGATTTCAGAACTTGAGCTAAGTCAGTTGGATGAGGCCACAGAGAGAACTGAGAAGGTTCCAAGCGTGACCCTGCCTTTGGGAGCAAAGGTGGACCCAGAAAGACTGGACTCAGGAAAATGACCCCATCTTTGAGGCAAAGTACAAGTGAGGATGACAGAAGATGGTGAGGTAGGCCTAAAAGACACCGAAGTCAGGAAAAAAATGGGCTTTATTTAAGAAATAACTGTTGCAATCGTTTGCTTTCATATCTGCTAGTTAACAGATGAGCTCAAGTAAGTCTATGCAAATTATTTTCAGACCTGTAGCACTTCAAAGGCCTAGGAACTAGAAGGGAAAGCCATCAGATAAAAAGGGATTATCTTGCTTCATTAGCTCCCAGACTAATCCACAACTAGCCCATCTGTGGCCTTGACAAATTCTTGGTCCTTTGGAGGTAGTGCCCCTGCACCTGACGAACCTTGGGAGCAGGATCATGGCACTAACTTGCCACCAGCGTGCAATACCCGGGAGTACCACAGTTCATTTCTTTAAGGTGCACATCTTCTGTGCTGGTGAAGAGATATCGTTACATCAGTTAGCATTTCGTGTTTTCATACTAGAACCCTCCCTGTGGAAGAGTCTGGAGTCCCTTCCATGGTGTTCCTACCATTATAGTAACAACATCTCTGATGAAGTATGTCACAACAAAGTCTCTCTGACCAAAGGTATAATTGTACAAGTTGCAAGATAAGAACAGAACATTTCAAAATTGATTCTGGAACCAACCTCTCTGTAAGATGGCATGTATAGCAAGATTTCCATGTTTAGAAAATTTCACACAGTTCCTCCAAATAAAGAAGTATATAAATGAAGGTGTTAAGCTATAGGATGATCTGGTAAATATGCACAATAGTGAGGAAATAAGAAAAATTACGGTATGGGTGCCTGGGTGGCTCAGTTGGTTAAGCGGCTGCCTTCGGCTCAAGTCATGATCCTGGAGTCCTGGGATCAAGTCCCATATCGGGCTCCCTGCTCGGCACAGAGTCTACCTCTGCCTCTGACCCCCCCCTCCCCTCATGTGCGCTCTCTCTCTCTCTCTCAAATGAATAAATAAAATCTTAAAAAAAAAAGAAAAATTATGGTAATTCACCTATGGGAAATTATCCAAATACAAGGATCATGACCTCTGAATAACAATCTAAGAAATAAATCTAAAAGTGTGCAGCCTGTTCTTTGAACACACAGGGATAAACAGGCTGGTCGACTAAAAAAGTAATGAAATTTAAGGTACCATTTAGAAGAAGGTTTTACATCAAATAAATCCCCTCCCACTATCATAGCATTTACAACATATTAAAATCGTATTTTCATGTTTTTCACTCCAATTCATCCCCACTGGAAGTTCTTCAGTAGCAAGAACCATTCTTACTCATTTTAAAATCTCAGAGCCTGGCTGTGTGCCTGGCAAATACATGGTCTTTTTGAGAGAGAGAGAGAGAGAGAGAGAGAGCGCGCTCGCGCGTGCGCACACAACTTGGGGGGAGGGGCAGAGGGAGAAATAGGCTCCCCACTGAGCAGGAAGCCCTGATGCGGGGCTCGATCCCAGGACCCTGAGATCGTGACCGACAGAGCCACCCAGGTGCCCCTGGCAAATACATTTTAAAACAAAAACAAAACACGCCTACTAACATATACCAATGGTGAACTGCTCACAAAGTCTAGGTGTGCCACAAGGTATGAAAAGGAAGGGTGGGGACTCCCAGGCGTGGGCAAGGAAAATGAGGGAAATGTACCCCACCACCAAGAAACCGCCAAGGAGATGAGTCTCAGGGACAATTCAGACCCCATGGTCAAGAGATCCTAAATATAAAACCTGGAGCTTCTGGAATTTCTTTTTACTAAGGAAGTATTATAGGGATAACATCAGTACCTCCAAGTTGGTTGCAAACACCAAACACACAGAATCACCTAGTTCTAAGCATGCAGTAAGCCTCCAAATGTCAGCCAGCCCCTCACCTTTCCCAGTCAATGAAAGCCTCGAATCAGGTCTTCTGACTCCGCTTTCCACCATACCACAGCCCAGTAAGTTCCAAACATTCATATAATGGCAGAAAGAAACCTGTATTAAAATAACGTGCCATTAAATGGATGAGGATTGGGGCGCTGGGTGGCTTAATCAGTTAAACGTCAGACTCTTGGTTTCGGCGCAGGTCATGATCTCATCGTCATGGGATCGAGCCCCACGCCTGGCTCTGAGTGTGGAGCCAGCTTCAGATTCTCTCTCCCTCTCTGTCCTGCTCTATCAAATAAATAAATAAAATACTTAAAAATAAATAAATAAATTTTAAAAATGGATGAGGATTTGTAAATACATCCAATTTTTAGATTTCTCATTCAAAAGATTTGTTTAGTTTCATAAGTAAAATGGCACTAGTAGGATTTTTGTCCAGGATATGAAAAGGACTTCTCTCCTTCAAAACTGAGTACAGTTTGAGTCGTTAAAACGCAAGACTCTACCCATATACAGTAAAACTAAAACAACAGGTGTTAATTCAAGAGAAACCAGATTATGGTAGGAAACCACCAAAACCTTCATACAATGCAGTAACACCTTACAGATTAATATAGTTTACATAAAATTAAGGAAAATTACATAGTCTACAGTCTACTTTATGAATCAAACCAAGCTCCAATAGCTTGCACACCATGCCCTTGTAACCCAGCTTTGCCCCACCAGAGCAGACATGGTGTCGTCTGTGCCACCCCGCCCGCATCAGCTCACCTTCCCACCAATCCTTCTCTGGGGACTACCACCTACATGGCACCAGGGCCACCGCTTCCTGCCGAAAGTCACCAGTACACACTGGATACATGACCAGACTGGTCTGGTCACAGGGAAAAATCTCAGGAGGCTCCCTGCAAAGTGAGGACAAGAAGGCTCACTCTTTTCCACTTAGATTCAAACCTGGATATACATTGCCCAAACAATTGCTGGAATCCAACTCACAAACATGAGAGAAGAACCTGCAAAAAACAGTCAATAACAGCTAAAGAAAAAACACCCAAAGCCAAGAAATGGACTCTAATCACCTCACCAAGCCCTGAACCAGGCGCGCTTTGCCAAACCCAACTCCAGAACTTCAGTTACATGAGCCAAGAAAATCCGTTTTTTTTTTTTCTTAAACCAGTTTGGATTTAGGTGTTCTTGCCACATGAAATACAGAGGGGTCTGAGATACATTCTTGGTACCGACATTACATGTACAACAATGCCTGAAGTAACAGAGATGTGCTCTGGTGACCACTTTCTCAGTGTGACCCTGCTCTCTGCACACCTGGTAAGGAACACCATCCTCTCGGGTTTAAACAGCCTCAGTGATGTGCCAGGACACAAGTCTCCACCTCCTGGAGGACGAGGGCACAAAGCCCAAGAATCAGCTTTCTTCTCCCTCAGGTCCAACCTGTGAAGGGCCTTTACCTGAGGTGACATCCTTGCCCCTCCCTACTGAGTGACCAATGACAAAGAATTAAAAAAAAAAAAAGTTCCCTAGGCATTTGCAGTTCCTTTGATGCCTTTCTTTAGAGGTTCTTCATTCCTAAATGATTTGCTGAATCAAGGCACTGGCCATTTTTTTAGTCTTGCTGGGTTCTGTTTCTACTTAAGAAAACTAAATAATAAACTACATGTACTACTTAGCCTAACTAAATTAATAGCATTACCTCTGACTCTTTACTGACTATCAGACTCAGTAAGGTCAAATCCAAACCTAACAAAATTTAAGTAATACGACTGCAATATTCTTGATGTCCTTCCCTAACCCAAGATGTCTTTTTACTTCCCAGTGAGACTGCCATCAAATTGCCAACTGAAAAACTGCCAGTCTTCAAGTGTTTGTTTCAAATGCTTTGATGGTAGCTGTTCATCTCATTTAATAATTTCATCTTTTTATTTTTTTAAGTTGAGCTCTGTGCCCAACGTGGGGCTCAAACTCATGACCCCTAGATCAAATCTCATGCTCTGACTGAGCCAGCCAGGCACCCCAATTTTTTTAAGATTTATTTATTAATTTTAGAGAGAGAGAGAGAGAAAAAGAATCCTCAAGCAGACTCCCCACTGAGCCCTGAGCACAGAGCCCAGTGGGGGCTGAGATCATGACCTGAGCCAAAATCAAGAGCTGGCCCCTTTAACAACTGAGCCACCCAGGCGCCCCTCATTTATTTTTTGAATTAAAATCCACTGCTTTAAAAAAACTCAAAAATAGGGCGCCCGGGTGGCTCAGTTGGTTAAGCGACTGCCTTCGGCTCAGGTCATGATCCTGGAGTCCCAGGATCGAGTCCCGCATCGGGCTCCCTGCTCAGCAGGGAGTCTGCTTCTCCCTCTGACCCTCGCTCCTCTCATGTGCTCTCTCTCTCTCTCTCTCTCTCTCATTCTCTCTCTCAAATAAATAAAATCTTTAAAAATAAAAAAATCAAAAATAAATTAACAGTAATTAAGATTTGTAGGTAAGGAAGAAAAAATATAGAGAGAATTTAGAGAGACATATAAATGTTACCCTTGGTAAAAGATAAAAATTAATTACCTGAGAAGCAGATCTTATGCCGAAGGGGAAGTAATGACAATGTGGCCTGTGAAAAGGAAGACAGAGAGTGAGGGGTCCAGTGGCCCAGCCCTTCGGCACTGCAAGCTGCACTAGGGGTTGCCTCAGGCCATCACTCAAGTGTCAGGTCTATCCGGATTCTGAGGCCCGGCTATGTTCTAGCTCAGCCAAAGCTGGAACAATTTGAGTAGCAAAGTAAGTCACAACGTTATTTTATTATAACCAATTACCAAAATAAGTATCCATGAGTCCATGATATAAATAAGTGATTAACAAGTAAATGGGGGAAGAAGGGACAAATCTTCCTCACAGGGAATTCCAAATAGTAATATACCTGTACCCTTCTCTAACCTGGGAGGTCGGACTCGGGTCCCTTCCCCGTGAGCAGGGCTAGACTCAGTCACTCACTCCCACAGCAGAGTGTGGTGTGGGAAACAGTAATATCCCAGCAGAGAAGCCTGGAAGGCACCACCCTCACCCCAAACGATTATGGATAAAAGATCAGGGACAAGCCATGTTGCCATCGTGTACCCCCCTAACGTGATGTGATAAGGACATTTCACCTTTGTGGTATTCTTTCCCAAAACTTCATAACCCATAACCTCAGTCTTAGCGCACAAAAACATCAGATAAACCCAAACTGAAGGACATTTCTACGAAATACCGGACCAATATTCCTCAAAACTATCAAGACATCATGAAAACAATGAGAGGCCTGAAGAACCATCACAGATCTGAAGGCCTAAGGAGATAACTAAATGCTGTGTGGCGCCCTGGCCTGGATCCCGGGACAGAAAAAGGGTATCAGTGGAAAAACTGGTAAAATCCAAATAAAGTCTCCAGTTTAATTAATAGTAACATACTGACACTGGTTTCTACGTTTGATAAATGTACCAGGGTTACAGAAATCTAAACTTATTCCACAATAAAGTTTAAAAGAAAAAAAGAAAGAGGGAATTAAATTATACAACAACCCAATGTAAAAACATTCACTTTTAAAATGACATCCACTTGGGCGCCTGGGTGGCTCAGTTGGTTAAGCGACTGCCTTTGGCTCAGGTCATGATCCTGGAGTCCCAGGATCGAGTCCCACATCAGGCTCCCTGCTCAGCAGGGAGTCTGCTTCTCCCTCTGACTCTCTTCCCTCTCGTGCTATCTCTCATTCTCTCTCTCTCAAATAAATAAAATCTTTAAAAAATAAAATAAAATAAAATAAAATAAAATGACATCCACTTTTGGGGCACCTGGCTGGCTCCACTGGTGGAAGCATGTGACTCCCAATCTCAGGGTTAAAAGTATGGGCCCCGAGTGTAGAGATTACTTAAAAACAAAATCTTTAATTTAAATAGATACAATTAAATAAATAAATTTTAAAAATAAAATGACATCCACTTTTAAAAATTATAAACAGAACAAAACCACATAAAAAATGTGATATAAAATGTTAAACAGGAGGAAAAAAAACAAAAAAAAGTGCACCAATGATTAGAACTATTTAAAAACAGTTGGTTAAGCGGTTCTTGGTTTCCGCGCAGGTCGTGACCTCAGGGTCGTGAGATTGAGCCCCAAGTCGGGCTCCACACTCAGCTTAGAGTCTGCTTAAGACTCTCTCTTCCCCTGCCCCTCCCCGTCCCAGCACGTGTACTTGCTCTCTCTAAAATAAATAAATCTTTAAAAAGTTAAAAACACGTAGTAATTAAGGCAGTTGGTACTTTTATAAACCTTAACTTCAAACAAAATTGAGGGAAAATTCCCGCGTATAATTGTACTATTTTAAAACTCAGATAACATTATACTTGAACAATTTAAAAGGAGGGAAAAAAAAAAAAACTCCATAAAAGCTTTAAGATGGTGTCTACTTAAAAAGATAATGCACATTTAGGCTACACTAATAGAAATACAGAATCTGAACCAAGGAAAGTAATCGTGCCCTGGTTTCACATGCACTGATCAGAAGAACCAAAAGGATTCCACACAATTCAAGTCTAGTTTAGCTGTGCTTAAGATGGTCAGAGAAACATCTCTGCCCCAGCTGGGAAGATAGCATCAAGCACATTACACAGAAGAGAGCATTTGAGTTTAGAGTTTGAATAGAGAGAAGTGTTAATCTACATTCACTCATTCAACACCTATTTAGTGAACATCCCACACATACCAGGTACTATTATAGAAACTGAACACTTAGCAGTAAATACAAAAATCTGTAACCCCAGAGAACTTAAAACCTACTTGGATGGAAATGATCAAAAACAAAGTAAAATGGTTAGTATGCAAGACAGTGCTGAATGCTATGAAAGAAACCAAACAGGTAAGTACGGTAAGGCAGGTATGGTCAGTTGACAAAGGAACCTGTGCCGGGGGGCACTCAGCACCCTACGCGTGTTGCAAAGCCAAGGGGATACAGAGATCCCACCAACCAGCAAACCCAGTAGTAAAATATGCAGCACAATATTTTCCAGTAAAAGATTCCAAAATAATTGGATTAAATATTTACTCAATGTAGATCTCACCACTCCACAATGCTCCAGTGACCAACACAGCTTCACAGGATATCAACTGGCATTAAAACCGGCATTCAAGGACTGCTAGGTGCCACCACTCAGGTTAACTACTAGGTCTGATTATCCTGAAAGTCAACTTGCCATTTTATAAAATATATTTATGCAAATAGCCATGAGCTGTGTTAGTATTATTAAGCCAAATTAAATAAACAGATTTATTATAAAACTGGTCCTGAGGCTATGGCATTGTTACAAGCTCTCCTGTTGGCTATTCAGCTTTAACCAAATAGCATCATTAAATATGTGCTGCTGATACGACTAGTGTTTAATTTGTAGTAACTCCACTTTGGTTTTACCCTAAGAAGATTTTATCTGTACATTTTCAAGGAACTTATAAATAAAGTCAAGTCAACCCTCGGATTAGATTTAACACTCAAATTTGAAAAACATATTAGGAAAAACTGGAGCACTGAAGTAATTCAGGAATAAAGTGAGATGGGCTCTGACTGGGGGTTGACGGCAATGTGAATGAAGAAAAAAGATACCAAGAGATACTCTAAAATTAAAAACCCCAAAATTAACTCCAAAAAAATAACTAAATTAAGAATCCAGATGCACTTATGTGAAGAGAAAAAAAAAAGATCAAAAGAGGAAGAATTTGGAACTTAGGATGCAAACTGAGACGTTAATTCCTCACATGGCCATTCCTAGCACAGACAAGCAGAATGATGGGCAGTTAGAGGAAACACACCATTCTTCTCAAGCATCTGGTCTCAGGACCTCTTTAGTTTCTCTGGGCTATAACTATGGGTATTTAGCATCTTAGAAATTACAACCTGAGAAATTTTTAAAACCTAACTCATTTAAAAATAGTAACAGCAAACCTTTCCATGTTAAGAGAAATAACACATTTTAATTTAAAAACTATTTTCCTTTCTAAAACAAAAAAAAAAAAAATCAGTGAGTGGTATTGTTTTACATTTTTGCCCATTTTTTTAAATATCTGTCTTAACAGAAGACAGCTGGATCTTATCTGCTTCTGCATTCAATCTGTTCCAATATGTTGTTTTGGTTAAAGAATATGAAAAAAATCCATTTCCAAACAGGCATTTAGCTAGAAAATGGACGAGTATTTGAACAGCCTTTTGAGGTAATTGTGGATCTCATGCTTTGGTATTAGACCAAAACTGTTCTATGAAAAAGTTGACTAGTTGAGCTTGCAATTCAACCTCCTAAGTGCTTTTCCTCAAGACAACACTGTTCTTCCGTAAGCCATGGTGGTTTCTTAAGATTAGTTGCAATGTAGAATCTGAAATTCTATCAATAAACTTTCTGAACTCTGCTACATTAAAATTCGTTGGTCTATTCATTTCAAATGGATCTTTAACCTGTGCATGACTTTATAGCATCATCAATCCTCACCTGAAAAATATTGGTCCACTGGGTTATGCAGATTTTCCAGAAATTGACATATTTCCAAAAATCATATTTGGTAAATCCAGTGATCTCATCAGAAAAGTCTTTTAAGTATTTACTGGGAAGCTGTCAAGCTCTCGGTGACAGATACAAGTTTTCCAAAAATTCTATTTTTGCTTGTAAGCTCAAACATTCTCATCAGCAACAAATACAGTTGTTTTCCTTGAAGGACAGGCTCCCTTCACTGAAAAAAATGTTTGCCAAATACCCGTCTGACTAATCTTCGTTTGTCTGTCAACCCTTCTTTCAAGTAAGAATGTTCTCCATGAAAAAAGCAGCTAGGGCAGCTTGCAACTCAATCACCTAAGGGCCGTTCCTAGAGGCCATCCTTTGGACTTTGGTACACAGCAGAAACAATTTTCACACGGTCCCGTCTCGCCACACAGAACATTTCAATAGTGTGCACTCAGGATCACGAGTAAATAAAATTAACAATCTTTATTACTTCATCAAGGATATTCTCTAGAACTGGTTTTTGATGTTTTGTTTTTTGGGTTTTTTGTTGTTGTTTTTTTACTCCAAGTGCTAAGGTGTCAATAGTTTTTACCTACCACTGTTTTTCCATCACTGGTGCATATGTGGACACGAGGAAGGAGGAAAAGAAAGTGGCAAATGACATTTTAGTATTATGACAAAGATAACCTCACAGACCCTCTGAGGTCCACAGACCAGACTTTGAGAAGAGCCACCACAGTATATCCAGATACCTTATAAATCAAATCGTTAACAATCCCTCCTTTTCATTTACCTCACAAAGTACCTAGAATGGGCAATATATTCAAAGTATATACTTCTAATACACTTCTAAAAGACACATAAGAATGAAGTCCTAGAAATCACCATTCTTGCAACTAAAACAAACAAAAAACCCAAAAATCCATGTGAAGAATATTTAATGAGGAATACTCTGCGCTGCCAAACTATAGAATCTAAATGGTAGTATGCCATACATCTATGCCAAATTAAAAGAGACTAATGTCTAACAAAATGCATTTTAAACAAATTGCTTGTTTCCACCCATCTGTCCTACCCTTCACCACTGTAAGAAGGTATCATCAGTGGTCATGGTCACTCCTCTGACTCCCCAGCTACCTAAAACCACCTCATCCTACCAACCAATGCCCCATTTACTCAGACTTACCCCTACCCCCATAAAAAAGAAAATACAGGCGCCTGGGTGGCTCAGTCAGTTGAGCGGCTGCCTTCGGCTCCCAGGATCCTGGGATAGAGCCCCGCATCCAGCTCCCTGCTCAACAAAAAGCCTGCTTCTCCCTCTCCCTCTGCCTGCCTCTCTGCCTACTTGTGCACTCTCTCTCTCTGTCAAACAAATAAAAAATAAATAAATAATCTTTAAAAAAAAGATAAAATAAAAATCTTGTTCTAGGGACCTTTTCAATTCCTAGAATGCCTCTATTTGTATTTAAAAAGGAGAAAAATGACAAAAATAGACAAGCTCACTACTGCTAGACCCAAGCATTCCACCCAAACAACTGCAAAACGCTAGAAGAAGAAACTTCTGAAATTTTGGTTTGAAGGACATGAGAAAGCCAGAAAGGAGAGTAATTATCAACCAGAATTTATGGGGCATTCTGAAAATGCTAAATCCTGTAATGCAACAGGCATCTTGGTGCCTGAACTTTAGCAGACCACTTGTACGTCCAACTACAGCTGAGCAAGTGTGATGAACAGCGTTTGTGCTAAAGAATCTTTAGGAAACAGATGAACCAGTGACTAGTGATCAGAAGAAATAAGGGCGAAAATACAGATCTTATTTGTAACCCTGAGTTAAGTAGTACTAAAAGGCACAGGAAAATTAGTGACATGGCAATCTTAATTGAACAGAAAACACTGACTTGATTGTCACAGAGAAAGTGAGTAGACTCTGCACTAATGCATTTTCCACAAAAATAAGATCACTCTCCTCCTTCCAGCAGAAGAGTAAACTAAACTCTAAGTTCAACATGGAGTCTACAGACCAGCATTCCTGTGTTTATCTGAAACACTATCAGTTTACAAAGACATGTCTTAGAGAAGAAATGGCCATCTAAATTTAAGCCAACTGGAGGGGGTGTCTGGCTAGCTCCGTTCGTTGATGGAGTGTGCAACTCAATCTCGGAGTCCTGAGTTCGAGCCCCATGCTAGGTGTAGAGATTACTTTTTAAAGTTTCACAAATTTAGGGGCACCTGGATGGTTCAGTTGTTAAGCGTCTGCCTTAGGCTCAGGTCATGATCTCAGGGTCCTGGGATCGAACCCCACATCAGGTTCCCTGCTCGGCGGGAAGCCTGCTTCTCCCTCTCCCACTCCCCCTGCTTGTGTTCCCTCTCTCGCTGTGTCTCTCTCTGTCAAATAAATAAATAAAATCTTTGAAAAAAAAAAAAAGCTTCACAAATTTAAACTGGAGAATTGAACTATCATAAATGTTGTCAAGAATTTGCTTCAACAGGGGTACCTGGGTGTCGCAGGTGGTTGAGCCTCTGACTCTTGGTTTGGCTCAGTGTGTGATCTCAGGGTCCTGAGATCCACCCCCACATGGGGCTCCAGGCTGGGCTTGAGATTCTCTCTCCCTCTCCCTCTACCCCTCCTGCTCATGCTCTCTCTCTCTAAAATAAATAAATCTTTAAAAAAGAAAAAAAATTGCTTCAGCAATAGACAAAACAGATTAAATTGACATTTAGAAATAAAAGTTTTCAGGGCGCCTGGGTGGCTCAGTCGTTAAGCGTCTGCCTTCGGCTCAGGTCATGATCCCGGGGTCCTGGGATCGAGCCCCACATTGGGCTCCCTGTTCCGTGGGAAGCTGGCTTCTTTCTCCCTCTCCCACTCCCCCTGCTTGTGTTCCCTCTCTCGCTGTCTCTCTCCATCAAATAAATAAATAAAATCTTAAAATAAAAAATAAAAGTTTTCTTTGAAAATATACTAAATCTATTTTATGAGCTAAATCCTCTCCTTTCGTAGGGTATGTACTCAAGTTTACTGAAATACTGCTGGAGGGAAATGAAAGGCAAAATTACAGCTCAGAAACTAAAACTATGATACACAACTCATGATTCAAAGACGACAAGATACATATTATTCACCACTAGTTGATACAAGCAAAAATGTAGGTAAATCTGATGTCAGATGCTCTTCCCTCCAGGAAGTCAATTTTAAATCTTAAACCTCTGATAAGCCAACATCTAACACAAATTTAATAACACACACTGTGCAAAATTTTAAGAGAAACTCAATTCAGGTAAATACAAGGATCCTTCTTCCAAATGTTCCAGCCAACAAGTACAGGGGACAGGTGACAGGAATCTGCTGTCCCCACAGCCCGCTCCACGTGTTTGGCCACTCAGTTAATCTAGTGCTCAAGGGTATTTTTCAGATAGCATTGGCCCTAAAGTGCAAACCAACAACTCTGTGCTCAAAAAAACAAAACAAACCAAAACAAAACCAATGATGTATTCCTCATACTAGAGGAGAGATGGGCTGGTTTGGGCCTAAAGAGAAATATTTATGATATGGAATCTTCCTAGACTTTTCATGGTAACCCTGCTGACTTACTATTGTTGCCTTGCACACTGTCCTTATGTCCTAGCCCCCAAATAAGATGTTGCCTCTGTATGCTGAAGACAGAAATAAAAACAATAAAAAATAAATTTAAAAAATTTTTAAAGGACTGGGTAGTTCAAACTACTAAACCCAAAGCATTTACAGAACCTCTCAGGATTTCCAGACATCCTACAAGTGACCGTTATCAGCTAGTTTCAGCATTTGAGTTTAGTGCACACAACAGGGGGGTAAACATGTCTGCAAGGGCCATTTCTACAATCTATGGACGCCAACAGAACCCTTCACTAGTGAGACCCTTCAAAACTCCTCCGGCTCATCTCTGCCCTAAAGTTCATTTTCTTGCTAAAAATAGTAATAGTTTAGGGACAAGATGGAAGTTATGAGCTACAAGCGTTTTCATGATTCTCCTATTCGTAAGGTTTATCAAGAATATAAATACACTGCTGAGGTACTGGAAAACTTCAAACCTTTCAGTATTATTTACAATCAATGATATTTTTCAGTATTTGTTTTACCAAATATACTGTCTACTGAATTTCTGATTAGTATAACATCACTTACCACTAATAGTTAAAGCCCTGGGAAGGGCGCCTGGGTGGCTCAGTCGTTAAGAGTCTGCCTTGGGCTCAGGTCATGATCCCAGGGTCCTGGGATCGAGCCTCGCATCGGGCTCCCTGCTCCGCGGGAAGCCTGCTTCTCCCTCTCCCACTCCCCCTGCTTGTGCTCCCTCTCTATGTCTCTCTGTCAAATAAATAAATAAAAGCTTTAAAAAAAAAATAAAAAATAAAGCCCTGGGAAAATCTCTCTTCAGCCTCCAAATACCTATGGAAATGCTATAAAGAATTCACCAACCACAGGGAAACCAGTTATATAATCCCTGCAGTTATCGCTCTGAAATTTCCACACTAATATGAAGGCTTTTAGGCAGGAAAAAAGCCTTCATCCCAGCACTTCCATGTGGGAAAGGAGAATGAGAAGGCTAGGATGAGTGCCCAGCATTTGGGACTCTTAAGGCTCTGGGGCTAGGAAAGACAGGGCTCTTTGTTCGATAGTCCAGCTTTAAAAACGCTGATACTGTCTCTAGTGTAGAATGTCTCCTTTTGGAGGGTAAGAAGAACGTCTCACCCTTTCTCTGAATAGTCCTAATGGGTGAAGACTGAGGCAACCAACAGTCTGAAGACATTTTATTTTCCAGACAATGTGAATGTTAGCTACAGCTGGCTGGCTGGTTGCATGCTGTTAGCGGGTAACAAGTGATAAATGGTAAAGAAAACGATTTTATTTCTTTAAATACAAGACTAAATTCTATAAGAAAACTCGGAAAATAACTCTGACCTTGCCAAGCAGATACGTGTAAAGAGAAACTATCTTCATTTACATTACACACAGTACTCCGAATACTACTCCACTTCTGATACTTCTGGCCACCAAATGTGTGGCAACACCAACTAAGTGTCCTACAATGTAACTCTCCTCTGACACTATGTACCTGGACAGAGCATCAGATTCCACAGGTTAAGGGCTCAGTCCCACAAGACTTGTCTCACCCTGCTTTGGATGCCAACTCCAAGTCCAGATTGTCGAGCTCCTTCCCAGCCAACTCCAGACTAGGTCCCCATGAGCCCCTTCTTGGGTTCAATTAATTTGCTAGAACAGCTCACAGAACTCAGGAAAACAGTTTCTTTACTAAATGTGCAGACCGTTAGAAAAGGCGTTAACTGCGGAGCAGCCAGATGGAAGAGATGCTCGGGGTGAGGTACGTGGGAAGGGTACTCTCCGTGGCCGGACCCTTCCCAGCAGCCCCACAGCTCCACCAACCCAGCTCTCCTCCCAGCCCCGTCTCTTTGGGTTTCTATGGAGGCTTCATCACGTAAGCACGATTCAATCTTTGGCTGTTGGGTGACTGAACTCAACCTCCAGACCCACTCCCTCCCCTCCCTCCAGGGGTGGGAAAAAGGGAGGGTCTAAAAGTTTCAATCTTTCTAACCACATGGTTAGCTCCCCCGGCAACCAGTCCCATCTTTAGGTGCTTTCCACAAGTCATCTCATTTGCACAAACTCAGGTACTGTTCAAAGGGGTGTGTTATGAATATCAAGACACCTTTATCGCTCTTATCACTTAGGAAAGTCCAAGGGTTTTGGGGGTTCTGTGCCAGAAACAGGATAAACATATTATAAATCACAATATCCCAATCTGATTGTTTACAAAGTTAGTCAGATACACAATAGTCCTAAAAAGCTTTTAGGTGCTATTATGCCTATAATGCAGAGACATAAAAGAAAACAAAATAGGCTTTTAATCAGCATTAGAGGTTTTATGGATTAATTGATAAAAAGAATTTCAGAGAAATGCATATAATGTAACAACTCAATTAAATGCAAGCTAGGGGAGATCACAATTACCTGTGGTGGTGATGTGAACTCCAGTCCAGTATTTCTCAAACTCTCCAGAGGAAGAGCTCTAAGTGGGTAACAGAAACCAAGCACCCTGAATCCCAGTATTTGAGCTAAAAAGAACCCTAGAGGCAGCAAAAGCCTCTAAGGGACTTGGGTCCTACTGGCTGTGTGAACCTAGGGAAGTTACTTACCTTCATCAAGTTCCTATTTCTTTATCTGCAAAACAGAGATCTCTTTGAAGGCACATGGTAAATCCTCAATAATCACAAGTTGTGTACTTATTCATCTCATTCATTTTGCAATGAAGATGAAATCCACAAAAGCTACTTGCTACGGAAATACAATTAGTTTAGTGGCAGAGTTTAGCCTAGAGCCTAGGCTCTTTGCAAGATACCCAGCTGCCAGTGGAAGGTACCCTTTAAGAATATCTTCTCTGGGGGGGCCTAGGTGGCTCAGTCGTTAAGCGTCCCAGGGTCCTGGGATGGAGCCCCGCATCCGGCTCCCTGCTCAGCAGGAAGCCTGCTTCTCCCTCTCCCACTCCCCCTGCTTGTGCTCCCTCTCTCGCTATGTCTCTCTCTGTCAAATAAATAAATATTTTTAAAAAATTAAAAAAAAGAGTATCTTCTTTAGCGCCTAACTTGAGCACTCTATTTCAGGCAAATATCCTCCAAAGGCAAAATTACTTACAGGCCAAAGTAGGACAGCAACTCATTTCCTTCCTAGCCTGTTCAAGCAACATTTCTACCATTTGAAAGTCCTTGTTGATTACTCTAGGAGGGCATTTCCCAACTTTTTCTGACCCAAAAACACTTCGCATGGTAACATCTCATAGTACCCACCAGGGTTTTTTTTTTTTTTTTTGGTAACAATTTTGCAAATTTTGTTTGTACTATTAAAGAATTTGAATAGGGAATCATTTCAGATCAATATTTTATAAATAAGGATACTCACATTGCAGCTTTTTCCATCTAATAATATGATAGATCATTATAATGGTAAAAAAAAATTAAAGTTCATCTCAATAGAATCTTCAAAATATTCACAAGACAGATATTTTTCCCATTTAGCAAATAATATATGGCGCTTATTTTTAAATAATTAATATGCATGTATTTTCAACATTTCAAAAATAAAATGTTTTGTTTAGAGACTCCATGTTTATTAAGCACAGGGCAGGTTTCTCAATAAAGAATCGTCAGTTCTATTATTTGCAGGCACGGGGTAGGCACTCATGCATCTACAAATAAAATACAATGACATTTCACTATTAGGCTTTGGCACTGAAAACATACAAAGCTCCTTTAATGGTTGAAACTTTCAATTGTTTAAAGAAAAATCATCTAATTTCTTAAATTTGGGGGGTTTGCTTACAAAGCACTTCTGAGATGGTCTTTAGTATCAAAAACCAAGGCACTAAAACAGACAAAAGAGACATGATGTTTTGTCCTTCTGACACGATTTTAAAACTTAATAGACATTTTGATATATGAATTTAGCTCACATGAATGCAAGTGAGGGATAAAGATCATCCTGAGATAAATTTGCATAATTACTATTTTACACTCCTCACTTTTTTTCCACAGTTTCTCAACCTTTTTGACCTTAGCCAACAGTATATGAGGGGCATAAATTAAAATTTTACAATAGTACCTGACAAGAGGTAGCAAAGCTCACTGGGTGATACACAGTATAGCCATGCAAAACTCACTTGGACAGAACCTCGAAGGCTCCGCTTTAGGGGCAGGGGTGCTATTTAAATAATTCTGTATTGAGTTGTTCCTAAAAAAGCGATCTCCCAAGTTTTCACGGTTGTGGTCCTAAATCCACTTCACAAGAATTTTATTTCTATCCACTGTGTACAAAACCCTTTTCTACCTTCACCATGTAGATAAGTAAAATAAAGCTTAAAATGAAGGGGAGAGGAAAACACAACAGATGTGTTGAGGTATTTCTTTCTATGCAGGAGATAAGGGGTCTAGTTGGGCTGGGAGAGGGCAAGGGTGTTTTGAGCCAAACACGCTAAACAGTATCTTGAGATGCTAAAGTGGTAGGGAAGACATTCCAGAAAGAGAACGGAACACAGACTTTCCATGTGAAACTTCCTGGAAACTGGTAAAAAGACCAATCGAGTTCAATAGGGGAAAGGTATAAGAAAACGAACAGAGATCAGACTAATTAGGAGAGTTCTCTGTAGACGGCCTGGCTTCACGAGTTTCTTGAACTGACAGCCAAAGGAAGACTGAGTTGGGCAACAGCATGATCACAGGCGAGGTGTCTGTGATCATGAAAGAAACCCAGAGGCTTGCTTTCTCCACCCCCTTGAGGAGGAGGAAGAGTCATGTATTACTTGTATAATGAAGAAAAACCAAAAATTATTGTGAGGATAAATTGGGTACTAAGGAAAAGAACCAAAACTGCAGAAATAAAATAACAGGATGAAGAAATCAAGTACATAACCTCTTAAAAACCATCTGTTTGTATAAAAAAAAAATTTACCTAACTGTCAAAATAGGTAGACCAAGCTTGCAATCTCACCACTTTTATATACCAGATTCTAAGATCAAGGTTACTTTTGATTACTTTTAATATTCTCACTTATCCTTTAACTCTAATAAATGAAAAGGTCTGAATTACCCAAAACTGAAAATTTAAAGAATTACTAATATTATTACTTTGAAAACAGCTTAATTTAAAAATTCCAAAAAAAAAACAGGGGTGCCTGGGTGGCTCAGTCAGTTAAGCATCTGCCTTAGGCTCAGGTCATGATCATGGGGTCCTGGGATCGAGTCCCACATCGGGCTCCCTGCTGGGGGGAGGTGCTCAGCGGGGAGTCTACTTACCCCCTTCTTCTGCCCCTCCCCCCAGTCATGCTCTCTCCCTCTGCTTCTCCCTCTGACCCTCTTCCCTCTCGTGCTATCTCTCATTCTCTCTCAAATAAATAAATAAAATCTTAAAAAAAAACATTTAAAAAACAAAAATAAATTCCCAAAAAACTTAATAAAAACTTTAAATTAAAAAAAATCAGGGCACCTGAGTGGCTCAGTTGGTTAAGCGACTGCCTTCGGCTCAGGTCATGATCCTGAAGTCCCAGGTTCAAGTCCCACATCGGGCTCCCTGCTCAATGGGGAGTCTGCTTCTCCCTCTGACCCTCTTCCCTCTCATGCTCTCTCTCACTCTCTCTCTCTCTCAAATAAATAAAATCTTTAAAAATAATAATAAAATAAAATAAAAATTCCCAGGCCACACACCTAATACTATTTGTATGCATACTATCTTTTTCACTTCCATGCTTCTGTAAACACATGACACTTTGTTATACTAAGAAACTAAATGGCTCGTGGATTAATAAATTCATTTTCACACAATTTAACTGAATTTAAGCAACTGTCCCTCCCACCTTAACATTACTTAACTTGACCTATACACTGTCATTAATACACAAAATTAAAGCAGGAAAAAGGAGAAAACATATGCAATATATATGACAGAGAATGTGTACCAAGAACATACAAAGACCTCTCACAACTGATTTAGACAAAAAAAACAATTTTTTAAATGGATAAAGGGTTTGATCGAAAAAATGTACACAAATGGCCAATGAAGCACGTGAAAAGATATTCAACATCACTGATCACCTGGGAAATACGAACTTAAACCAAAATGAGATGCTAAACACTCATGAGCCGGCCCAAACTTAAAAGCCTGGCAGCACCAACTGTGAGAGGAGATGGGAGAAACTAACTCCTGCGGAGCAGGAACTGAAATGGCACAAGGACGAGAGAAAACAGTCTGGCAGTTTCTTGTAAAGTTCAATCATCACGTACTCTATGACCCAGCAATCCAACTACAAGGTATTTACCCACCCAAGAGAAATTAAAAGATATGTCCACAAAAGACTTAGACAAAGGCACATAACAGCTTTATTAATAGCCAAAAACTGGAAACAGCCCATGTGTCCATCAACAGGTAAATGAATAAAAAAATAGTATATTCATACAATGAAATACTACTCAGAAATAAGAAGAGATTACTGAAACAAGCAACACAGATAAATCTCAAAAACACACTGGGTGAAAGAAGCCAGTCACGGAAGAGTATATACTGTGTAATTCCATTTATAGGACATTCTCGAACAAAAACAATCTGATCGGCAGTAGAGAGGGAATGACTGTAAAGAGCATAAAAGAACTCTGAGGACAGCGATGTTACACCTTGACCGAGGTGGTGGGGACACCAATGTATACATTTGGCAAAACTCTTCAGACCAAACTCTTCAAATGTGTGCATCCTACTGTATATAAGTTATATTTCAATAAAGTTGATTTTTAAACTGAAGAATTGATACCTTTCTAGAAAGCAATTTGACGATGTCTATTAAAACTTGAAATGTGCATAATCTTGAAACAGCGATGTCTCCTTATGGAAAGTTGTCCCACAACCGTTCAAAGATATGTACATGATACTCTATTCTTTTGAGAACCCAATGTCCATCACAGAGAGTTGGTTTACAGTGTGATGACACATTCATGAACTGAAATACTATGTATTCTACTTAACAAAACAGCCTAATAGCTCAGAGCTGGGAGCAGGAAATTGTTTTTATAAAGGGCCACATCTTTAAGTATTTTAGGCTTGGCAGGCTACAACCAGTCTCCTTGCATATTCTTTTTTGGGAGTTTTGTTGTTGTTTTACAACTAAGAAATACTGAAATCATTGGCAGTTCATGGGCCCTACCGAAACAAAACAAAACCCAGGCGGAGAGCGAGAGACCATGGCTTTGAAAACAAAGTGCGCAAATCCAAACCCTTACTCTACCGCTACCTGGCTGTTACCCACTCTCCCCGTCTCTCGTCATTATAGTATCTATATAAATAAATGAAAGCACTAAGCACGGTGCCAAGGACATAGCAAGCACTAAAAAGGTATCAGCTGTTTTTTAATAAAGATGTCTCTGTAGTGACCTAAAAAAATTGTTCTAGAACAAAATAACTTGATCCCATTTTTATAAAATATATGTATAAATGCATATTCATATAAATACACTGAAAAGTTTGAGAAAAATATACACCAAACTGTTAAGGGTAGGGAATGGGATTACACAGATCAAAAAAGCTTTCACTTTGTAAGTCTGAATTGTTTCAGTATTTTAAACTGAACACGAATTACTTGTATTTAATCAATAGACGTTTCTAACATAAAGCATATGTAGCACCATTTTCTTTATTTACAGGTCCTAAGCACATACTTAAACTTTAGAAGTGTTTAGTTCCATTCATGAGAAAGTATACTAATTCTGAAAAACAATACTGGCACAGTAACTAAAAATCTTTCATTAAACAATTTATGCCAGGTATAGTTCCAAGGGTTTCACATGTATTTTCATTCAATCCTCAAGAACCTTATGGTATGAATACGGTCATTATGATCACCAAGTTACAAATAGAGGACTTAGGCATCAAGGATAATTTGCCCAGGGTACAACCTGGCAGCTCAGGAACTGGAGCCCAAGCAAAGTGACTCAAAAGACCACACTTAAAACTCAACTGTATTCCTTCTTAGAGCACACACCATTACAGCTCTGGCTGAGAAAGAAATCTTCAGACATCTTTTAGTTTGCCTAGGGCATCAGACCATCCCTCCCATAATAAAACTACAAATTACCTACTTTTAAATATAACTTTCTGACTGAGTCACATAAACTCTTCTTGGGACCAACATGTCATTAATCAACCAACCAGCAGAGAACAAGGAATAGATAATATGGAGTCAAACAATTCAAATTTGGATCCTGATTACAAATTCCTGGCTGGATAATCCTAGACAAATTCTTAAACCCTTTAGACCAAGGTTTCCTTAATCTGTAAAGGTTTGCAAAGTGTGATCATATAACTTAAAGTTTTTTTCATTGTAAAATATACATAAAATGTAACCCTGTAACAATTTTAAGGGTATAACTCAGTAGCATTAAGCACATTCAAAATGTGGCTCAGCCATCACCACGACCCATGCCCAGAATTTTTCATCATCCCAAACAGAAACTCTGTGTACCCATTAAACACTAATTCCCCACTCCCCTCAGCCCCTGGAAACATCCATTCTACTATCTCTGTGAGTTTGCCTACTCTCAGTATCTCCTATAAATGGAATCATACGATTTTCTCCTTTTGTGTCTGGCTTACTTCACTTAGCATAATGTTTTCAAGGTTCATCCATATTATAGCACATATCAAAATTTCATTCTTTTAATGGCTGAATAATACTCCATTGTATGTGTACACCATGCTTTGTCCATCCATTCATCTGTTGATGGATGAAGGATGGTTTTAACAATAATTAGAAATAAAGCATCTGGGGCGCCTGGGTGGCTCAGTCGGTTATGCATCTGCCTTCGGCTCAGGTCATGATCTCAGGGTCCTGGGATCGAGCCCTGAGCATCAGGCTCCCTCTAGGTGGGGAGTCTGCCCCTCCCTCCGCTCATGTTCTCTCTCTTTCAAATAAATAAATAAAATCTTAAAAAAATAAAACATCAATGTAAATATTACCACAATAAGAAACAAACCAAACAAATGAATAAAGCATCTGGCAAATAGGTGCTTTACTGCCTTTTTTTTCTTTGTGTTTGTCATATTTTTGTACCACACAGTACAGTGGCAAGATATGGAACCATCTTAGGTTTCTATCAGCTATGCCTTTTGAGATGTTACTGGACTTGCTAATCTACACTTACCATATTTTAAAAGGATGAAGAGCATCCCAATAAATGATCTATAATTACACTGGCACTACTTCCTTCAGTTTTAGCTTCAAAACCTACTTCAAATTATTCCAATAAAGAACTCATCAATTTTAACTAGACACCTTTCAATTAAAAGATTTACTACTGTCTCCCAACACTTTCCCTTTTATTTTTGGACAAGGACCATCAATACTGACATCAAATCAAATTAAGCAGATACTATATGCAAGGTATCCAGATGATTCATCAGGCTTCTCTAGCTGCCTGAATACCAAACATGAATACCAATGGAATACCTGAAGGATATACAGTTTTCACTAGTTATAATACTAGGAGAAACCTTGGAAGTGAACCACCTTGACGACTGTTTTTCTTTAGGATCGCCTCTCAAAGGAGAAAAACACCTTCCAAAGTTCCTCACAACATAAATATTAATATACCCTGTACGCTTTGCTAAGTTCCTTTGTCAATTATCTCCCTATATTTTTCATATTTCATTCAACTATTAGACCCTCTAATTCTCTAGCAACTACTAGGTATACAAAGAAAAACAAGACAGAGCCTCTGCCTCAAAGCACTTAAGAGTGTAGTGAAGGAGCCAGATGCGTAAACAAGTGATTACAATACAATTTGATACATGCTATAATAAAAGTATGAACAAAGTCCTGTGGAACACAAGAGTGCCTGGAAATTCAGGGCAGGCCTCTAGAAGGTAAAGGTATCATCTGATTGTGAACCTTTCTCTGAATTTAATGAGCTGTTCATCTCCACTCATGTCCTCCTCCAAACTAAAAATTTCACCTGTATACAGAACCCTCCATAATGCACAGAAAATGTTTTCCTCTTTGTACGGACAGAAACCCTTCAAGGCAAATCCATAAATCACTTCTAATTGGCCCCTGAATACATTAGACCACTGGGGTAACTTCCCTTGTCAGCTTTTAAAAAAGCAGATCAACTTTCTTAAATCACTATTTAGGCCAAAACAGAAATTAATTCACATTCCTTGAGCATGCCAGCTCAAGGGATGGAAGATACTCTAGAAAAACCTCACTGCGACCTGGAGAAATCTGCTTAAAATTTTTAAATGGCCAATACAATTGGGCGCCTGGGTGGCTCAGTTGGTTGGGCGACTGCCTTCGGCTCAGGTCATGATCCTGGAGTCCCGGGATCGAGTCCCGCATCGGGCTCCCTGCTCAGCAGGGAGTCGGCTTCTCCCTCTGACCCTCTTCCCTCTCGTGCTCTCTATCTCTCAGTCTCTCTCAAATAAATAAATAAAATCTTTAAAAAAAAATAAAATAAAATAAATGGCCAATACAATTACTAATATATAGGTATGCAAGGCAAAGGTGGTATAAAAGTATTAGAACTTTTTTTTTGCCTAAATCAACAAGTGTTTTTTTAATCACCACTTAAAACTGACTTGTATATACTCAGAATTCAACCAGAAAAAAATTAAAACAAAAATTTTAAGCCAACTCCCCAAAAGGCTTCTTAGAAAATCTTGTGGCAAAGGACAGTAATTATCAATCACAAAATCCACAAGGGAAAAACTAGAATTTCTTATTCTAAAAGATCCAAATTTCTGCCAAAATTTACAGAACTCATCTCCTAACAGTGGGCAAGAACTACCAGGACTTTTCAATATACAGCTATCAGTAACTAAATGTAAACGTTATTTAACAATCCAAACCCTTAGGGCAGCACCTGGGATGTCTGTTCAACGGTGTCTAACACTCTGCAAAATACACCTAATAAAGACTTTTACACTGGATTTCTTTGTCTCCATTTTTATGAAACCGTAAGACAGCAGATACACATTAGCTCTTTATCAGATAGAACGCAAATCAGAAGAGTGCCTGTGTGTTTCTAAATTCCTTTTCTTTGAATATATTCACTTTCCACAAAAATCAGAACTGAAGATGCTAAGTGTTTCCAAGAGTTTAAACATTACGTACCCTAATCCACCTCCAGAGAGACAGGAACCCTTCTATCTAGGACTAGAATCCCATCCATCCCCAACTCAGAGACTATGAACATTAAAATACTTCTTAAGCATTTTCATTTTCTTGCAAGGAAAATTATCAATAAACTGGTCAGGTTTTGAAGACTTGTTCACTTTACTCCTAAATGTGAAGTAGTTCCCAATGCTCATGAACGAAGAGTAATGGAAAATAAACTCTAAAACTTACCATAAAAGTATAGATTATATTCAACTGTACCATTAGTTTTATAAAGGTTTTTTCAATGTTTTATGTAAATTTAAAACACCATACAATTAAACTGATGAGTTTCGAAACCAAGAGTAAACCTTGTAATAAAATCTATTTAAATTCCAAAGGCAGATTTTTATTTCCAAATGAATTTTAAGTTTAACAGATCCTGTGTAATAAACAAAGTTTAGCTTAACTGTGGACAGCACACATTCAATTTCTTAGGCAACAAACATTTCTGCATCCAGTCTTTTCTGACTCCCCAAAGCTATTGTTCACGGAAAATTAAGACCAATCAATAAGCAACAGCTAACCATATAATCTAAACAGACATTTGTCGTAAGCACTTTATTTTGGTCAACTATTTCTACCATCTCATCCTCATTCAACCCCTAGGGATTTGGGGGAGTAATCGCTTACTAAATGACAGATGATTTCGTTAGCACCTGTCGCCATTCTCAGACGCATCACACAAGTTGGCCAAAACAGCTTGTAATTTTTGTTAAGATTTTGATTCTTTGGAAAGTGGGAACTCACTACGCGCGAGTTCACCAAGTTTTCCAAAATACCGTGCTCCTCAATTCCTCCCATTTTCCAAAAGCAACCCCGTGGCACAGACTTTTTGGTGGTTGAAAGGGGGTACACAATGACGCGGGAACTCGACGGAAAGCCTTCCAAACGAACAAAACCAAGAAGGGGGAGAACAGCTCGACCCTGCCCGAAAACTTAACAGAAAGGAGGACGAGAAGGCGAAGGCAGCCCGACACTGCCTCGTCCGAGCCGCTGGAGCCGCGAGGTTCCCGGCCGCTGAGGGGGAAACGTCAGATGCGCGGCCACTCGGAGTCCCGTCTCCGCACGCCGTCCCGGCCGCCGCGGCCCCGCCGAGCCTGCGCGCGCGTGGGGAGGGGGCGTGGGGCCGAGCCCGCCCACCCGCGGCCGCGGCCCGGGCTCCCCACGCCCCTCTCCCGCCTGCTGTCAGGCCCGGTGTCACTGCCCCTTCCTCGCGCCGAGCTCCCCCGAGACACAGTCCGTCCTTTGTCTGAGTGCGCACTCGGCGGCGAGGTCCCACCAACTTGTGTGCGTCCCGTCCCACCCGGGCGCTCCCGCCGCGGCGCTCCACACAAAGGAGACTTCGGTTCGGGCGGCCAGCCCGCCCCGGGCACCGGAGCGCCCCCAGCCCAGCCCCGGCGCCTCCGGAGGGGCGGGCACGCGAGAGGACCCCTCCGCGAGCCCCCCGCGGATACCCGCCCCTGCTCCCGCCTCGGGTGTCTGGGGGTCCGACACTGACCGCCCGCGGGGGCGCGCGGGTCAGCCGCGACCCACGGCCCCCTGCCGAGGGGTTTCCTCTCACCCAGCCTGCAAAAGCGGCGCCCGGGAGTGCCGGCTCTGGGCGACACCCGGACGGGCAACGCGGCGGCGGGGATGTCCCGGCGCCGCCGCCGCCGCCGCCGCCGCCGCCTCCGCCCCTCGCCGGGCTCCAGAGCCCCGCCGGCCGGTCGGCCCGACAGCGGCGCGTTACCTGCGCCCCGCGCCCCAGCCCGCGCCACTCCCGCGCGCCGCTCCCGCGCGCCGCCACCGCCGCCGCCGCCGCCGCCGCCGCCGGGGCCCCACCGCCTTCTGCGTCCCAGTGGGTGTCGGACGCTCCCGGACCGAGCGCCAAACCCGGCAACCCAATCGCCATCGCTTTTATTTGGCCCCCCCAGTCCAACCAAGCGCCGCCCCGATTGGCGGGACGCGAGGCGGGCTCCCGTCCAATCACAGGGCCCGCCGGGCTCGGAGGCGCCGAGCCAGCCCCACGCAGAGGCGCCCGCGGGACTCGGCCGTGCCGGGCGGGCGGCGCGTGCGCGCGGGCGCGGGCAGGCGCTAAGGGACGCGGCCGCGGAGTGGAAGCGCCGCGCTGTTTCTTTGTTCTTTCGCTGAGCCCACGGCGCCTCTCAGGAAGGCGGCGGGCAGGCGTGCAGGCAGGCGGGCGGGGACGCGGGGCCTCTGGAGCCGGGGCGGCGGGCGGGGGGCGGGCTGGGTGGGGTGGCGGGAACCGGCCGGAGGGCGGGACGGCGCGCTCGCGGCGCTTGGCGGGAACGGCCGCTTCGGAGTTCCCGGGCCGGAGAGGCGGGGCGGGGCCGAAAGCCAAGTTTGAACCAGTTCAAAAACTCGGGGGTGGTAACGGTTTCAACTGCCGCGCTCTTTTCCCCGCGCGCGGAGCGGGGGCCGGCCGGCCGGCGGGCGCGCTAGAGGCTCTGCACGCGGGTGGGGGGCCGCGACCCTCCCGCGCTCCGGTGCGGCCGGCGCGCCACCCCAGCCGAGCGGAGCGTCTTCGCCGCGACTCCTATCTGCTCGATCCCCCACGGCCCGCGGGACTGTAGCTGGTGGAGTCCGCAGTGCCCGTCGCCTTAGAGACCTGGGCGAGAGCGACGTTGCGATCACTTCAGATTCCTCGCTCGAGACGCCTTGGTCAGACCTTTCCAGTGCACGTGTCAACGTGAAAAATCATTTATTAAGGATGAGTGTGGGTTCACTTGCCTCATGCTAATGCCTCTGGAAAATGTTAGGATAATTGCAACATTTCTCAATTAAAAGGTGATCTTGAACTAAACCTGTCTCAATCCAGAGGAATTAGGAATAGTCTGTTTAGGACACAATCTCCGTTTTGGGTTTATCTGTCAATGAAGTTAAGATTAGTCCGACTTTATTTTTAGTAGGATGCAGTTTTAGGGCAAAATAATCACTCGTGTGACCTGGGATTCCATGTTGAGAGTTCAGACAGGATCAGCTATGAACTGCTGAGTTAAAAGCTAAAGAAACCGTGTTATGTTTTCTAACTGACAAAGACTTTTTAACGACTATAATTCTTCGTTTAATGATTTAACCCATCATTTTCCCACCTTGGCTAAATCACCATCCTGTTCCTCACGTACATCCTGAACCAATTCAATGTTAGAATTACATGTGGAGGGAAGCCACAGAGAAAAGATGCTCCCACCACCCCCCCTTCAAAAAAAGAAATCTCAGAAAAGGAAATTTTAGTTGGACCCTGAAGAAAGCAAAAGATCTAGATTGAGGAGGCAGTGAGGGCACTGGAGATGGGAATGAACGTCTCGCAGAATAAAAGCTGAGAGCTCCAACTGGGAGAGTAAGAAAGCAGAGTAGAGTTAAGTGGGGCTGTATTAAATATGTTTATAATATGATACATATTTAAGTTAAATAGAATATGCAGGCTGACGAACCAGGAAGTGTGGACGCCAGTGGGTCACAATATTATCTTAGTTCAGTGCTGACATTATTCAGTTAAGCAAGACGTTAGGTCACAGTGATGGCAGGAGAAAGGGATAATTTAAAACTACTGCCAAAGGATTTCATTCTATATGGAGCACACTGTGCTGTAACTCTATTTTGTATATTGACAAATACAGGAAAGTTGGGAGTATTTTGCTTTCAATACTAAGAATAATTTTCTGAAGATTCCAAGCAGGGAAAGCAAGAAAATGGGGGGAGGGGTGAATGCTAGTCACCATGGGGGCCTAAAGAAGCAGAAAGCCAGGCTGAGCACGAGGTGAATGTGAAGGGTGAGAGTCACCAAGCTTTTTCATGTCTGTTGCTGAAGATGCTCTGATCACAGCTGTGCTATTGGCAGGTCCGTCCGTCCTCTGTTAAAGGCAGACATGCACTATTTCAGTTGCAGGAAGAAACCAGAAATGGGGAGTTAAGCTCAGAAGTCAGAATGTACCTCTACTTTAGTCGAAGTTATGCTCCCAGGGCCTAGACTGCTGGCACACAATTTATTCTCGGGTTTTTTTTCCTGGGGGAACAGGAGAAGGTCAAGTGCAAAGTTAAGGCTATTAGCATCACAGAGCATTCCTTTCAACCCCATGAATGGGATTTACTTCTCACACATCTCATTTATTCACTCAGCATTCAACAAGTATTTATGGAGGGCTTACTAGTTGAAAGACACCCTTCTGGGACTAGGAATACAATGTGAGCAAAATAGAAATTCCTGCCTTGGTGAAGCTGATATTCTAGTGAAGAGAAAAAGTAAACGACAGGGCATATGAGGTGGTGGTAAATAACATGGAGAAGGAATTGGGATGAAGGGAAGGAATTGAGTGCAAATGGAACAATTTTAAAATAGTTTGGTCGGGAAGACCTCCTCTCTGAGAAGGGGACATTTGAAGAAAAACTTGACAGAGTAAGTGGTGAGTGGCTGGCCCTACAGGCCAGCCTGATTGTGTGTTTGGGAACTGGAAAGGAGGGGGAACAGGAAAGGAGGCCGAAGAGATGAGGGGGCACAGACAGACCCTTAAGGGCCTGGTGGGCCATTGTTAGGACTTTACTTTTTACTTAAGGGAGAGGATCTTGAGCAGAAAGGTGACTCTGAGCCTTTAAAACAAGATCATTTTAGCTGCTGTGTGGAGAGTAGCCGGAGTAGTCCCCTGGCAGGGACCAGACCAGAGGAGGAGTTACGAATCTCGTGTCACAATCCAGGCAAGAAGTGACCGTGGCGGGAAGCCCGAGCGGTAGCAGTGGAACCGGTAGGAAAACATTAGATTCTGGATATATTTTGAAGGAATAAGCAGTAGGATTTGCTGACAGATTGGATATAGGATGCAAAAAAGAGGTTGAAAACAAGCCTGTGGATGAGCGAGTGAGTCATAATTGAGTTGGACGCTGCGGGAGCAGTAGAGGCAGGAGGGGTTATGGGGATGGAGGTTTGGAGATCAGAGTTTGGTTTGGGACATAGTGAGTTTGAGATGCCTATTTTCAACCAAGTAGAGATGTCAAGTCATAGCCCCTGGGCACAGGGGTACGTAAGCACCTGCTCCGGGGGTCCCCAACAGACCAGATTCAGCCACTCACCACTGACAAAATCCAAAGGCAGAGAGAGGAGAGTGCTCAAACAAGAAAAATTTATTTCAGTGAGGCCAGTGATGGGGGAAACAAAGGCAGAAGGAAAATTACTGAATTTCCTTACTACCTGCAGCCTCTAGGGACTCAACTGCCTTGATACTAATACTTTGCTAAGGGCAAAAGCCAACCTTAGCCCAACCCCCAGGATTCTGTTAAGTCTACTTTAAAGATTTTTTTTTTTTTTTATTTCACAGCGAGCGAGCGCAGGAACACAAGCAAGGGGGAGTGGGAGAGGGAGAAGAAGACTCCCCGCTGAGCAGGGAGGCCGATACGGGGCTCGATCCCAGGACCCAGGGAGCATGACCTGAGCCGAAGGCAGACGCCTAACAACTAAGCCACCCAGGCGCCCCGTGAGTCTACTTTAACATATAAAAATTCCTTTAGAAATTTCCTTTATCTCTAAACCCCCCAAGATACGTATTGGCCATCAACCCCCAAGCATATGGCCCACCGATATACATCTGAAGGGTCTCATGACTAAGGTTTTATTGGACGATAATTAATGACCTTTTCCCAACAATAGCTAGCCCCTTCAAGGTCCTGGAAACCTTGCTTCCAGAATTCCTTAGACACAACGCTGTCCCTGACCCCCTCCCAACTTGAGAGTATATATTGGGCCGCTCCTCATGACCCCGGTGCGGCTCTTTCTGCCCACGGGTCCTGTCCCCCGGGCTTCAGTAAAACCCTTTTTGCACCAAAGACGTCTCAAGAATTCTTTCTTGGCTGTCGGCTTCGAACCCCAACATCTTTCCTACTCAGCCAGCACTGGGAAGACAGTGAATGGACTGACACCTCAAAGACAGTCTCCAAAGTGCTGAAAACATTTCTGGGTGTGTATAAGGAGAATATGGGACAAAGGTCAGTGAGTACAGGCAGGTGGGCAGGAAAGGTCAGGTCATTATTGTCTTGGGGTCAATCACAGGGTGGGGTCTTGCTGGCCCAGGGGCTAGAGGGGATAGTTTCAGTTCCCATCAGGAGATGCTTTGCCTGCAGGGTCTTGCCTGAGATAAGAGATAAACTGGAAAGAAGAACTTAATTAGGAAGTGTGAGATCAAAATGGAGGTAGTAAAGTCCTCTTTCAAAGTAGATGGTAAGTTTGTTTTTTTTTTTTAAGATTTTATTTATTTATTTGACAGAGAGAGAGACAGCGAGAGAGGGAACACAAGCAGGGGGAGTGGGAGAGGGAGAAGCAGGCCTCCCGCTGAGCAGGGAGCCCGATGCGGGGCTCAGTCCCAGGACCCTGGGATCATGACCTGAGCTAAAGGCAGATGCTTAACAACTGAGCCACCCAGGTGCCTGGTGGTAAGTTTTTGTTGGGAGGAAAACTGTACAATTTAGGCCCTAGTTATCAGGGCCTGCAAATTAATTGACAACAGATTAACAGGAGAAAAGTTTATTATGCATGCAGGAGTTTCTGTAGAGAGAGTAACTCCCTGAACAGCTAGAGGTAAAGGTTTATATAACCTGCCTTAATAAAGGGGGAGAGGAGAAAAAGGGGCTTAAGCCTCCAAATGCTGGAAGGTTCTGATAGACTTGTTTAAACAATTGTTTTTGGAATGTCCCAAAGCCCAAGGTACCCCAGGCCAGTCAGCTCCCAGACTGGGTTCTTGGGACGGATTAGCCCAACTCCTAGGGCTCTGTTTTGTCAGATTAGGGAAATTCTGATAAGTTCTCTTCAGCCTCTGCTGTAGTTCAGATATTTTCACTTTGAAGCCATCTTTAGACCATTTCTGGTATAAAGAAATCCCTCCGTTATACAACTGTGGATTTAGGGGAGAGGTCATGACTAGGAATATCAGTTTAGGGATCATCAGCCTATAAATAGCATTTAAAACCAAGAAAATGCATGTAGATAGAAAAGTTCATGGTACACCAACATGAAAAGGAGACCATGAAGACAGAGGGAGTAACCAGTGAAAGCAGGAAAGAGGGTATCCTGAAGTCAAAGGAAATAGTGTTTTGAGGAGGAGCACGGGTAACATGCTGCTAACAGGTTGAGGTCATTGTCTGAGATGTGGCTCTTGGATGACGCGATCTGGAGGTCATAGTGACCTTGATGAGAGCTTCAGGGGATGCTCGGAGGGGATTCCAGAGTGAATGAGGGAAGGCTGGAGACAGCAGTTACGTATGACTGTCAAGGATTGTGCTAAAAGACAAGACAAGCTAGAGCTGGAAGAGTAAGTGGAATAAAGACAAAGTTCCTAGGATCTTTAAGAGAAGAAACGTACCGCGTTGGTATTCTGGTGAAAGATCCAGTGGAGATGGGAAAATGGATGATTCAGAAAAGAAAGAATATTGCTGGGCAGCATCCTTAAGTGTGTTAGTAGGGGTGGACTCCGGACCCTGAACAGGTGAAGAGGGGTGGGTCCTAGAGCCTGAGTGGAGGACTTGGCCTTTGCCAGGAGCATGAACAGGAGAGTATGTGGGCACAAGGCAGGTACATGGGGAGATTGGGTTGAAGTTTACATGTGATTGCAACAGACACCCACTGGTGACTGAGAATTAGTAACTGAGAATGGGGAAGCAGTTTGTTAAGGTGAAAAATGACATTGTGACATTGCATGCGTATCAGCTCATTCTTCTTGATCATTTGAAAATAATTAGTCCTAACAGGTGTAAAAAAAAACTGATGACTTTGGTTTTAGGCATATAGAGTACAGAGCAAAAGTAAAAAATGTAAGAAGAACAAATGGAGAGCCATGGGATATAAATTTGGGTAAGAGATGTGAGCTCGTCGACAGAGGAGTATCAGTTGAAGGTCTGAGGAGAGACGACCTCTCCTAAAGAACAAGAATGGCATTACACTGCAGGCTGGACAACAGCCCAGGCTGGGCAGGGGAAGATGTGGCATACAGAGAAATCTTAATTTAAAAATAAAAATTTTGTAAGATAATTTGATCATGATTTAAATTAGCCTGACCCTTTTAAGAGTAAGGTGGAAAGAGTCACCTCCAAAAAGCCAAAGGGAGGTATGATAAGCAATCTCAAAAACACTCCCAATTATCACTGCCTGCTGTGCAACAGGAGGGTGATACTCACCCCCTGCGCAGTCCACTCCCCTTGGGTGTGGGCGGGACCGTGGTCTGCCTTTAACCAATAGAATGCGGCCAGAGGAGTGATGGAATGTCATTTGGACGGACTCACACCTCTTTTTCCCTCTTTCTCTCCATCTCTGTCTCTCCATGTCTCTCTCATCTCTTCCTCTGGATGAAATAAGCTGTCATTTCAGTTTTACCTCATACTTCCACCACCCTAAATTCCAGCCATATTGTGCTACTCGCTTTCCTGAACACAAACTCACCATGTAATTTTAAGACTTTTAAAGAGAAATTTGATAAAGTCAAATGAATAGATTATAACAGATTTAAGGATTATAACAAGATGAATTATATAAAGATTAATTATAAAGTTAGCAAGGTCACTGGATACAAAGCTAGTTTACAAAAATCAATTTCTAGATGCCAGCAATAAACACAAAGGAAATAAACGTTTAAAGTGAAATCACTTAGGGGGGCACCTGGGTGGCTCAGTCAGTTAAGCGTCTGCCTTCGGCTGAGCCCCGCTTCGGGCTCCTTGCTCAGCAGGGAGTCTGCTTGGGATTCTCTCTCCCTTTCCCTCTGCCCCCCGCCCAGCTTCTGCTCTCTCTCAAATAAATAAAATCGTTTTTTTTAAGTGAAATCGTTTACCTTTTAAAAGCCATCAAGTACCTAGTAATGAATCTGATGAAAAATGACTAGGCAAGACCTATATGCTGAATATTATAAAACAATACTGAGGAAAACTAAAAGGAGACAAGTGGAGAGAATGTCATTTTTATGATTTAAAAGATGCATAGATTCAACACAATGCCAATCAAAATGCCAGCAGGGTTTATGGGTGCATGTGTGCTATGTGTGCGTATGTGTGTGTGCGTGTGTAAACTGACAAGTTGATTCTAAAATACACGTGAAACACAAAAGGCCAAGAAGAGCCAAGACAATCTTGAAGAGTGAAGATGGAAGGCAGCGCTACCACATATCAAACCAAGCTTTTTAAAGTGATAGTAATTAAGACCGTGATACTGGCACAAACATGGACATATAGGGCAATGGGAGACAGAATCCAGCAACAGACCCACACCTCTATGGTTACCTGACTGATGACAGAGGTGACCTGGCAGTGCAGTGGGGAAAGGACAGTCTTCGCAATAATCAGTACTAGGTATCGTTTTGGGGAAAAAATCTTGGCCTCTACCTCACACCAGATGGATTACTGATCTAAATGTGTAAGAAAACATAGAGAAACATCTTTATGATCTTGGAGTAGGCAAAAAGTGCTTAAACAAGACACAAAAAGTATTCACCAGAAGGGGAAAAAATGATACATTGAACTAAATTAAAATTAGGAACTTCTGTTCTTCAAAAGACACCATGAAACACTGAAAAGGCAGGCCAAAGATTAGAAGAAATCCACTATACTCCCATCTGACAAAAGAACGGTATCATATAAAGAGGTCCCACAAAACAATGTCTTAAAAAGCCAAGATATTAGGAAATGACCAAAAAAACACCAACACAAAACCTGAAATGGGCACCCTAAAAGAGTAGATACACAGAAGTCCAGTAAACATATAAAAAGTTACTAAATTTCACTAGTTATCCAAGAAATGCAAATAAAACTTTAATAAATACCACTACATACCTACTA
Organism: Eumetopias jubatus; assembly: GCF_037043125.1. Lineage (NCBI taxonomy): Eukaryota > Metazoa > Chordata > Mammalia > Carnivora > Otariidae > Eumetopias > Eumetopias jubatus. The sequence goes on from NW_028274820.1 coordinate 101,421,984, forward strand.
GAACAGCTAAAACAAAACATACAGAAGATATCAAGTGTTGACAAAGATATGGAACGACCAAAATGCTTACCACACTGCCAACAGGAGAGTTGGTTCACAAACTGGATCCTGTACTCAGAGTAGGGAGAGACCAAAGAAAGAAGCAGACCAGTCGTGATTGGTGGGTGGCAGTTCTAATAAACAAGGGAATTTACCTATGAGGCTCGTCTTGAATGGCCATAGATCTCTGCATCCCCTTGCCAGAATCTTAAAAGTTCATGTAGAGGCCTTCATGGGATTCAGCACCGGTGCTGTCCAGATGGTCTTCATAACACCCTACTCTCTCAAGGCTGCGTCCTCAGAACAGCCCCCACTGTGGGAACAATGGGCGGAGCATCAATTCCAAGGACAGGGGAGGGATGGAGGAGCCTCCCAGCTGCGCCGGTTCAGCTCTCAAGTCAGCCACAGTCATGTCCTCTTGATTACCTCCTCAAAGAAGGAGTAAAACTTGGTACAACCACTTTGGAAGATTGAGAAGAGATAAACTTGAACAAATATTAAATACTCTATAGCCTAACAATTCTTCTAGGTATAGATCTAGCAGTTACATATATATGGATGTGGGTAGGTATATGTGCATATTTACCAAAAGACACATACCCAAATGTTCTTTTTTTTTTTAAAGATTTTATGTATTTATTTGACAGAGAGAGACACAGCGAGAGAGGGAACACAAGCAGGGGGAGTGGGAGAGGGAGAAGCAGGCTCCCCGCTCCGATGTGGGGCTCGATCCCAGGACCCTGGGATCATGACCTGAGCCAAAGGCAGAGGCTTAAAGACTGAGCCACCCAGGCGCCCCACATACCCAAATGTTCTTAAGAGCACTATTCGTAATGGCCACAAACTGGAAGCTATCCAAATGCCCATCAACAGTAGAATGAATAAATTGTGGTAAATTTACATAATGGGATGTCCTACAACAATGCAAATGAACAGTCTACAGCTACCTGCAACAATATGAATAAATCTGATCGACATAATATTGAGTGAAAGAAATCAGATAAGAAATAATATGTATCATGACTTCATTATTATTTAAAGTCCCTTAACAGGGCGCCTGGGTGGCTCAGTAGGTTGAGTGCCTGCCTTCTGCTTGGGTCTTGATCTCAAGGTCCTGGGATTGAGCCCAAACTCCCTGCTCAGCAGGGAGTCTGCTTTTCCCTCTGCCTCTTCCCCCTGCCCATGCTCACTCACGCACACACACTCTCTCTCTCTCTCTCTCCCCCTCCCTCTCAAATTTTAAAATCTTTTTAAAAAAATAGTTCATCAGGAAAGAAGAGATATATTCAGAATATATAAACAGCTCTAACAACTCAACACTAAAAAAGACAAATATTCCATTAGAAATGGGTGAAGAATTTGAATAGATATTTCCCCAAAGAAGATATGTGAATGGCTAATAAGCACATGAAAAGATGCTTACCATCATTAGTCATTAAGGAAATGCAAATCAAAATCAAAAGGAGGTACCACTTCATGCCCTCTAGGATGGCTATAATCAAAAAGACAGCCAATAACAAATGTTAGCAAGGATGGAGAGAAATTGGAATACTCATACATTATAGGTGAAGAGTCAAAAGGTGTAGCCACCATGGAAAACAGTCTGGCGGTTATGGAAAATGTTAGGCAGAGTTACCATATGAACCAGCAGTTATACTCCTAGGAATATATCCAAGAGAAATGAAAACATATCAACACAAAAACTTGTACGTGAACATTCATAGCAGCAACATTCACAATACTGAATAGTGAAAATAAGCCAAAAGGTGAAGACAACCCAAATGTCCATCAACTGATGAATGAAAAACAGAATGTGATAGATGCCTAGAGTCGAATAGTACTCAGCAACGAATAAGAGCATGGTTTTAATACATGCTACAACATGGATGAACCTCAAAAACATCATGGTAAGGGAAAGGAGCTAGACAGAAAAGGCCACATTGTATGGTGCCAGTTACGTGAAATGTCTAGAAGGTATGAATCTGTAGACACAGTAAATCAGCCATCGCCTGGGAGGAAGGAGGAGTGACCACTCTACAGGGTCTTTTGGGGGGATGATAAAGATGTTCTGAGGTTAGATTATGGGGATGGTTGTACACTAAAAACCACTGGATAGCACCATTTTATTTTATTTTTTTAAAGATTTTATTTATTTATTTGACAGAGAGAGACACAGCGAGAGAGGGAACACAAGCAGGGGGAGCGGGAGAGGGAGAAGCAGGCTTCCCGCGGAGCAGGGAGCCCGATGCGGGGCTCGATCCCAGGACCCTGGGATCATGACCTGAGCCGAAGGCAGACGCTTAACCGACTGAGCCACCCAGGCGCCCCTGGATAGCACCATTTAAAAGCAAGAATTTTAGAATATACAAATTCTATATAAATTCCTTTATTTTTTAAAAAAGGAAGGGGTGTGGGCGCCTGGGTGGCTCAGATGGTTAAGCGTCTGCCTTCGGCTCAGGTCATGGTCCCGGGGTCCTGGGATCGAGTCCCACATTGGGCTCCCTGCTCCTTGGGAGCCTGCTTCTCCCTCTGCTTCTCTCTCTCTCTCTCTCTCTCTCTCTCTCTCCCCCCTCTGTCTCTCATGAATAAATAAATAAAATCTTTAAAAAAAAAAAAGAATCAATGAACCAACCCACTCAACTTTAAAAAAAATAAAAAATAAAAAAATAAAAATAAAAAAGGAAGGGGTGATCACCAGAGAATGAAGCTAGGCAAACTTGCTTAGACATCTTTTCTGCCAAAAGATCCTACTTCCAGAAAAATAATATTTGTTCATAAGGAAAGTTTAAGACAGCTTATTTAGGGATAAAATAAACCCTCCATGCATTAAAAGAAGACTTCTGAGCCATCGATGAAAGCCTCAGGAAAAGCACTTAGAAAGGCAGTTGTTTGAAAATGAGGTCTTAGGACCTAAAAGGCAACAAAACAGCATTTGTCTTACCACCAAACTTAGAAGCAAAACCTAATACAATTTCTGAGATGAAAATCGGTTCAGAGATATCTTTGCATAATTCAAGAATGTAAACTCTTTTATCACAAAACTCTTTATCCTTGTTTTAGGTGGTTCAAATATCTCACTACCAGTTACATACTAGTTTAAATTCAATTCCAGATAATGTCCTACTTATTAACGACCAGGAGACCTGTTACATTCATCTCTGTATACTTTGCCGTACTTAATGCTGTGTCTTGTGTACAGAATGTGCCTGATAACAATCAATTGAATAAAGGACTTAATGAATTAGTGAATCAGTGAATAAAAGAATGAGTGAATGATATGAAATCTTTTTGTTTCTAAAATCCCTCTATCTATGCCTCCTTTTCACAGATCTGACCCAGTAGTTATAGAATCTTTCTATACGGTTTTCCCTAATTTGGTGGTATATTTTATCATCTCTTGGCTATATGAAATATTCAGTTAGGCAGTTTGGAATTTTGTTTAGGGCTGCTCACAAAGACAAAACACACACACACACACACACACACACACACACACGCACGCACACATCCTTTAAAGCAAAACCAAAAAACTCCAAGGTATCCACAAAAGGAAATGCTGCAAGCATTTTCATCACTGTACCTGGAAGGATTAAGAGGGTGAAAGGGAGGGCACCTGGGTGGCTCAGCTGGTTAAGCAACTACCTTCAGCTCAGGTCATGATCCCAGGGTCCTAGGATCGAGTCCAACATCAGGCTCCCCTTGCTCTGCAGGGACCCTGCTTCTCCCTCTGCCTCTGCCTGCCACTCCCCCTGCTTGTGCTCTCTTTCTCTCTCTCTGTCAAATAAATAAATAAAATATTTAAAACAAAAAAAAAGGGCGCCTGGGTGGCTCAGTCGTTAAGCGTCTGCCTTCAGCTCAGGTCGTGGTCCCAGAGTCCTGGGATCGAGTCCCACATCGGGCTCCCTGCTCAGCGGGAAGCCTGCTTCTCCCTCTCCCACTCCTCCTGCTTGTGTTCCTGCTCCCACTGTCTCTCTCTGTCAAATAAATAAATAAAATCTTTGAAAAAACAAACAAACAAACAAACAAAAAAAGAGGGTGAAAGGGAGGCAGAGCCTGGGGAGGAAAAGAGAGGAGACTCTGCCAAATACAGACAGACAATGGATCTGTACTCTTCAGGCCGGAGACACAAAGGTTGAGAAGCAAATCAGGCGTTCAAATTCTCAAAAAACACATGCGATCTGGACAAAGTGAATCCAGGCTTGATTTTTTTTTTTCCTATGAATCCCAAGATGTTTCCATTAAAAAGTACTGTTTGCATCCTCTACAATGTATGTTGAAAACAATTAAGAATTACTTCGTTTGGTAAGTAACAAGCTTCAGGAGCTCATTACCCCCAAAATACAGTAGAATTAGACAAACATAAAAGAGTTTATTTAAAGTGTTGGCATAAATGTTTAAAAATCTGAGCCGTGCATGATCATTTATTCATTCAAAAGACATTTACTTAACACTTGCTTTGGTCCTTGCCCTTCTTGTACCAGATCAGGAATACGGATGGGGGAGGGGACAGCACAGAAAAGTACCTCTCAAGAAAGCAAGAAGAGGGGTGCCTGCGGGGCTCAGTAGGTTAAGCCTTGGACTCTTGGTTTCGGCTTGGGTCATGATCTCAGGGTCGTGAGGTTGGGCTCCGCGTTCAGTACAGTCTCCTTTTCCCTCTTCCTCTGCTCCTCCTCCTCTCCCCCTCTCTCTCTCAAATAAATAAATAAATTTTTTAAAAATCTTAAAAAAAAAAAAACAAGAATAAAGCAAGGAAGAGAGGAAAGGAAGGACTTCTAGAAGGGGCGTGGTGCTCCCAGCAGAGAAGAGTCAGCAATGCCAAGGTGAGAAGTTGGACGGGTCAGCAATGAGGTGAGCCAGACCTACTCCCAAGCGCAGAGTGAACTGGATCAATTCAGCCCCTTCCTATGACAGGTGGGGATAGCGGGTGGGAGGGGGCGGCTGGAAGGTAAATTCTCTGTCTTCTAGAGTCATCGTTGTCTGGGACCTCAGAAGCAGTGTGTGTGACCAGGACCCTGAACTCAGGACCAGGCTCGACAAGATTTCTGACTAGAATTCCTGAGTCTGGGGTGGGTGAGCTCTCATTCTCCGGATAATAAATCTTTCCCATGACGAGATCCTAAACCTGGTTTCTTGCTGTTCCAAGTCCAGGGTGGTGCCCTCCTGTGTCCATAGTGAGTCGGAGCTGACAGATTCTCTCTACCATCCCATGTCCTCCCCGCACCTGCAGACCAGTGGGCAGAGGGCCACCACCCTGCGCCGGGACAGGACACCAGGCTGGACGGACAAGTAAGGCAATTCCTCTCTTCTTTTGCAACTCTGGTTTTAGACAAGTTGCAGGACAATCTGTCGTCATGTAGCTTTGCAACTGCAAACAATTGCAGCGTTCGGACTGTTGACTAAAGACTCATTCCTACCATTAAAAGAAGAGTGTGTTCCAATTCAATATTTTTAATATAAGGAATGTTTCCAACCACAGAAATTCATTCCTAACTTGAAGAGAAAATATTTTCCCACTGATGAAATTTATCAACCTGGTGTATAATCTTTTGGGAAGAAAAACCGTAGCAGTGATAAAAACGTCAGCCAGGAACCATATGTTTAAAAAGCAGCCATTTTAAACTAAGGACAGGGTGCCTGGGAGGCTCAGTTGGTTAAGCAACTGCCTTTGGCTCAGGTCATGGTCCGGGAGTCCCGGGATCAAGTCCCACATCGGGCTCCCGGCTCAGCGGGGAGCCTGCTTCTCCCTCTGATCCTCTCCCCTCTCATGCTGTTTCTCTCTCTCTCTCTCATTCAAATAAATAAATAAACAAAATCTTTAAAAAAATAAATGAATAAACTAAGGACAGTATGTCAATGATAGAGCTGATTCACGTCATTTTGCACCATTGTCACACCCATCTCACCTGTGAATTTTGCAAAAAGATTTTGCAAAACAATCCCTAAGCTTAGAACCTTGTACTGGAGGGGTGCCTGGGTGGCTCAGGTCATGATCTCAGGGTCCTGGGAGCCCCGCATGGGGAAATTCCTGCTCAGCAGGGAGCTTGCTTCTCCCTCTGCCTCTGCCCCTCCCCCTGCTCATGCTCTCTCTGTCAAATAAATAAAATCCAAAAAAAAAAAAAAAAAGAACATCGCACTGGAAATGGACCTTGTAAGTCACTTTTTGAATACTTTCATACTATGATTATCCTAGGATAATCTTAAAAGAATGACCAGTTATTTACGCAATACTTTATATGTTATAAATGCAAAAGAAAATAGTATATAACAGTCGATGCACACTGGCAGAAACTTCTCAGTAAAAAGACATTCATTTCACCCATAATTTTAGTATTTCTCATACATTATATTATTTTGTAAACCAAGGTCCTTTTAAAGTAGGCTGGATTCTAGCAGAAAATGAGATTACTAAATTTTTTCTGAAGGTGTTAAGTCATTACTACTTTCAGAGCATAATAATTATATGTTCTTTAATAACTTTTTTTTAAAGAATACACTCTAATGTCTGTTCCAGTTAACTGTTTTTGTGTACCAAATGCCCCAACTAGCACTGCTTTGCAGTATAAACAAACCAATTCTATAGACTAGAATAGCTAACTATTCTATCCAGTAGCCCTCTCTCTCTCTCGTTTTGTATTGTTTTCTGTAACATTTATGTTTGAATGTTAACATTCTTGTTTTATTCTTTTATTTTTTTAAAGATTTTATTTATTTATTTGACAGAGAGAGAGACACAGCGAGAGAGGGAACACAAACAGGGGGAGTGGGAGCGGGAGAAGCAGGCTTCCTGCCGAAGGCAGACGCTTAACGACTGAGCCACCCAGGCGCCTCAACATTCTTGTTTTAATTCACTGTCCTTTGTTTCAGATTATTAAAGAAATGAAAATTGCCCATAGCCTATCTTCCAAAGAGAGCCACTTTCACCATTTTGGTGCATTTGCTTCTAGTCTTGAAGAGCAACTTTTTGATTTAATTTTTTACGATTCTTTTTTTTTTTTAAGTAATCGCTACACCCAACGTGGGGCTTGAACTCACAACCCCAAGATGAAGAGTCACATGCTCTTCTGACTGAGCCAGCCAAGTGCCCTGATTTAATTTAAAAATTGTTTTTCTTATTATAAAAGGAATACACACTCATTCAAGAAATCAGTCAAACGTTCTTGATAAACTTGTGTTTTTCAAAATGTAATGCTAGTGAAATACAAGAATCTGAGGAAATTGGACTCATATCTGTTGGGAGTGTTAAGTGACAAATCTTTTAGGAAGGCAGTTTGGCAGTTTTTATCATTAATGAATATGTGTAGGCCCTCTGACCTAGAGACTCCATGTAGGAATCTTTCCCACAAAAATTCTTGCGCATGCACATAAAGATAAGAATAGTCACTGAAACACTGTTTATAATAGAAAAAATTAGCAAACAGCTTAATATCCATCATTAAGGATATAGTTGAATGGTGATACAGCTTTTATATATACATATATATTATAAATACTGTGCCACTATTGAAATATGATATTAAGTGAATTAGATCAAATTTATTTTAAAAGTTTTTGAATTAAAAACATGAAGTAAACCAGCATACACTGATATTTGAGAATCTCCCAAAGGGCACCAGCTGGCTCTTGGTTTCAGCTCAGGTCATGATCTCAGGGTCTTGAGATGGAGCCTTAGCCTAGGGCTCTGTGCTCAACATGGAGTCAGCCTGAGATTCTCTCCCTCCCCCTCCCCGTTCCCACATGCACACGCGTGTGCTCGCTCTCTCTCCCTAAGCAAATAAATAAAATCTTTTTTTAAAAAATCTCCCAAGATACAGTATAAAATGAAAGAGGTAAATTCTGAAACAGTATGTATGGTATGGTCACATCTATGCACGTATGCACACCGATTAGAAGAAAATGCACAGAAAGGGACTGGAAGGATGTGCACAAAACTGTCCCCTCTGGGGCAGGAGCACCCAGCAGAACCAAGGGGAGGGAGCCTCACACTCAGCTTTGGGGCATTGTGGCTGGCTTCACTCTGCAACGAGAGTGCATTTATCTGGGGCACCTGGGTGGCTCAGTCAGTTAAGCATCTGCCTTCGGTACGGGTCATAATCCCAGGTTCCTGGGATGGAGCCCTGCGTCGGGCTCCCTGCTCAATGGGGAGTCTGCTTCTCCGTCTGCCCCCCCTTCCCCCTACTTGTGCTCTCTCTCTCAAATAAACAAGTAAAATATTTTTTTTTTTTAATATTTTATTCTTTTGACAGAGAGCGAGAGAGTGAGAAACAGCATGAGAGGGGAGAGGGTCAGAGGGAGAAGCAGACTCCCTGCTGAGCAGAGAGCCCGACACAGGGCTCGATTCCAGGACCCTGGGATCATGACCTGAGCCAAAGGCAGATGCTTAACCGACTGAGCCACCCAGGTGCCCCTAAGATTTTATTTTTAAGTCGTCTCTACACCCAACGTGGAGCTCAAACTTACAACCCCAAGATCAAGAGTTGCATGCTCTGGGGCGCCTGGGTGGCTCAGTCGTTAAGCGTCTGCCTTCAGCTCAGGTCATGATCCCGGGGCCCTGGGATCGAGCCCCGCATCGGGCTCCTTGCCCAGCAGGGAGTCTGCTTCTCCCTCTCCCACTCCCCCTGCTTGTGTTCCCTCTCTCGCTGTGTCTCTCTGTCAAATAAATAAATAAATCCTAAAAAATAAAAATAAAAAAAGAGTTGCTTGCTCTTCCAACTACACCAGCCAGGTGCCCGGACTTATATAACTTTAAAAAGTGAAACTACAATTCACTTCTTCATTGTCAGAGACCTTGTTAATTTAGTATTTTAAAATACCATTTCTGGGGGCGCCTGGGTGGCTCAGTTGGTTAAGCGACTGCCTTCGGCTCAGGTCATGATCCTGGAGTCCCGGGATCGGGTCCCGCATCGGGCTCCCTGCTCGGCAGGGAGTCTGCTTCTCCCTCTGACCCTCTCCCCTCTCATGCTGTCTCTCTATCTCATTCTCTCTCTCAAATAAATAAATAAAATCTTTAAAAAAAAAAATAAATTAAAATAAAATAAAATACCATTTCTGGGGCACCTGGGTGGCTCAGTCGTTAGGCGTCTTCCTTTGGCTCGGGTCATGATCCCGGGGTCCTGGGATTGAGCCTCACATTGGGCTCCCTGCTCCGCGGGAAGCCTGCCTCTCCCTCTCCCACTCCCCCTGCTTGTGTTCCCTCCCTCGCTGTGTCTGTCTCTGTCAAATAAATAAATAAATAAATAAAATCTTTAAAAAAAAAAAAACCACCTCTTAGATGATAAAAGATACGTGATTATAAACCATTCAGATAATGTAAAAATATAATTAAGAAGATAAAAATCACCAGAGAGGGGTGCCTGGGTGGCTCAGATGGTTAAGCGTCTGCCTTTGGCTCGGGTCATGATCTCAGGGTCCTGGGATCGAGCCCCGCATCAGGCTCCCTGCTCGGTGGGGAGCCTGCTTCTCCCTCTCCCTCTGCTGTTCTCCCTGCTTGTGCTCTCTCGCTCTCTCTGTCAAATAAATAAATAAAGTCTTTAAAAAAATAAATGAATAAAAAATCACCAAAGATAGCTTCTTGTACTTTCTCCTATTCATATATGTGCATATGTATACAGATATACATATATATGTATATATATTATTTTAAGACAAAATTGAGATCATATTGTGTATATATATTATATCCTGATTGATTTTTCATTTAATATTTTATCATGACAGTATCGTGTGATTAGAGTTTGAAAACATGATTTTTTAAATTTTGAAATAATTCAAGCATACAAAAACATAGAAACTCACATGGTGAACACCCACGGACCCACCACCCAGCTGAAGAAATAAACATTACAGACTAATAAACTCCATCCGCTCGCTCCTCAACCCCACGTTCCCTTCTCTCTCTCCAGAAGTAACACGTTGGTTTGAATGTGGTGTTTGTCGTTCCCATGTGGGTTTTAGACATTTTACATGTGATATATGTACGTACGGAACGATACATAGCATTGCTTTGCCGAAAACAGGACTTTTAATGCCTGATTAATGTGCTATATTATATGCTATAATTATTCAACTTGTCCCCTGTTAGTGGGCATTTTAGAACAAATAGCATTTTTACACTACCTTTTTAGGTAAAGATTTTAAACTTGCTACAAAGAAATGTAGTCTCCTTGGTGGAATTACTCTATTATATTCACAAACTCCAGAGCCAACCCCACCTTTCCCATGTCTTCTTGACTTAGCTCTGTTTTCAGAGAACTTACTTGCAAATCCCCTACGAAAAGAATATTGCAAGGCTGGAGGGCAGAAGCTGCACTGGGCCAGAGCTGGGCCTTTCATAGTCCTGTTCGGGGACTCTTGCTTCTCCTTTGCACACCACAATCTCGCAAGCTACACGCTGAACACAAACAGCACGGGATGTCCCATTACCACCGTTCGTCAGACTGGGATAGCTGGTTTCTCTTTCCAAGTTGGACTCTCCTTCATAAGGTGATTATTCTACACCTCCTGCTCTAATCTAACCGTAATCTCTTTTGCTCTCTAGGCTTAGGTTTCTCCAAATAAGTCAGATATCTCTCACCTGACGTGACATGTCATCAAAATGATAGTCACTTCTTGGAAGTCACTACGAAGTGTATCAGTCACCAGGAAGTCCAACAAAATAACAGCACGAGTCCTTGAATAAATATGCCAGAATTTCTATGCTCTCAACCAGCGAGCAGTCCACTTCAAGAAGGAATCATTTATTCCAGCCATTGCTCAAATTCTCTTTGAAAACCTTCTTTTGAAATGGCCTTCAGAAACCAAATCTCCTAAATGGTGACAAACCTTTTCCTCTGGATAGTAGGTTCCATTTACAGAGGAGTTTGGAGCCAGCTGGGGTGGCAGAGCTGGTGCCGAAGGAAGCCGCCTTGTCTGCTAATGAGGTGACACTGGGACAGCCACGGGGGCTGTTTGTGACCAGTGTCCATTCTGATTGGTCAGTGCTGTGCCATCTCAGTTGTAAAAATCATCTGAAGGGCGCGGGGCTGGCTCAGTCAGTAGAGCATGTGACTCTTGATCTCAGGGTTGTGAGGTCAAAGCCCCACTTTGAGTATAGAGATTACTTAAAAATAAAATCTTTAAGGGCACCTGGGTGGCTCAGTCGTTAAAGCGTCTGCCTTCGACTCAGGTCATGATCCCAGGGTCCTGGGATCGCGTCCCCCATCAGGCTCCCTCCTCGTCGGGAAGCCTGCTTCTCCCTCTCCCACAACCCCTGCTTGTGTTCCTGCTCCCACTCTCTCTCTCTCTCTCTGTCAAATAAAAAGAAAATCTTTAAAAATAAATAAATAAAATATAATTAAATCTTTTAAAAAATTAAATAAATAAAAATAACTTGAATCTCACACCTCCTAGGGGACTTGGTCACCCTCCCGTTTCCATTAGCCATCCCCAAAGCACCCCCAAATTATGCCATTCTTTTTTTTTTTTAGATTTTTTATTTATTCATTTGAGAGAGAGAGAGAGAAACAGAGAGAGCACAAGCAGGGGGAGGGGCAGAGGGAGAAGCCGGCTTCCCGCGGAGCTGGGAGCCGGAAGCAGACGCAGGGCTCCAACCCAGGACCTGGAGATCACAATCTGAGCCAAAAGCAGACGCCCTACCATCTGAGCCACCCGGGTGCCCCAAATTATGCCATCCTTGTTAAAGAAGCAAAAATACATACTCGTTGAAGGAGTAACTTGACTTGTGGGTCATGTGAAAACATTTTTGGGCTTAAGGGGTGTGCTTTACTATTTTCAGTTCATACCAGAAGTATTTTTTTTTAAAGATTTTCTTTATTTGTTTGACAGAGAGAGACACAGGGAGAGAGGGAACACAGCAGGGGGAGTGGGAGAGGGAGAAGCAGGCTTCCCGCTGAGCAGGGAGAGCCCGATGCGGGGCTCGATCCCAGGACCCTGGGATCATGACCTGAGCCAAAGGCAGAAGCTTAATGACTGAGCCACCCAGGTGCCCCAGAAGTATTTTTTTAAGAACACCCCTTTTAAAGGAATTTGAATAGCTTAAAACAAATGAAAAGGACGACCACTCAAATGACTGTTGAAATCACTTCAAAGTCCAGAGATTCATTTTGTTCGGATCAACGAACAAAGGATGAGTTTGAAAATGGAACAGCAAAATCAGATCCAGAGAGAGGCTTTTTGTGTTTCTGAATTCTGGAGACTCTCTTCAAATGTCGCCCCATGTGCTGAGCTAACACCAGGCTTCAGAAAAGTATGCAGAACATGATGGAAAATCAAGGAGACCAAAAATGAAAGGCTCTTAAGCACCAGTGGGACATGAAGAGCCACCTGCCCGCTCCTCAGCGGTCCCTCAGCAAGGGACTCAGGGGCTGGGGCCTGCGGTGCAGGAATGGCGGAAGGTGACTGGGAGCAAGACTTGAGGCAGCTAGTCCACCGTGGGCATGGCTGGCCCAGGCCACGCTGGTTTGAGAAGCCAATGAGGCCGGTGAAAATCATGGCCCCAGCAAATGAGAGAACTCAGAGCGTTCAAAAATTCACATTTGTTTTGTACAATGCATCAAATTTGCAAATTTGCAATCAACCCAAATCCTCAGGATATAGTGCTCAGAAGCAATTTAGACAGGCGATTTTCTATGTGACAACACACAAAAATGCAGTACCGATGCATAATTTGTTTTATTTCACAGGATTATATTTCATGATACCAATGTGGCCACAGCGGCTTCACGCGCCAGACCAGGCTAGAACAAGGGCACAAGAAGTGGAAGGAGCAGCGTGCATCCTGTTAAGCACACAAGCGCTAACTGAGCCTAAGCAGGTTCAAGGGCTGGCTCCGTGAGCTGAGCTCTTTAACAGGTTATTTACCCTAGGACTCAATTTCCTTCTCCGTGAAATGGAAATAATACACAACTGCTACTTCATAAGGTTGTGGTGAAGACAAACAAAAGAAGGCACAAAAACAAAAGAAGGCACGTGAAGAATACGGCTGTTTTAGCTACTGTTGTCAGAAATACAGGTCATTAGCACATTATGGATCTTGCAAGTACAATCTCTCAATAATCCCACAGTAGGGTGACAATGACAATAATGATGATAAAATAACTTGTCTCTTATCACAAAACATGAGGCTAGCTCTAGAAAGGTGTATGAATACGACAATGGTGATGGCGAGCTTTTTAAAAGTGTTGTTGAGATCATTCTTGTAAGCATAGCCTAATCGTGTTCAGTATGAGCAACTCTGGATCTCCCACACCAGGAGTGCTGGGCATCTCTGTCCCCTCAGGTAATTCCTTTAATTCTCAGTTCGGTCGGGTTCTAAGAACTGTGTCAGAACAACATCAGAGGCTGTTCCTTTGTTACGAACTCTCTTCCCCTACAGGGCGGCATTGTTTTCCTATACTTCTCTGCTCGCTCCTGGCTCCTGCCGTGCACTTTGCCCCGTGACTATGCTGCCCCTCCCACCAGCGCTCACGTCCTCTTCCTACACCGTGGATGCTGGGTTTGGCCCTGTGACTCAGTTTGGACAATGGCATGTGTGTGGATGTGATACAAGCAAAGGCTTGAATGTGTATTTGGGCTTGCCTTCTAGCATCTGCCATGGGAAAACATGTCCCGGCCAGCCTACTGGTCCAAGAAATGTGGAGCAGACACAGATCCAACCTTCAGCTTGGAGCCAAACGCAAACACAGGCTGGACCCACCAAGCCACAGACACAGGGGTGGTAACATCATTGCTGTTTAAACCACTGAGTTTTGGAGGAGTTTGTTACACAGCCAGAGCTAACTGATAAACTTCCAGTCCTTTTGCATTTGGTGTACTATAGACAAAGCTTTAAAAAAAAAAAATCTACAAATATATACAGATACAGATAGGTATGAAGTAATACATAAGTTTATATAAATAGCATAGAAATACATGTGACCAAATTTACTAGAGGAGAATATGCTTTTTCCTTCCTCAAATTTTCCAAATGAGTTATATGTCAAAATGACTTTATTAGAGCATAAATAACACAAGAAACAAACAAAAATCTAATCTTTAATTAGTGGGTTAGTGTTTTATGTCAGTATGTAGGCAATGGGATGAAATAGCACAAAAATTTATCAGAATAGTAATGTTTGGAGCAGAAAAGCATGTAAACTTAAAATTAATTAATTACATTAACTATATCTCTTTGCATATAGTTATTTCTGTTTATTGATTTAAGTATTATTAACCAAAAATAAGGTAAAATCCACTATCCTTTTTATCAGAAACAATACTATTTGGTTCACTCCTCATTCTTCCCAAACATTTTCTACATGTATGTTTAGCATAATAATAAGGTTAGCGTTATCCAATGAAAACATCATCTAGATGCTTCTGGTACATTTTGAAAAGACAGAATCATTTGACTATATTTGAAGCTGAAGAGATTACTCCCTGTATCCACTAAGGTACATTTAGCTGCAAGTAGCAGAAACCCTCCACTAAGCGATAACAGAAAACTCAGAGACAGTTCCTATCAGGACGGGTCTGCCAGTTTACCAATGTCATTAAGAACTCAGTCTTTCTGCCTTTCCACTTTGTATATTGGCCTATCACCCCCATGGATGTCACCTCATGGTTGCAAGACGGTTGCTGCGGTTCCAAGTATCACATGCAGATTCAAGGCAGAAAGAGGGGGCAGCCACTACTGAGTCTGCCACTACTTTCTCAAGAAAGCAAAAACTCTCTAGAAGTTTCCCTGAAGACTCCCTCTTGCATCTCATTGGCAAGAAATGGAACACACACCCACAACACTACCAGCTGAGAGGGCAACTGGGGAAATTGTCTAGTGAAAGAGGATTAGATCGTCATGACTGGTTTTGAAATTTGATGACTCATCCTCTCAGACTGGGCACACTGTCACTGTGAGCAAAATCTGGGTTCTGTTAGCAGAAAGAAAGGAGGAAATGGATCTGGGCAAACAGCATTTGCACGTTGCCTTAGCTGCCCTCATGTACCTTGTCTTCTCAACCTGCTGGAGGCAGAAAAATAAATAAGACCTGAAATGTGTTTTTATCCTTTTACCTTTTTTTTTTTTTTTCCAGCCTGGGCAACCTGAACTCCTTTGGGCATCTGAGTAAGTAGCATAAACTGCCCTACCCCCCAAAAAATGTCCAAACAGGGCATTCCGGGGAGGGCCTCGAGTCCCTGAAACCCCTCCATGGGTGACTAAGTTAAGAAATCCAATCAAGGTCAACTCAGTCTTGTAAGCATAACTTGGTCCCCCACAGTATACAGCTTCTAGGTTCCACTCTGCTGTTTCAAGTATAGTTGTGTGTAGGGTCTGCTGCTTGCTGACTCTGAACTTCGTGGTATCTCTCCATAACTGAGCTTGCATTGAAGGAAAATTAACATCTAAAATAGTATAACGAGATAAATTAGATTTTCATGGTTCGTTATGTTGAAAATAAAGAGACCCAAAGTTAAAAACTGAGTTCCCTTCTTCAAAGCATAGTCATTATCGAGCATCTGATTCCAGAATATTAGACACAGGAAACTGCATGAGCCCAGCTCCCGCTGCTGAGAATCTGTAATCCGAGACAATCTGGTAATAATCTCATTTGGGTCATCAAAGGGGAGGGCACGATGTTAAGTTATTAATTAATATGTGATTGCTTTTAGATGCGCAGACTCTTTTGAAAATGCCGAGTTCTGGAATCAGTTGTTAAGTCTTCAGTCCATGTTGCAACAAGTAAAATCAGAGACTGCCAACAGTGTCCTCAATCACACCTGCTACTCTACGGAAACAGATTACTGGGCACGCTTTGATTGTGAAATAAGCACAGCGATTCGTAAGCACGGACTCTGCCCTCACACCTAGAAATACTGTCAGATTTCTAGTAATAACTGAACGTGATTCAAAATTCATTCTTAGGCAGGGAAAAAAGTAGAGGAAAGGAAAAGAACAGAAAATTGTGGGGCAAATGTAAATAAAATTCTTTTTTCTGCCTAAATTCAAAGAGTTTGCTTTTCAACTTCATTTCCTTCTTTGTCAGTCCAGTAAAGCATTACCATGTACAACTTTTTGTTGTACTTGGTTGTTAAACCATGTACAACATGCTTGTTTAAAAAAAAAAAAATCTAAGCTTCTGGTTCAACTTATCACATTTCCTCTCTACCAACAGACATTCTCCATGGCTCCTTCCCTTAGTCTCCATGGGATCCTGTACTTCACACGAGTTTTGGTTTTGTGAAGACCTGAATCATTCTGTGACCATTATGAAATATCTCCCATCGAGCTGTGGCCCAGGGCAGATGGAGAAATTAACTCAACGGAGGAAAGAGCAGTCTGAGCGGCCTTCTTCCCAGGCAGACAGCTGTTGATGTGGTCTCAGCGAGAACCAGAGCGTTGACTCCTCCCGCCTGGTCCACAGCTCAGCCAGCAGAGCCTCGGTTCCATCGAGGGAGGCTCTGGGCTCTGGTTTCAGCCCAGTGATGGTGAGATCCTATTTCCTCCCTGTCTGAGCCCAGTTATCTGAAGCAGATGCTTGTTGGAGGCTGCCTACGATCGCAGCCTTACTTCGGCCCCTTATTTCCTTCTAGCTCAGCTTCAGCTCCGAAGGCTTATTTATGCTCAGGAGGAATTCGATTTGCCCACCGGCTTTCTCCTAAGCATACATAACCCCAACCTTGACAGGGCTTCGTAGGGTGGGGAAAGGTCTGGGTTCCAGGGGGACATTTCTCCCCGAACTTAACCAGAAGCACAGTGATTTCACATCCCTTTCTTTTCTTCTTCTCTTTTTGCTCCGTCTGTGCTTTCTTTCCCCTCCCCCCTTCCTCGATACAAATTTATAGCAGAAACCTGCCATTCTAGTAATTTGAAAGCTATTTTACTCTAGTATTAAAGATGTCCTGTATAACAGAGCTCATAGTTCATTTCATGAAAATTTATTTCCATACACATGAACCAACAATTTCAAAGACTCCAATGCATATAAAATTAACAAACCTGAACACTGCTTGATAGCAAAACCGTGGTGAAATCTACAAATTGAAATCACTGTTGCAGCCCCAATATACCCACATTGTAAAACTCTGGAGCCTTCTATTTTTTTTTTTTTTTACTTTTGTTATACATATGCAATTTTATTTTTCCTTTGGGGTTAGGGTTGGGGGAAACAGAGGTTTTGGCTGAGAAATAAACTATTTTGCTGAAATTGTATCCTGAAAATTTTAAATAAGTACCAGAAAAAGGGGAAAGATTGGTAGTTGGTAAACTGGGGCCTAAAGTTGCTATTCCATTTCTGCCACCAGGACTTCCTGTCCCAAACCAAATTATAATAGAGAAAAAAACTATTCTGTATTTTGCTCGTTAATGATCTAGACAAGAGACAGAGAAGGAGGTGCCACCACAAGTTCCCAAGAATGAAGGGCACATCCGTTCATTCTACTGTCTGTGTCTGAGGTACAATCCCTAAGACCCCTATCAAAGAGTGGAAGGTAGGTGTATGGACTCGATTTGCTCCCAGACCTTTTCCAGAGCTTTTCTGTCCAGCTGTCGCTGACAACGATGACAAGACAAGCGAAGACCAAGGCCACACCCATGATGGCCCCTTCAAATTTCCAGCATAACTGTTGTTCCCTCAGAGCTGAGCGGCAGCTTTTGAATTCATGTCCTCTTAGATGAGCTGCATGTGATTTTCTCTGCATACCCTGTGCAACCACACTCAGGGGTGGTTTTAGCTTGGAAATTAGAACATGGAGCACATTCTTCTGCCACCACAAACTCTTCCACCAGCCAGCACGGCAAATTTGAGGTGCTCACAGAGCTTTAAGGTGAAAGCGCAGAGCACCCAACAGAGGTGGCTGTCCTGGGGGGAGGCCACACCGCCCTCCCCAACAGGCATGGGGTGTTCAGTGTCCCGCCCGTCGGGACAGAGGGACTTGCTTGACTGGCCTCGTGCCTCCGTGGGAGCGCTTACACTGCAGCCCTCCGGGAGGTTCCAGGTCAGGGCTGCGAAATGCTGGAATTGCCTATGGGGGCAAAGGCATTATTGGGACATCCCCTTGGCCATGGCAAGAAAAAGCCAACACGCATTTGTTGGACGGGGCTGTGAGCTCACTTCTTCAGACCCGCACGGCCCTCGGGACAGGGCGCAGGGCGTAGGGTCTAGCGTCCCCTCACCCCGTGGCCTTCTAAACCAAATAAACGTTTGCCTTCTAGTGAGCCGTCTTGGTGTGGGACTAGGGGGCACTGGAAGGGCAAGTTCAGCTGTCCTTAGGACATTTGGGTTAAGACAAGAAGGTCTAGAGTTGGGGCCATGGAACTGTCCTGGTGATAGACCAGAGTAAACCAGGACAACTCAGGCTCTCACATCAAAGAAAAGAGAGAGGGAGATCGAGCAGCTAGAGTGCCCAATACCTGCCAAGTGTTTTCTACTCACTTTGCATACATCAGTTCATTTAATCTTCGGGTTTCGTACATGAAGGAGGTAGGCTTTCCCCTTTTACAGATGGGGAAAATGAGTTCTTTGAAAGCTCCCTGGTCAGCAGTCCTTAGGTGCCTAAGCCAGCTGAGAGGGTAGATCCTATTTCCCTTATTCTGCCTCATATATAGAAGGCAATCATTGAATACTTGAAGAAGCAGCCCTCCCCTGTCTTCCTAGGGTGGCCTGCCCCTTAGAGCAGATCTTGCTAGACTTTAATAAGACCTTAACTAATTAGGGGTGCTCTCTGTTTCCTTTGAGGCAGGGGATCATCCATAAGCCTCCAGTTCCCTGACACAAATCAGGACCACATGCTCTGGCCACATCTGTGTCTCAGTCCGGGTAAACATATCTGCAAGAGGCTCCCGGGGTCAGGTTCCTGGTTCTGCTGTTCAAGCTCTCTAGTTGGTATCACAGCCTTTCATCGGGCTTCTTCAAGCAAGACAAGCACATGACCACCATTATCTTTCCTCTATCTGCCCCACTGCCAAGCCTACCACGTATCTTAACAATAATATTGTATCCTATGTCCCCAAAACATTTGATAAGAGCATTCAGAACAAATACAAATCCCCCAAGGGATTATAGTCCTATTAATTTTGATTTTACATCTACGTTAGTCAAATTAATTCCTTCTGGGCTGAGATTTATACGTATTTTCACAACGACTATAACAGCAAGTAGAGAATCTTTTCATTTTCTGACCTGATTTATTCAACTATATCTCTTTGCATCTAGGAAAAAACCAAAAAGATTGTTTCTCGAAACGTTGGAGAAGTTGAGCTGAGTATATAGAATCTGGCTGCATGATCACCAATTTCTTGGAAACACCGTTTAGGTTTGCTGCTTCCTACCATTAACACACCCCGTCACCACACCCCTTCTCAGTCCTTAAGGTGTAAGGTAGCATGTATTAAACTTTTTTACTTATTTATTTTTAAAGATTTTATTTATTTGAGAGAGAGAGCATGCACATGAGCAGGGCAGAGGGGCAGAGGGAGAGGGAGAAGCAGGCTCCCCACTGAGCAAGGAGCCCGATGCAGGGCTCAATCCCAGGACCCTGAAATCATGACCTGAGCTGAAGGCAGTTGCTTAACCGACTGAGCCACCCAGGTGCCCACTTCTTTTATTTTTAATTTGAAAAATTTTTAGACAGAAAGAAGTTGAAAAGATAGTGCAAAGAATTTTTATACATTCTTCACTGAGATTCCCCAAATGTTAACATTTTATATTCATTTTCTCTATATGTGTACATATTCACATAGAGGGTGCTCAATTAATGCATGTTGAGTTACTTGATGTCTTGAGGGCATTGGATTATATGATCTCTAATTTTCCTTCTCTAAGGAATCTATGATCTTATCGCTTGTATATAAGGTAAATTCTTTCATAACATTTCTAATACGTATTCATATATGGCATCAAAACACCAATAACTAATCAACTTAGCCAAATGATAAGCTAATAGTTCAGATGCAAATGCTTGGCTTTTCCACAGAAAAAACATCACACTAGATGCCAACTCATACAAGAATTGTCTTGTAAGTAGGACATGAGTGAGAGCTAATTACCCCTGCCCAAGAAATGGAAAATAAGAGGAAACTGACATACACCCAGAAGAGGGAGACCTGGGGATGGATCAAAGTCACCTGCCCATCCAGGACTCACTGAAGCTTAGAGGCAACATTGATGCCCACACTCATGGGTCCCACCAGTGCCGCAGACTGAACTGGCTCCCACCAGAGTCCTTAAGTCAGCTTGTTTCCCTGTGTCCTCTGTTCAACATGGTGACACAGTCACCAATTCTGGGAGTTGAGATCCTCCTCAAAAATGTTCTTCCATTCCCAGCTTCTGATCAGTCACCAAGTTCTGCCCAGCCAGGCGACTGTGGGCCCTGCTTGCTCAGGAGAGCTCGGGAGAGAGAGACATGGGGGCTTGGTATTTAGAGGGTCTTAATCAGAAAATGCCCAGAGATAAGTATTTAAGGGGACACAGTCTAGAAAGCTGACTGGGGAAGCCAGGGTAGTTCTGCAGATGTGGCTGTTTCTGTCCCGTTGTATCTTTTTTTTTTTTTTTTTTTAGATTTTATTTATTTATTTCTTTGAGAGAGCGAGAATGAGAGAGAGAGAGAGAGAGCACACATGAGAGGGGGGAGGGTCAGAGGGAGAAGCAGACTCCCTGCTGAGCAGCAGGGAGCCCGATGCAGGACTCGGTCCCGGGACTCCAGGATCATGACCTGAGCCGAAGGCAGTCGCTTAACCAACTGAGCCACCCAGGCGCCCTGTCCCGTTGTATCTTACGAGCTTAGTGCTAGCAAGAGTTAGAGACTGGTTGCTAAGAAAGCAACTTGGAAGGGTGCCTGGGTGGTTTAGTCGTTAAAGGTCTCCCTTTGGCTCAGGTCATGATCCCAGGGTCCTGGGATGGAGCCCCGCATTAGGTTCCCTGCTCAGTGGGGAGTCTGCTTCTCTCTCTCCTGCTCCCCCTGCTTGTGCTCTCTGTCAAATAAATAAGTAAAATCTGAAAGAACAAAAAAGAAAAAAAGAAGAAAGAAAGAAAGAAGAAAGCAAGCAAGCAAGCGGGGCTCTAAATGCCATCACAGGGATAACTCCTCAGACTCAGAGGGACCACCTGGTCCAGGGGGCTGTGGGGGCTTCGGGGGAAGGACCCTGGAGAACTGCACTAGGAAACAGCTTGCAGAGCCCGCCTGCCTGCTTCTGCCTATGCTCATCTCCAGATTGCTAAATCATGTCTCCCTGCTTTGTTGCATTAGAGGTGAGCATTCGGCGAGATGTGTGGCCTAATCATTGCTTTCAGACACACTGAATCAGGTCAAGCCTGAACTAGAAAGGAGTTGTAATAGAGATGAGAGAAGAGAGAGACTCTAGAATTCTAGAGACGAAACAGGCAGACCTTGAGAACTAAATGTGGGAAGTGAGCATGAGATGCAGAAAGAGGCCATTCATCCTGGTTGAGGCCCTACTGTGTGCTAGGCACTGCACATACTATAGTATTTATGTGAGGCAGCCCTCATTAGCCCCGTTTTATGGATGAGAAATTGAGTTTCAGGGAGGTGAAATGACTTGCCAAGGGTCACACAGCTAATAAGGACAGGGTCAAGACACTATCCATTAACATAAAACCTTTTTTTTTTTTCTGTTTAAGCAGCATAACCTAGTCTTGAAATGAAACCTTAAACAAAAGCCCAGTACATAAAACCCACCTGCTCTCATGGGGCACCTGGCTGATTCAGTTTGAAGAGCACGGGACGTGTGATCTCGGGGTCATGAGTTTGAGCCCTATGTTGGGCATAGAGATTACTTAAATAAATAATAAATACACTTAAAAAAAAAAAAAAAAAACCCAGATCTGCTCCGGTTAGAAAGGTATAAGGGGAAAGGCAAAAGTGTGGAGACAGTAAGAAAATCAGTGGTTGTGGGATGTAGAGGGAGGGAGGGATGACAAGGTGGAGCAAGGAGAATTTTTGAACTAGAGAAACAGCTCTTTATGATATTATAATGGTGAATACATGTCATTATACCTTTGTCCAAACCCACCGAATGTACACCACCAAGAGTGAACCCTAATGTTGACTATGGGCTCTGAGGGCTGAGGATGTGCGAGTGGAAGCTCATCACCTGTAACAAACGTCCCACTCTGGAGGAGGATGTTAATGGTGGGGAGGCTGTGCTTGCATGGGCGGCAGAAGGAGATGGGGACTCTCTGTACCTTCCTTTCAATTTTGCTGTGAACATAAAACTGCTCTAAAAATAAAATCTATGTAAGTTTTATTTTATTTTTTTTAAGAGAGGGAGAGAGAGAGAGAGAGAGAGAATCTTAAGCAGGCTCCATGCCCAGCATGGAGCCCAATGAGGGGCTCGATCTCACAACCCTGTCATCGTGACCTGAGCCGAAATCAAGAGTCAGGTGCTTGACTGACTGAGCCACCCAGGTGCCCACCAACCCCCCCAGGAAATTTTATTTTGAAAAGGATGAGGGGCCTCAAGTCTCTCCCCAGCCTCTATCTCACTCCTCCCTTTGGAAGTCCCTGACGCCACCAAGGGTCCTTCAAGGGCATGGGCCACATAAGGCCATCGTCCCCACCACAAGAGGCAACCTCTTCTGGGAAGAACCCAAAAGCAGCCCTCTGCAGTCCACACCAGAAGTATGGTACAGCTCTTTCTTCTAACCATTCTGAATTCTGTTCCTGGGTCTCCTCCCCCAGATGAATAGCAGGAATCTGTCTCCCAGAGGGTGATCCTTCCAGGTGTTAACCTCTCAGGTCATAAGGAGCTCGCATAACTATAATGTGTTTGCCCCAGTGCTGTGAACTCTGGGGGGTCTCCTCAGGCCCAGACAGCATCTCAGGCCAGCCACCCTGTGGGAAAAGAAAGAGTGTCTAGAGACAGACATGGCCGGGACAGCTCTGAGACCCAGACACCTTCTACAGCTCAGAAAGGAGAATGAAAGAGAAAGTTACGAGAGGCTTCCTGGCTCCATCTCCCTAGGTCGCAGGCCTTTTTTTTTTAACTTTTGAAATTCCTACTTATTTCCTGGTCTCAGCAGTCAACACAGCGTGGACCCCCAGGAGGCATTTAACAAAGGCAAACTGAGTAAAGAATTGTGAGGCCTTTAGGGAGACTCCCTCCTCATCAGCTAGAGACTCACTGAACATGGTATAACAGTTGCAATAAATGATTCACTTAACTGACTAAGCCACCCAGGCATCCCTGCAATAAATGATTCAAAAGCAAGGAGAGAGGAAATGTCTCCTCTAGCCTCCTAAGCTGTGACCCAAAGGTGAGAAAGGTTTTTTTTTTTTAATATTTTATTTATTTATTTGACAGAGAGAGACACAGCAAGAGAGGGAACACAAGCAGGGGGAGTGGGAGAGGGAGAAGCAGGCTTCCCGCGGAGCAGAGAGCCCGATGGAGGGCTCGATCCCAGGACCCTGGGATCATGACCTGAGCCGAAGGCAGACACTCAATGACTGAGCCACACAGGCGCCCCAAGAAAGTTTCTGATGGGGGAAAATGGATTGAAGAAGCTCTCCTTAAATTTAGAACCCTAAGAATCCTTCAGAACCCTTCATTAGCCCTTCTGGGTCCCAAGGTAGCATTTGCTATCCTGAGAAATAATGTTTCCTCCAACCTAATCTTGTTCATCAATATGACCAGCAGGAGGCAATGGCTCAGAACATCTCAAAAAACCATCCCTCATTCACTAACTTTGAGTTGAGTTATATCCCCTCGACGTGTGTGACTAATAGGATGCAGCAGAACAGATGCCATTCTAATTTCTGGCCAGGGACTTATTGGCCCAGCAGTTTTTACTTCCTGCTTCTTTGGAATGGTCGTCCTCGAGCCACCGCCATACTGCGAGAAACCCACACTACATGAAGAGGCCACGTGCAGGTGCTCCAGCTCACAGCCCCATCTGAGCCCCCAGCCAAACCCAACATCACCTGTGGCCATGTGGGTGCATCATCTTGGACACCCAAACCAGTCGAGCCTGCAGATGACTCCAATCCCAGCCACCGTCTGAGATTCCTGACAGAGAAGGACCCAAGTGGGCCCCATAAAACCCACAGAAATATGAGGGGTATGTTCATTTCCTAGGGCTGCCTTACCACAGTACTACAAACTGTGCCACTTAAAACAACTGAAAGTCATTGTCTCACAGTTCTAGATGCCAGAAGTCTGAAATCAAGATGTAAACAGGGAGGTACTCCCTCCAAAACCTCTAAGGGAGGGTCCTTCCTTGCTTCTTCCAGCTTCTGGTAGTTCCAGGCATTCTTTGACTTAATGGCAACATAATTCCAATCTCTGCCTCCAATGTCACATGGTCTTCTTCACTGACGTCTCTGGCCAATTTCCCTCCTCTTGTGAGGACACCAGTTATACTGGATTTGGACCCACCCTAGTAAGCTCATCTTAACTTGATGACATCTGCAAACATCTTATTTTCAAATAAGGTCACATTCACAAGTACTGAGGGTTAAAACTTCAGCATGTATTTTGGGGGGACACAATTTAACCCACATCCCTTGTACACAAGGGACATAAACTGACCATTTAAGGGATGCCAGTCTATGATTAAAAAGTGGATATGCAGGGGGGCCTGGGTGGCTCAGTCGTTAAGCGTCTGCCTTCGGATCAGGTCATGATCCTACGGTCCTGGGATAGAGCCCCGCATCAGGCTCCCTGCTTCTCCCTCTCCCACTCTCTCTGCTTGTGTTCCCTCTCTCGCTGTGTCTCTCTCTGTCAAATAAATAAACTCTTAAAAAAAAAGTGGATATGCAGGTAATTGAAATGTGATTGGCAGTTTGACTTGGTTTTAGTATAGATTTAAATTGGGTTTTGTTTTGTGTCTCTTATAGTGTATTCCTCATTAATCTCTATGTACTTTTACAAAAGTCAAGTTTTCTATTCTAAGCCTATTCTATATAACTATCAAAGGCTGAGAGTCAGAAGAGTTGTACCTGTCCCTGACTAGCTGTGTGATCTCAGGCAAATCAACCAGCCTCTCTGGGCATTAGGTGCATTCATTCAACAACCATTTACTAGACTCCTACAATATGTTGGCAGTAGTAGGGGATCAAGAGTTCATACAGCCCAGTTCCTCATTTCACAGATCAGGCAGGTGAGCCAGTGTGGGTTAAAGGAGCTTCTAGTCATAAACCAGCTGTATTCTGATAGTATTCATCGTTAAATGATGGGTTCGGGACAAATTTTCTCAAAGGCTTTTTCCAGTCATTAAACTGATTCTGATTCTAAAACCATGAATCTCTATTTTACCCATTTTAAATTAAAAAGAAATACTACATTCAATTCAGCTGATGCATTTCTGAGACTCCGAAGTTGTGGCTGCCAAATTATGTCACCACAATTTCCTCGACTTTGATGCTTATGAATTACGAAGCCAGTGAGTAGAAAGTTTCATCAAACCATCAAGAGCTAAAATGGGGGGGTTTTTTTGTACTTTCAGTTTGCATGATTTTGAAGATGCTGTTTTTACTAATCCTAATAATGTCTCCATACTTTTAAAAGCCCCTAGAATACCTCATCGTGGCAAAGCTGAATCACAGGGCGCATCTACCAAAAGCTCAGCCTTGCAAAGGCACTCATTGCCTGATTTAATAGAAAAAAAATTAATTTGAGACTAACATGCAAGAAAAAAAGTGAGTATACATCATATATACATGATATATGATATATACACATATCTATGCATTATATATACATGTGTATATATCACATACTCATATATCATTGTCTTTGAAAATAGGAAGCGATCTCAAATGTTGTATGGATAGGTGTTGGAACTGTTTGTTTGAGATGTGTTATTGGATTCATCCTCCAATTACGCCCAGTGCCAGAATACCAGACTTAATCATCTGCGGGAACATTTACATGAAAGGATTGCTTTCATACAGAATGTAAGTTAATGGTGACACCAAGCATGTGCTGGGTAAAAAGATGTTTTAATGATGTATCAGGAGAAAAATCTGGGTAAGTGGGATTAAGATACAGTTTTAGACTATATGCTCTGCCAGCATCGCAAAACCTGAGAATATGAATCAGAATTAAAGAGTCATAAAATGAAGAAGTGTTTGCTACCTAGTCAGAGCACGGTATCAATCACGGAGGGCTCCAAATGTTGAAAGCCTGTCAGGAGCACGCAGGGACCATTTCTTTGTTCCTGGGCGCTCCTGGGCTCCTTCCCCTCTGTTCCCAAATCCTTGTTAAGTGCATTTTTATAGCACTTGACCCACGCATGGTCATTATTAGTTTATAGTTCATGTACCTGTCTAGGCTGTGAGCATCTGTGGGAGATAAATTATGTCTTAACTGTCTTGTGTACCCAGGGTCTCCCCGTGCCTTGGGTACCGAAGGTGATCAAGGAGCCATCTTTCTCCAGTCCCTCCACTGACAGCAGCAAAGAGGCTGGGGGTGACGCAGCCATGAAGAGGAAGCTGAAATAATGTGCATTTGGAACAGAACAGATTTTTCCTTCCAGGGAGCTCCGGGTAACTGTCAACAAACCTGCTATTCATTCTGTCCCCATCCATCCCTGTTTCGGCTGGCGTGGTGACTTCTAGCCTCTGGACTTTTGGGGGAGGGCCTCCTGCCCCGCCGCACGATGGCAGCCCCAAGGGCAGCTGTCTCTCCGAAGCACCTGCCCACCTGCCGCGGACTCCGACGCAAACAGAGCCGCCCTCCCAAAGGTCCTCCTTCTTCCCCGCTTCCACTGAGTCCGGAGCGTGACTCAGACGTGGCAGCAACGAAGGAGAGGGAAGTTTTCTCGGACAGACAGTTGTGGAAGCGGAGATCGTACGTACCGCGCCTCGGTTGGGGCGCATCCCTGCCAAGGGCCTTTCCGCCCCCGGGAGGGTCCCCCCCACCTCCCGACACCCCCCCCTCCCACCCCGGCTTTGCCCGGGCTTCGCGGGATCTCCGCCCGATCTCCTAGCCCAGCTGCCGCTCCCTGGGGAGCGGGTCGGCCCCGGGTCAGAGATCAGGGACGGGCAGGGTCTGGGTTCTGGTTCCCCGGAGCGCGGTCAG
Source organism: Eumetopias jubatus (assembly GCF_037043125.1). Taxonomy (NCBI): domain Eukaryota; kingdom Metazoa; phylum Chordata; class Mammalia; order Carnivora; family Otariidae; genus Eumetopias; species Eumetopias jubatus. The sequence continues at coordinate 101,449,027 of NW_028274820.1, forward strand.
CGGCGCGGGGTGCCAGGCGCTGGGCCCGGGGCTCCCGCCTCGCACGCGAGGCCCGGAGCCCGCTGCACGGCGCTTGTGAAGGTGGAGCTGGAATCCGCTGCGTGAGACCTCGCGGGTAGGCCCTGCCAACGCCTCAGCTGGCTGCCCTGTGGCTGCCTCGTGGGTTGCACCAGAAGCTTCTCCACGAACTGCCTTTTCCTGATGCTCTTTGCTAGTGAGCAAACGGGAGCCTGCATCTGCCGTCCACACAGCCTCGGGTGGGACCAAATGCACAGTTTTATGGAGAACTTTCTTCTCTCCTCCGAGTTTCCTTTCCCACTGCTTTATATTAAAGGCAGCTAGTGAGGGCCCAAGAAATAGCCGTGGCTCCTCCCATTTGCCTGGCACTTTCCCCATTAGCAGTTCCTTCCATCTTCCCGCCCCTTCACTCCTTCTCTGGCCTGGAGGCTGAAAGGTTCTGGTGAGCCCCAGACTTCTCTCAGGAGGAGAAAATGTCAGGAGTGTCGCCTGCGGCTGCACCACAAAAATGAAAAGGCTGACAAGAAGGGGCAATGCTCTGAGGTTGGCAGTGACCTGGGCCCGGCCGGGTCCTTTGACAGAGGAGTCGCAGAGAGAGCTAACGGGGGCTGTGTGGTGGGTGCCACCGTGGATTAGGCCCTTTCAGATCCTAGTATTTACACGCCACTCCCACAATAGCCTTCTGAAGTGGACGGGATTCCCATTTCACAGACGGGAAAATGGCAGCCCAGAGACATTAATGGCTTTCCCAGGCTCACGCAGCTGGCCCCGCCTGGCTGTCGACACGAATCATCTTTTTCATGTTTCATCACTACTCTTCATTTTCCTGTGCTCATTCTGGTCTCTTGCTTATGACAAAGTGTCACCGATTTCAAGGAGTAGAGAATTCTGGTTGGGATTTGTCTGACAGCCTTACTGGGTCAAAGTACATTAGGGCAGTTCTCAAAGTGTCGTCTGTGGAGCGGGGTCCAAAATGTCACCCATCTGCCCAGGGAAAAATATAAAAACTAACCACCTAAAAAGTTTTAAGGCAGGGTTTTTCAACCTTGGCCCTGTTGATATTTTGAGCCTAATTATCCTTAGCATGGGTGTGGGTGGGGGCTGTCCTGGTCGCCGCAGGACATGGAACAGCCTCCCTGGCCTCTGCCCACCAGACGCCAGGAACACCCCCTCCCCAGCTGCCACAGCCAAAACTGTCTCCAGACATTGCTAAATGTCCCCTGGAGGGGAGGGCAAAATCATCCCCTCCCTCAGTAGAGAACGCCTTTTTAAAATTGCCTGAGGGATCTTATGTCTTTTCAATCTAATAATAAAAATATTGGACCCTGAATTTTGTATGTCTTCCTTGTTTTTTAATTTCATTTTTCCAGTAATTCATTTTTATTGATTTTATTAAAGTATCAGTCTGTAAGACATTGGGGAAATAAAAAGCAAAACAAAACTGGTCTTTCCCCATGGATGGCTGGAGAAGGAAGCCCTGTCTGGGGGGAAGAATGTAAAGACAGCCTTGTGAGAGGCCACTGGGAGGAGATAGGAACTATCCCACCGGAATCCTGTCTGATGCTCACCAGTGGCTGTGGTTTGTGGCCCTGAACAGATCCTTTTTTTTTTTTTTAAGATTTTATTGGGGCGCCTGGGTGGCTCAGTCGTTAAGCATCTGCTTTCAGCTCAGGTCATGATCCCGAGGTCCTGGGATCGAGCTCCGCATCAAGCCTCACATCGGGCTCCCTGCTCGGCGGGAAGCCTGCCTCTCCCTCTCCCTCTCCCTCTCCCACTCCCCCTGCTCGTGTTCCCTCTCTCGCTGTGTCTCTCTCTAAAAATTAAAAAAAAAAAAAAGATTTTATTTATTTATTTGAGAGAGAGAGTGAGCAAGAGAGAGCGCAAGCACAAGCAGGGGTAGGGGCAGAGGGAGAGGGAGAAGCAGACTCCGCGCTGAGCCGGGAGCCCCACTCAGGGCCCAATCCCGGGACTCTAGGATCCTGACCTGAGCTAAAGGCAGATGCTTAAGTGACTGAGCCACCCAGGCGCCCATGAACAGAGCCTTTTAATATTTAACTTTTTTTTAACATGTGGCAAAGACACATGGTACAAAACTGCAAAGGCACAACCCCCCTCCACCGCGATACACCTCCCCTTAGGTTACCAGCGTCTCATCTTGCACCCCCTACAAGATCTTCCTAGTCTGGGCAGACGGACAGACATTCCTACGTCCTGTTTCTCTCCCTCCGACATAGACTTTCAAGTGGTGGCAGGTCTCGGGCCACTTCCGGCGGTGCCACAGCGCACGCCCTGCCCCTGCGCGCGCAGGAAATCATCTTGATGGACGACTCTGCAACTAGATTACTTTCAGGCTCTTGGCAAGACTGTTTTTATTGTCGGTGTCATCAACTTCAGCTCTGTATGTTAATATATCTTTTTCTGATTACCAAAGAAATATATGCATATTATAAAATTCGAGTATCATAGAAATCTATAACTCTAAATGTGAAAATACCTATAATCTCACTCTGTCCTGCTCCTCATGATGATCACTGTGGTTAGATAATCTTCCAGAGGGTGTGTGTGTGTGTGTGTGTGTGTGTGTGTGTGTGTGTGTGTGTGTGTGTGTCTAACCATAAATGTGTGTATGTATGTACGTGTGTGTGTATTTAAACAAATGGAATCATACTGTGTATTCTGTTCTGTAACAATTGTCCTTGGATAGTAAGGTTACATAGAAAAATGCCAGACAAAGGTTCTGATACTACAACAAGAACAATTTAAAATAATCTATTTGTAAAACAGAGAACTGAGAATAATATCTCACCAGATTTCAGAGATGTGAAAATTCGCTGATGTGTAGCCATATGGTTGTATGTTTATTTCCTTAAAGTTCACCCAAAAGGATTGTTCTCATGCAGTATTTATTAAAATGTATGTTTTCTGTCTAACATTATCGAACAAAACAAATATTTCCCTGGACCAGCCTAACCATCTTATTAACTGTAAATTGCATTATCTGAAAAGCAATCAATATTCTTCTGGTATACAGTGCTCCTAACATATAATTCTAAACCACATTAGTAGAGGGAGAAGCCTGCAAGAAGATTTAACAGGCTTTGTCTTGTCTAGCTATTGTTCAGATTTCTTCATCCAAACCCTGCAGTCTGAACTGAGCATTAATTATCACCGAGAGCAGGGAAAATGTCATTAAAAAAAAAAAAAAACCATTGACAATCGTAGGTCAAGAAATGGCACTTTCAGGTTTGGATACCCAGATCAAACATTCCTTCCAAGAACATGCTTTGAGCGTGTTTTATACTCCCAAGTTCTGAGCTGGGAGCTGTGGGTGACACAAAGGTGGTAAGGATGTAGTCCCTGTCTTTGGAGAGATTTCTTAGGACATGGTTCTCTCTTTAAGAAAGAGTATACTGTAAAACATTCTACTTCTTGGTGATTTAAGCTCATGTAGTAGATATCAAGTAAACATTTTTGCCGCATAGGTGCATATTAAAACCCCCTTCTTGGAGCACCTGGGTGGCTCAATCAGTTAAGTGTCTGACTCTTGATTTCGGCTCAGATCATGATATCAGGGTCATGGGATGGAGCCCCACATGTGACTCTGCACTGGGTGTGGAGTATGCTTGGGATTCTCTCTTCTCTCTCCCTCTGCCCCTCCCCCACCCTGCTTATGCTCTCTCTCAAAAAAAAAAAAACAAAAACTTCTCAGTGCAGGCATCTCTCATCTCATGCATAATAAAAATTTTTAAAGTTTCCTTAAACTGAATTTCCACTAAATGAATCCTTCCATTATAAAGTCAGACGGGCTTTCCAAAAACAAAACCAAACTAAAAGCACTGTCTTGAAATGCAAGGGAAGTATCACTTAAAAAGCAGCCATCTAAAAATTGCAATACCGAAAATGCCTGCTTAAGAGTGTATAGCACTGAGCAAGCACTCGATACATTTTCATTGTTGAATTAACATATTAATGATACTAATATTGGCCATGTTTTTCAAATTCCCCTTTGTCCCTAAGGGGCTTATCCACTTCCTAAGTCTGACTCGGAAAATGCCAACACAACCATCACTGCAACACTGCAAAAGGAAACATACCCAGCGACCCTGACAATAACCGTGGGTCTGGTTCACATCCAGTCCCGCTGTGAATATTGCAGTTCCCGGAGCTTTAGGATTTGGTGAAGTTCTACTTTACCCTCAAACCTCCATATCTAGCTGCATCTCTAAAGCAGTTTTTTATAGGTTTCGCTTTAATTTGCTTCTAGAATTTACTTTTGTCTTACCAATGTATTCGGTAAAGAGGTAAGTGGATAATTGATTCCGTTGCCTAAGACTTCAGAATTCTAATATCCCAGCCTCAGTGTGAGGGGTCTGATTTCTAAAAACACAGCTTTCTCCTTACTGACCTGGTGAATCTGCCCCCAACAAACATTACCACTGCTCTCACTGGAGAGGAAACTCCTAGGCGTCCTGAGTTTTCACTCATGGTTATCACCATCAGGTGATTAGAGATGCCATAATTGCACGGTCTGATAGTAAATCCCCCCTTACATGTACAGATACATTTAAAAATACCGAAAGTCCCGGATTTAAGATGACACACCTTTTAAACAAATTAATACTAACTCTATAATACATAAACAAACCTTTCAAGGGTGCCTGGGTGGCTCAGTCGTCAAGTGTCTGCCTTCAGACACTCTAGGTGTCTGTTTACACCAGCTGTGTTGGCCTTGAGATTTTTGCCTCCATCTTTCTTTCTTTTTTTTTTTTAAGATTTTATTTATTTATTTGACAGAGAGAGACACAGCGAGAGAGGGAACACAAGCAGGGGGAGTGGGAGAGGGAGAAGCAGGCTTCCCGCCGAGCGGGGAGCCCGATGCGGGGCTCGATCCCAGGACCCTGGGATCATGACCTGAGCCGAAGGCAGGGAGACGCTTAGCTGATTGAGCCACCCAAGGGCCCCTCCGTCTTCCTTTAATTGTTTTAAATTTCACAAGGGATTTGTAAATATATTCTCCATTTAAAAGTTTCAAATGATGGGGTGCTTGGGTGGCTCAGTTGTTAGGCGTCTGCTTCCGGCTCAGGTCATGATCCCAGGGTCCTGGGATCGAGCCCCGCATCGGGCTCCCTGCTCTGCAGGAAGCCTGCTTCCCCTCTCCCACTCCTCCTGCTTGTGTTCCCTCTCTCGCTGTCCATCTCTCTCCGCCAAATAAAAAAAAATAAAATCTTTGGGGGAAAAAAAAAGATTCAAATGATACTAGAGTATGTAGGGGAAAGCGGGAAAATCCCCTCCCCTCACCCCATCCCACCTTCCTCCTCAGAGGTGGTCACTGTTAGCAGCAGACCTGGCCTAGCTGAGCGCTTTTCCTGCGCATTTGCACACACGCACCTGTGCGTAAGCACGCAGAGAGCATGTAAGATGTCACGCTCTTTCTAAACCCACGCCTCCAAAAGCCTATAGGTTGTCCTTACCCCAGACACAGCCTACATACTCAATCTGAACTGTATCACAGCGTGACATAGTCACATTGTGCTCTTAGAATGTTGAGCTGTTATGATTTAGGTTGAGGATGCAATAGAAACTCCTTGTAAATACCCTGTAAAAGCAAATTTCATTTGACTTTGGGACACTGTCATCACAAAACTATGTACAATATAATGCAGGTCGTAGGACAAATGGAAACGGATGTTGTGGAGAAAGATGAGCTGGACCTCTGGAGCTGAGAGCAATGAAGTCCATGTTTGCCATGAGAGGAAAGTTCAAGATGCTCATGAACGTGGTTTATCATTTCCATCGTGTCTACAAGTTCAGCCACTAGGGGTAAAAGTTTCCAAACTGAGTATGGACTTTAGGAAGATTTTTTTTTTTTCAAGATTTTATTCATTTATTTGACAGAGAGAGACACAGCAAGAGAGCGAACACACGCAGGAGGAGTGGGAAAGGGAGAAGCAAGCTTCCCACTGGGCAGGGAGCCTGATGTGGGGCTCGATCCCAGGACCCTGGGATCATGACCTGAGCCAAAGGCAGACGCTTAACGACTGAGCCCCCAGGCACCCCTTTAGGAAGATTCTATAAGCAACAATGGAACCTGCATCAAAATTGTCCCCTTCTTTACCTTAGGTCGCAGGGCCTCCTTTGCCTGTTCTGGGCTTGCAAGCCCAGGGTACTTACTTACTTACTTACTTATAAGTAGGCTCCATGCCCACCATGGGGCTTGAACTCATCACCCTGAGCTTCGGGGTCGAATGTTCCACCAACTGAGCCAACCAGGCATCACCCCCAGGGTTCTTTTTATATCCTTTTCCATTCACTCTCTGCAGGCAGCCCATCACTTCTGCCCTTTCTGAATGTGTGTTGGCTTTGACCTTCCCCAGAGCTGCAGTGGGGCCTTCGCGGCCCCTCCCCTGGGTCGCACCTGCCATCTCCTGACCAGACTCCCTGGCTCGGACTTCCCTGCTCTAAGCTGTCTGGCACCCTGGTGCCCTTGAAAATTCCCAGGCCCAAATCTTCTTTGTCATGCTATAGGAGGTGACGTGGGCTGGACACTTTTCAGGGGTAAAGATTTGAGGTTTCAACTAGTTCTCATAGGAAAAATGTGGCCATGCCTTCAGGTGCTCAGTGGGCCACCTCCTCATGGGCTGGCTGACTCTCCATCAGTGCAGCCCTGGGAACTGTATGTAATGAGAGTAAGCCCAGTTTTATGGGGAAGGAGATCCATAATTTTCCACTGCATTTTCAAGGGCATTCTTTACCCCACAAAAAAGGCATAAGAACCTTTAAATATTAGAATCTCTTCTGAATTTCAACATTGGTCAGAGGTCAGATTTAAATTGGCTACTCATTCATTCATCCATTAAAATAAAGATGACAAGGGGGGGTGCCTGGCTGACTCAGTCAGCAGAGCATGAGACTCTTGATGTCAAGGGTGTAAGTTTGAGCCCCACATTGGGTGTACAGGTTACTTAAAAATAATCTTAAAAAAATTAAAAAATTTAAAAAATAAAGGCAACAGGGCCATAAACTGTCCTTCAGCAGGATCAATCCTTCGTCAAGGTAGATCACAAGATGAGAATGCACCTGGACAGCCAAGGCTTCTTGGGGAAATGCTGTGGTTGACCTATGGTTCCTGGTTATGACCTTGGCTTTTTATTATCAGGTTGTTTTCAATTTGCTTGATTTTTCCTCAAAACACTTACTACCATGTAACATGCTATGTCTTGTAGTTACTTTTCTTTTTTGTCTGTCTCCCTCCATTGGGCTATAAATTCCATGAGGGTAGTAGGAACTCAATCCATTTCTGTTGAATGAATGAGTGATGCATTCTCCCACCATCCAGTGGCACTCTCCACGTCACCTGTAACTTTATCTCAGTCTCTGCCCACATCTCAGTTCATCCAGACTCACTGAGCCCTCATTTCCAATTGTCTCAAATCTGCCCCTTCCTCCTCTTGGTCACTGCTACCACCACCATTTTGCCCAGTGACCCATGAATTAGCCTCCTAAATCATCTCCCTGCCTTAGCTCTTCCCTTGGTACATCCTACATTGCCACCTCATGTTAATTCCTAAAAATATCACTTAGATAATGAGTCTCCCCAGGCCAAAAAAAAAAAAAAAAAAAAAAGCAGGAGGGAAGCAACCACAATGGCTCTAAAAAACAAGATTATAACTTCCTCTTTGTACCTCTCTGGTTTTTTTTCTAATTTTTCCACATTAAAGGTATTCTCTTTTCATTCTAAAAGGTTATTGAAGATAAACCCCCAAAATGGTTCTCTCGTGCCTACGCGAAGGCTCTCCACAGTGTGGCCACCACTGTCCAGATACCCTCAGCTGCCCTACCTGCTCCTCTGAACAGTTTCCACACTTCTACGCACCGACGAACTAAACTCTGACCTGCATTTCAGGGACAGAGTCTCCCTCAGATCTCATGAAAGGAAACCAGATGGGTCAGGACGATTCCAAGGCATGAGGGGCTATAGACGTAGTCAGATGGAAGCCATATGTTGAAGTCACACATCTGACCAAGCGAGAATCCCCCAAGGCAAACACTTGAGGTCTCAGTTGCATTACTCACTCCTGAGTTCTGAAATTCCTTCCTCTCACTCCGTTATACTTAATTTGAATTTGGAGTGTTGCACTGATTTTTTCTCATTGCTTACTTTTTTAATGCTAGCATGGTCATTGTGCTTTACTATTCAATAAACCATAAGAAATCTAAAATGCAAGCCTTCCTCTGAGGATAAATGAAATTGATTTTTTAAATCCATTTGGATTCACCAGAAACAACTGCCTTTTAACACTCATCTGAACTCCTACCTAATTATTTTTAGGGCTTTGGGCTAGAAAGCAAATTGCATTATGTTCTTCTAAAAGTATATACTTACAGAACCATCTGTAATCCCTTCAAAGCAATCTTTGCAAGTCACTACTGGAATACATATTGTTATAAATTCTATTAGATCATAGAATTACAGGGCTGGAAGTGATCTAGAGAACTGACAGATCCCCAATGTCTTCAAAACCAAATCTTCACTAGGCCAGGAAATAAAGGACCAAATGTGCATGTTCCAAAATTTCTTCCTGTTTCCACCTCCCTAAGCTGTAAAAATACTTTCATGTAGAATGAGACCAAATCCATAAGCATTTAAATTTAAAAAGGGAATGCGGGAAGACTTGTGCTGTACTAGGACCCATGATGCTTCCCTTACCATGCACATCTGCAGGAATCAAGTGCAAATACTCGGAGGCCAGCCCCATCCTTTCCAGTCCAACCTTGTCACTAGTTTATCAGAGGCAGGAGCCACCAGGAGCCAAATCCAGCCAACTGAGTTGACCCCCACCTGAGTTCCCACGACAGAAGCTAGCTGTTAGCCCTATAAATATTATTGACCCCGGTGCTGGGGTTATCATTAACCTAAGGAATCAAGAGCTACTGGAGGGGCGCCTGGGTGGTTCAGTCGTTAAGCATCTGCCTTCAGCTCAGGTCATGGTGCCAGGGTCCTGGGATCCAGCCCCGCATCGGGCTCCCCGCTCTGTGGGAAGCCTGCTTCTCCCTCTCCCTCTGCCTGCTTGTGTTCCCTCTCGCTGTGTCTCTCTCTGTCAAATAAATAAATAAAATCCTTAAAAAAAAAAAAAAAAGAGCTACTGGAGATTGTCCGTCAAATGGATGAAGACATTTCTCTTTCTTCCTGAGATTACATGAAGGCCACTTGGCAGGTGAGGCCAGCTCCAAATGAAGGTCCTTCCCTCGATGTACTGGTTACTACCACTCTCTTCAAGGACAGAGGCCAAGTGCCCCTGACTCTTGATGCACTCAGGGCACAGTGATGGCTGAGCTCACATCTAAGCCACTCTCTGCCACGAGTTTTGGGGATGGAGCTACCCCAGAGGACAAGCGGGAGGGATGGTTCAGCCAAGCCATCCACTACGCCAGCCTCCCTGGGACCACCCAAGTGTTTGATTTACAGACCTGAAAATCAGACAATGCCCCAGGCTTCTCTGATAATGCATTCTGTTGTTCTAGGTAGTGGTTACACGGGCATGCTCACTATAAAAATTCCATGTGCACCTTAATATCTTTCTTACACTTCAATTTAAACATTTATTTAAAATATCAAGTAATGTTGAGGCACCTGGGTGGCTCAGTCATTAAGCAACTGCCTTCGGCTCAGGTCATGATCCCAGGGTCCTGGGATCGAGCCCCACATTGGGCTCCCTGCTCAGTGGGGAGCCTGCTTCTCCCTCTCCCTCTGCTTGCTGCTTCTCCTAGTAGTGCTCTCTCTCTCTCTCTCTCTCTGTCAAATAAATAAATAAAATCTTAAATAAAATATCAAGCAATGTGGTTTACTTTTTGGTTATAGTTAGCATTATGGAAAAAGATACTATGTGAGCTGGAAGACAACTTGAGAGCAACTAGTACAGCATTTACCAAAGTGTGTTCCATGGAACCCCGGCCCCGAGAGATGTTTCGCCAAGAAGTGGATTATGGGTCCAATAAACTCGATAAATGCCGCAAACTATTTATCTTAGGAGTTCACAATATTGGCTCCAAAACCAAGTTCACTGGCCTCCACACCCCGTAAATATTCCCTGTATCAGTATCACCACCAATCTGGAACAGGTACCAGTATCCCCCCAATGGCACAAGCCAGAAACTGGGTAATTGTTTCCAACTACGTTCTCTCCCTCACTTCTTGCAATTACATCTCCAGAATTGTTCTCAGACCTGTCCGCTTTTGCCCCGTTTTCACCCCCATCACCCAACATCGCCAGCATCTCTCCTCTAAAATATTGCAGGCCTCCTAATGCTTCTGCCTATTCTCTACAAAGCAGCTGGAAGGGTCTCTGCAAAGACATAAACATCACTCCTCCAGTTAAAATCCTCAGTAGCTTTTTGTCTCCCATAGGATAAAGTCCAAAATCCCCCCCAAAGGCTTTCAAGTTCTGCAATGATCTAGCTTCAGGCCTGACTTTCTCCAATTTCTCCAGCATTCCACGTCCTCTCACTTAGCATTTATTTGCTCTTTTCTCTGCCACCCCTACCCTTAACCTGGGCAGCCCACCACCCCTAACGGCTCCCCTGCCCAGCACTCCTGACTTCCCCTTGACAGTTCCCCTGGAACTGGCCATGGTTTGCCCTTCTGCACAGGCACAAACCACAGGGCGGCAGTGTCCCTGGCTTAGGAGGCATCCAATAAATGCTTCTGAATAACTAGTAATATTAGAGGTAAAATAAAATGTACAAACTCTTTTACACTTTATGTAACTCAGAATTTCTGAAACAAGTTTGCCCATACAATTCCTTCTCATTGAGGCTTGCCAAACTTCTGCTTCTCAGAATATTCAGGGGGCAAGGCGGGGAGCAGATCCAGCCCAAGTCTCTCGTTTTACAGAAGAGTCTGAGACCCAGACTGGTGAAAAGAGCTACCCAGAGTCATTTAGCATGTTAGTTCTTGAAGGAGCACAGTTTGTTCTCAGAAAATCACCTATAGCATAGTAAAATTTCACTATTTTTACCCTACCTGGAGAGGTTTTAAAGCTAAAAAACTCCACAGAAATTAGGAATCCTAATTAAGATAAGAGGGAACAGCCAGGCAAGGAAGATGGGAAGTTGGTTTTTCATCACTCACCCTGAAATAAAATTAAAGAGTTGATGAAATTAAAAGCAAAACCTAGAAGGAAACGTAGGTGAATATTTAACTGAATTATCAACAAGAACTTTAAACTTAAAAGCAGTGGAAGAAACCAGACAGGAAAAGATGTGACAACTAAAACTTAATCTGAACTGTCTCATTCCTACGTGTGGCCCACCTGGCAGATACGATACTTCTTTCTCTAGCCGTATGAACGTGACCAGCTATATAGTTAACATGTAAACAACTCAGGGGTTAGAGGCATCGATCCCCCCTACGCCATTATGCACCCTGTCCAAAGTCTGCATATAACTTTTTTTTAGATTGATTTATTTATTTGAGAGAGAGAGAGCACATGAGTGGGATGGGCAGAGGGAGAGGGAGAGAGAATCCAAAGCAGACTCTACGATGAGCATGGAGCCTGACGGTGGGGAGGGGGGCTCAATCTCACGACCCCACGATCATGACCAGAGCCGAAAGCAACAGTAGGATGCCCAACCGACTGAGTCACCCATGCGCCCCCACATATCACTTTTGACTCCCCAAAAACTTAACTAATAGCCTACTGTTGACCAGAATCCTTACTGATAATAACAGTTGATTAACATTTATTTTGTACATTACATGTATTATATATTGTATTCTTACAATCAAATAAGCTAGAGGAGAAAAATATTAAGAAAACCATCAAGGAAGGAAAATACATTTACCGTACTGTATTATAAAAAACGATCTATCTGTAAGTGGACCTGTGCGGTTCAAACCTGTGTTATTCAAGGGTCAACTGTATTCAGCTGGATAACTTTAAAGAGAAAAGGAAGTATCATTAGCGTAAGTCCAGGAAAATAGAAAAGCACAGCAGGAAAGGAAAAGACACAGATGTAAAGTCGGTCAGTTATTAAAATTAAAACTCTGGAGAATCAAACTTGTCATTAATGAACAAATTCAAATGAATCTTTCTTGAGTGTGCATGACACGTGCCTGGCATCAGATGATGTGCCTTTGAGCCCTGCAGTAATATCTTTGAGGGAGAGAAAGATGTATGGGGTTCGAAGTAGCATTTTGATACATTAGCATTTAGCCTTTTAAGCTCAGAGAAGGTACCTGCTCCGTTTTGTGGGGTTTTTTTTTTAAATAGATTTTATTTATTTATTTAAGAGAGAGAGAGAGAGAGCACAAGCAGGGGGAGCAGGAGAGGGAGAAGCAGGTTCCCCACTGAGCAGGAGCCCACCTGCCATGTGGCTCAATCCTAGGACCCTGGGACCGTGACCCGAGCTGAAGGCAGACACCCAACGGACTGAGCCACCTAGGCACCCCATCTGCTCTGTTTTTTATAGTATGTGGCCCTGGGGATGTCACTTACTTTCTCTGATTTACCAACCTGATGGAATTGTTTTGAGGGTGAAAGGAGATAATGCTAGCAAAGATCTTAGCAGAGGGCTTGGCAGGAAGGTAGATCTCAGTAAAACATTAAGAGAAAGCTGACTTGATTTGGGCATTGCAGATCTAGCACTAAGAGCATTTCTATAAAGATCAAGAGCTAAACTCCTCTCTCCTCCGCACCCCCCCACCACCACCAATACCCCATTAACCTCTTTGATCAGTACTTGTCCTGATATTTCATATTAATTCCTTCAGGTCAGTAGGGGAGGAAGAAACTTTTCCTCCACCCTCTCATGGTTAGTGTCTAGGGGTCTGTGAATTGCTCTGACAAAAGACAGTAGTAAGAGAAGAAAACAGAGCACTCGATGAGTAGCTCAAAGGGGTTGTTAGAATTTGGAATTTATATACTTAGGGGAAAGGGAGGGGGAGAACAGGCTGCTGGGGGATGAACAAAGGGGTTTCTTTAGGAAAGACAAATAGGTTTTCAGGAGACAGAACTGGAGATAAGAAAGTCTGTGATGTTTGTCTATACAAGTTTGAGGGGTCTTTCTGTCTTCTGCAGGGCCATAAAACTCTCCCAGAGAGGGCATTTATGAGTAGACACTCCCCAAAGAGGGAATTGATGGCAGCCTTATTTCCCAGAAGCTGCTGCTTCTGGTCAGATAAGGGAAACTCTACGAAGTCTACTTTCTTCCTCTGTTGATTCTCAATTGCCTTCAGCTCAAAATAATTTTATGTCAAAGTGGCATATTTGGGGGTGAGACATCCTGATTCCCTTCTGGTCCAATTACTATTACAAAGGGGAGTAAAAGCTGAGTGTTCTACGGATTTCTAAAGATAAAGATACCAGTAACATAATATAAACGAGATAATATAAAGAAAAGTGGAAATTGTACGAATTACAATGATTACTAACCATATAAATTCCCACCTTATTCAAAAGAAAGAATCTTAAAATTCCTAAGGATGTCACTAGAGTAATTATTCACTTTTAAAATGCAGGATCTGACAATGTTACAAATACCTTTCTTTATCTACTGCCTTTCTTACATGTATTTTTTAAATATCACTGAATCAGCTAGTTCAGACTTCAGAATTCACTAGGTTTTTTTTGTATGTACATTTTAGTAGTACAATTTAAAAACCTTAGTATCTTAAATTTGAGGTTTTCTCCATTTTTCCAAAATTCTCAACCCAGCCCCAATATTCCCAATTTCCCAAGTTTTTCTCACTAATCACAATAGGTAATTAGGAAGTCAGCTCGAGCCTTTTTCTGGATAATTTCCTGGTTTTGTCTTTACAGGAAGAAAGAACAGTAAGTGAGTAGGAAAACCCTAAGAAATATGTTGAATAAGAACTTTAGTTTGACTAAGTGCAGGAAATCTGTCAAAGTTTCCCCAAAAGGAATTTTTTAATTAAAAAAAAAAAAGGGCAAAACTGTCTTTAGTTAAAAAAAAAAAAAAAAATCAGATGATGCCGATATTCCAAAGGGCTCATGTATTAAATCTATTTCATACTCTGGTTTCTGGGAGTAATTCATATCTGACATAGAAAACCAAGGTTCAGCCCCATATCCTCACCGAAACCCTCTCCCTTAAGAAAAATAATTGCACGTTTTCATTGGCAATTTTTTTTTTATGTGCAAAATACTTAGGGGGCAATCTCCTCTCAGTTTGTCCTTAAACTTTCACTATACATATTTAAAGCTTTGAAAAAAAGTAAAAGCTTTGAAAGGTCACCAATGGCTTTGTATTCCTGAGGAGGAATACCCCAGGCCCCTTTGGTGGGTCGAAAAAACATTAGTAATTTATGGGTGATTTAAGCTGCTGAAGAACTCCCAGAATGGGGTTTTTAGCACACACGAGGTTTGGGGGGGGAGGAGAGGGACTCTTGCTGGAGCCACCTGCTTCACTCCCCAACTCACCTTTAATCTTTAACTACTAGAGACGTGGGTGTAGACGCTCAGGACTGGGGGGTTGAGGGGTGGGCGGGAAGGGGCTCCTAAGGATAGAAGGAAGCTGAAGGGTGGTACCTGCCAGGCCCGGAAGAGGGTCCAGCAGGGCGGCGCCACCGCCCTCCCGGGCCCAGCTGCCCACGCGGCCACGCGCTGCCGACACGGACACGAACCGGACAGGACAGCGCCCGGCGCCCCCGCCAGCCGTCCTCGCCTCCCTCACCCTCGCGGCTGCCAGCCACCCGCCCGGTTTACTTTCATATTCAGCTAGGCACTACCCATAATGCATTTGTAAAAATGAAATGCAAAAAAAAAGGTTAGCAGTTAACGTAATTCTCATAAACACTACTTTTAAAATAGCGATTTTGTTTTGTTTACCTCCTATGTAATTGGAAAGTTGTACACGTCTTATTTTTTATGCTTGTGGCATACGACATAAAAAGTCTCCTTACTTAGAAAATAGTCTGGAAAGGAACTATAAATAGTCAGAGATTCGGTATGAACCATAGTTGGTCCGAGGGTTGTGGGTTATTGTTAAGCTGTTTAACATTGTCTCCCCCCACAACCATCCTTGACTGGCTTTGCCTTTTACCTCAGTGAAGAACGGCCAACTGCAACGTTTACATGACTACGAATTAACCAAAGTGCATATGAAAAGAACTCTTAGTTTATAATCTGAATTAGAAAAGACTTTCAAAACCACCTACTTGTTCATAATTTTTTTTTTAGTAAAAATAACTTGCCAGCAGCATTTATGCATTAACCAAGTGCCTTCCAAAAAAAAAAAAACTACTACAAGAATGACTTCGTTTTAAATTAGCTTTAAAATAAATAAATAAATAAACCTATTCAAGAGTATAGTTGGTTTTTAGAAATTCTATAAGGAAGATTGTTAATTTGTAGCTAAACAGCAATGTATTTCTCATTATAAATCAGGAGGAAAGAGGAAAAAATCAATTGAAGAATCTTCCTCTCAAGAATATGTATAGTACCATCTCATATATCTGTGTATAATAAATATATACATATATGCATGATTGTAGATGGATAGAAAAAATCTGGGAGATATACACCAAATTATTAACACTGTTTAACGTAATTCAAGGAGGGCATTTAAAGAAACTTTCAGAATTAAAAAAGGTATAGAAAGTTCGTTGCTATAAATTTAACAACTTTGTAGGTGTCTGTGAATAAGTAGATAAGGTACACTTTGTGCAATAGCTTGCTTATTTCACATATATATAAGGTGCATAGGGGTTCACAGACACTGATCAATATCCAATTTCAAACCAGGTCTGAGAGGAGGTGTAAGTCAGTTTCCGCTCTGTATCAAGGCTTCCTGCTCCACATTCATCCATCCTTTGTGTCTGCAGTTGTCAGCGGGCTGTCACCTCCTTCGTTCTTTGCTGTGATCTGTGAGAGTTGACACTAATAGTCAAGCGACAGTTTCCAATACACTGACTTACTTCATTAGCAAATAAACTTGACAGCTTTGTTGAAAATCTACACCCTCTATTGTAAATGTGCTTTAAAAAAAAAAAAAAAAACAACTTGAAAAAAACTGGGAGGGAAGGCTCTACGTTTACCCGATCTTGATAGACAAAAAGGGCATCATTTTTAGGGAGGATGATACTAAGCTGGCAGGCACCTGCAGCTCACATTCACAGGCTGCTGGGGGCTTGTTAAAAACGGGTGCTTTCTGTCAGTCAGCCTTGTTGAACTTAATACTTAAGTTAAATCCTGAATTAAAACGCATTAAGATTATGTAATATATGGTGATTAACATAACAATAAAAAATTTAAAAAAATAAAACGCATTAAGATACCAAGTCCCCAAATTCTAGGTGACTGCTAGTCTAGAAACGTTAGAAGACCAGAATCTTGTTCAATGTTGTAAACATGACAGGCAGCTTCGGAGGACTAAAAACCGGTCAGGGTGAGGTCTGTCGTGAAGGAGATGGACTCGATATTAGCTTTTGCTTATGTAATTCAACCCATGACTCAGACCCACAATGACGATGCCTAAGATCATGTTGTTAGTGTTGGGTAATTTTCCCACAAAAAATATCTGTATCATAGGAAAAAACGTAGCATCCTTATAAAAATCAGTTAGAGAGAGAGAGATCTTTTTGAAATGAGGGTTATCATTCAACCTTGTCACTCCGCGGAATTATTCAATGATCCTGCCTTTTAGTATCCATGTCCTTGTGTGATTACAGCTCCCTGAGTGAGGCCTGAACTTACTCATTTCTGAGAGGAAAAAAAAAAAAGGCAAAAGTAATGGGTGTTACCTCCAAGTTTAGGTTGTAAAAAGTCGTTTTTTATGAGGGTGCTGGAGCTCTCATACTTGCTCTCTTGCTTTATCTCCCCTCTTTCCTTGGGGGTAAAGAAAAGCCCTATGGTAATGCAAAGAACTGTGTCCACAGCCAACAGCTAGTCAGGCCTGAGGCCTTGTGAGTGAGCTTGGAAGCTATCTCTCTCCAGTGGAGCCTTGAGATGACCTCAGTCCTAACTAAGGTCTACATTTCAGCCCATTTCAGAGTGAGCGACCCCTGAGCCTGAGCACCCAGCTAACTCTGGCCAGGTTCCTGACCCAGACATGGTGAAACAAAACAAAACAATGCTCCTTTGTCTTAATGAGTAAGGGACAGGCAAGGCCAGGTAGGGAAAGACAGGTAGGGGGCGTTGTGACTAGGGCCACCCAGGGGGCTATGTAACCAGGCTCACAGAAATCCAGATGTGGAGAAATAGACATGATATTTATAAGAACACTCTGTTTGTTTTCATGATAGTTAGAAGTCCACCATGTTTGTTCTAAATATAGACATGATATTAATAAATCCACCACTATAGCAACAAGAAATTGACCAAGTTCCCTGGTCAACTTCTTATAAAAGACCAACCCTAAAAGCCCTTAGTGGCAACCCATTCAGGACCCCTCTCACTCAAGACAGCTCTTTTTTTTCTTTCCTGTTCTCACCTTCACTTAATAAACTTTCACTTCACTTCACACTTTTTGTCTGAGAGATTCATTCTTGACTCTGTGAGATGAGAACCCTGAAACATTAAGTTGCTAAATTGGGGTTAATCTTGTGCAGCAACAGATAACAAAGCAATGCACTTTACCAAAAGGTGCCCCCATTGCTTAAGCAGATCTGGAATCCTTCTGTTTCCAAAGTCTCAAAGTGTGATCCACACAAGAAAGTGGACTGTGTTACTTTAATCACACCTCAGTTTTGCCAAGAAGTACTTCCCAGATTGTTCTCATTGTATTCACCATTCTTGACTTTGACAGACTCTGGGCTGTTTTAAAAACAACTCTACCAGGTGCCTGGGTGGCTCAGATGGTTAAGCGTCTGCCTTTGGCTCAGGTCATGATCCCAGAGTCCTGGGATCGAGTCCCGCATTGGGCTCCCTGCTCCTTGGGAGCCTGCTTCTCCCTCTGCCTCTCTCTTGCTCTCTCTCTCTCTGTGTCTCTCATGAATAAATAAATAAAATCTTTAAAATAAAATAAAAAATAAAAACAACTCTACCTTCCAAAGAGGAAGATTCACCCCCACGAGGAATACTAAAACAGAATATGCCACAGCTTCCAAAGACAATTTCGCTTGGTTTCAGGTCTGTTTTGAGCAATGACTATCTCACCAGAATAATTCTTCCAAGGGGATCATCTTGAAAGGGATAATGCTTACTTTAGATTTAACACACAGTTTACTCAAGGAATGAGTTGTTCTGTGTTTATCTAGTATCTAGCAAATGTACAACATGTCCTGCTGATGATTACTCTCTGAGTTAGGTGCTATTATCTGTCCTACAGTTGACGAGACTAAGGCAGAGGACTTGCTGGAGGGTGGGGCGCACAGAGTCAGTACCAGAGTGGAAACCGCATCCGGGCAGTCCGGTTTGAGTCTTTGCTCTTTGTTACAAAGCTATCTGGCTTGTTTGCTTGATTTCTAGGTATATCTCATACAATAATATCAAGACAGATTCTTACTCATTGTGGTAAAATTTCACCTCTACTCAGATAATATTTTAATGTGATGGGTTTAGGAAATATACAAAATATCAAATTAATGTTTCTTCATACATTCTCCTGTAAGAGAAAGGAAATCAGAGCATCTAAGTCTTTGGTCAAATTTAGGAAAGTACAAGCTCAAAAGAGCAAATAAAGATTTGGGTCTTTGTGTGTAAAACCTTACAGTTTTTTGGGGGGGTTTTTTGGTTTGTTTTTTTTTTTTTTTTTTTAGTAACATATCAGACTTTGACTAGAACTTTCCACTCATTCGGCTAACCCGGGTCTTATAATATCCAACTGCAATGCTAGCAAAACTCGTGCCAGATGTGGAGTCTGGCTTTTTGGAGAGGGCTTTCCAGCAGCTTCTCTGTTAGAGACCTCGGAGGAACTACTAAGTTACTTCACAGGGTTCCTTTACGAGAAACCTACTCTTTCATGTTTTTTGTCTATGAGGGTGTCTGTCTGGGTGTGTTCCCTCTGGCTACAACCAAGAGAAAGGTCCTTGCTGATTCCATTTCCTGGGACAATTCTCTACCCTTAGTCTGTTCCTTCCTCCTGGGAACCACAAAAGACCCTTATTGTATGTTACTACTTAACATATCGCTTGTTGTTTTATAATAATTTGGGGTGGGTTTTTTGTTGTTGTTGTTGTTTTTTAGATTTTATTTATTTATTTGAGAGAGAGAGCGCGCACAAGTAGGCAGAGAGGAAGGCAGAGGGAGAGGGAGAAGCAGGCTCTCCACTGAGCAGGGAACCTGATGCAGGACTTGATCCCAGGACCCTGGGATCATGACCTGAGCTGAAGGCAGCCGCTTAATGGACTAAGCCACCCAGGCGCCCTGTTTTATAATAATTTTTAAATGTGTCTTATGCCCCCAGGTAAATTAGAACCTCTTTAGTGGTGGGAATGCAGCTGTATCCATTTCATTAGCCTGGCAATGCCTTGTACACAGGTGTCGCCTATTCTAAAGAATACTTTTAAGTGGATGGACAGTTTTCATCTCCAAGGATCCCTGTTATTAACTCCAGACAGGATCTAGGTGGCTTCAGAAGGCACGCAAGCACCAAAAAATGCTCAATTTCTGATGTTCAATCAGCTGCAGCCAACCTTTTTGAGATTCCAAACTGCTAAGAATATTGATGAAACTCAGCAGGACAGAGGATTCACATTGAACTTGACCATTTTGAGGAGTTCCCAGACTACTGCCATTGGACAGTGTTATTTTAAAGTGGCTACTTGATCTGTATTCATTTGGGCATTATTCAGCAATTTAAATAATTGCATTCAGGGATTTCTTTTAATCCCTAAGAACCTGAATTCAAAAAGGATTCTACATAGCCACGAGCTAACCCTTGAGTTCTGTCTTTCCCATCCTTTACACAAAGTGATAAACACCATCATTTTAATAAGGAGATTGTCAATATTTACTGGTGCCCGCTTTTGGCAAGCACTGTGGCGAGGAATGTGTAAGAGAAATAAATAACCTCTGTCCTTGAGTCACCAAGTAAATAACATGATTTACCTGCCACTATGTTTTTCTCCAAAGTATAAGATAACACCAAAGTATGATGTAAAGTCCTTGTAGCACAGTGGACAGACCAGGGACTGCAGACTGGAGAGGCTGGGTGGCTCAGCCAAGGATGCACGGCTGGGAAGCAACCCGACCCGAACTCAACTGCCCTTTTCTGATGTCAAGACTGATGTCCCTGTCCCCAAATTGTGATGGACGTGTAGAAATACACGTTCAGCCCGAAGAATTTTCAAGGAAAGAGCAAGACTATTTATGACTTAAAGAGCTTTTACTGCATCTTAGGGGCACCCGGCTGGCTCAGTCGGAGAAGCATGTGACACTTGGACTTGGGGTTGTGAGCCTGAGCCCACGTTAGGTGTGAAGATTGCTTAAAAATGAAATCTAAAAAAATAAAGAGCTTTTACTGCATTTTAAAGAAAATTATAAGCACCATGCAATTTACGGGTTAGGTTATTCAGTTTATAGAAATGATGAAAGAAAAAAAGACTTCCAGAAACTTAGAATAATATGGTAAAGAATGTTAGTGGTAAGAGAATATATTTCCAAGGAAAGAACATATGTGCTTTTGGACTGACAACTGGTGATGGGAAGTCCACACCACTGTCCTATGATGTCAGCAGGCACAGTGGGATGTGCTCATGGCAAGGAGTTGGGTTAGGAGGAAACTGCTAGGCACGGGGAGGGTAAAGGGACCCCTACAACAGGGGACAGAGATCTCTCCAAGGCCACACAGGGTCACCTCATAGGAAAGAAACAGCTGGAGCAACTGGAAACCATCTCTGCTGTAGCCTTGCTTTCCTCGAAATAACTTGTCATTTCCATTCGCCTC
This sequence comes from Eumetopias jubatus, assembly GCF_037043125.1. Taxonomy (NCBI): domain Eukaryota; kingdom Metazoa; phylum Chordata; class Mammalia; order Carnivora; family Otariidae; genus Eumetopias; species Eumetopias jubatus. The sequence goes on from NW_028274820.1 coordinate 101,469,889, forward strand.
CTCCAAGAGGTAATAAGCAGGACAACTCAGCGGAAGCGAGGTCTCCTGTCTATAGCCTCCTGTACGCAGTAGACAGCAGATATCTACGACTACATGAACACCACATTCCATAGCTATAGGAGCTGTCAGGATCCAGTGACTTCGTTGCAGTTCTTTACCTAATGTCACATACAGAGAAAGGTCCTGAGGGCCTAGAAAGGGGTGCTATGTTAAAACCGAGGCTGTTGTCCCCTTGCTATGGATTGAATGTTTCTGTCCCCTGCAAATCCATGAGTTGAATCCCCAGTCCCCAATACGATGGTATTTGGAGGCGGTGCCTTTGGATGGAGCCCCCATGAATGGGATTAGTGCCTTTCTAAGGAGAGACAGGAGAGATGATCTCCCTCTCCACCATGTGAGGACACAGCGAGAAGACAGATTCTGCAAACCAAGAAAAAGAGCCCTCACCAGAAATCAGATCACCAGAAAGCACCCTGCTGTTGGACACCCAGCCTCCAGAACTCTCAGAAACAAATGTGTGCTGTGCGAGCCACCCAGCCTATGGTCATTTGCTTTTGCAGCCTGAGACACCACTCATCACCTTCCATTTCTGCCACTAGTGATGTGATCATGAACAAGGGAGGCAGTGCAGGCTCAGTTTTCTCATTATGAAAATGGGTATAAGAAAACATAGCTGTGAGCTCCTCACCATCGGTCTTGGTGATGATTTTTTGGATTTGACCCCCAAAACAAAGGCAACAAAAGCAAAAATAAACAGTGGGGGGTGCCTAGCTGGCTCAGTCGGTAGAGCGTGCGACTCTTGATCTCAGGGTTGTAAGTTCAAGCCCCATGTTCAGTGTAGAGATTACTTTAAAAAAATTAAAATCTTTAAAATGATTAAATAAATACAAATAAACAGTGGTACTACATCAAACTAAAAAGCTTCTGCAGAGCAAAGGGAACCATCAATAAAATGAAAAGGCAATTCGTGGGATAGGAGAAAATATTTGCAAGTCATACACCTTATCGATAACGGAGTAATATCCAAAATACATAAGGAACTCATAAAGCTTAATAGCAAAACAAAACAAAACAAAACACCCCAAACAATCCAATTAAAAATGGGCAGAAGATCTGAAGAGACATTTCTCCAGAAAAGACATACAGACGGCCACCAGGTACACGAGAAGATGCTCAACATTGTTCAGCATCAGGAAAATGCAAATAAAAACCAGAGTGAAATATCACCTCACACCTGTCAGAATGGCTATTATAAAAAAGACTTGAAATGACACGTGTCAGTGAGGCTATGGAGAAAGGGAACGCTCATGCACTGTTGGTGGGAATGCAAACTGGTGCAGCCACTGTGGAAAACAGTACGGGGATTCCTCAAAAAAATTAAAAATAGAGCTCCCGTATGAATCAGCAGGTCCCCTTCCGGGTATTTATCAGAAGGAAATGAAAACACTCACTTGAAAAGACATCTGCACCCCCATGTTCACTGCAGCATTATTTGCAATAGCCAAGACATGGAAGCAACCTAAGTGTCCATTTAACGATGAATGGATAAAGAAATTGTGGTATATATGATGGACTATTATCCAGCCATAAAAAAGAAGGAAAATTTTGCCATTTGCAACCACGTGGATGGACCTTGAGGGTATTATGCTAAATGAAATATATCAGGCAGAGAAAGCCAAATATCTATATTGTCTCACTTATATGTGGAATCTTAAACAAAAGACAAAAAACAAAATCACAGATGCAGAAGACAGATTGGCGGCTGCCAGAGGTGGGGTGGGGGGTGGTGGGGAGGGATAGGGGGTTGGCAAAATGAGTGAAAGTGGTCAAGAGGTACAAACTTCCAGTTATCAAATAAGTAAGTCATGGGATATACAGTGTACCGTAGGGGGACTCTAGTTAATAATATCGTATTGTATATTTGAAAGTTACGAAGAGAATAAATCCTAAAAGTCCTCATAAGAAAAAAAATTTGTAACTGTAACTATGTGTGGTGACTGACATTAACTAGACTTATTATTATACCTCTGGTGACCCCCAGCTGACCCGCTCCTGATGTCTCAAGTTTGTGCTCACGTCAGCTTCGCCACCCCCAGGCCAATCTTGATCTCAACCGCCAACTCTGTTTGGCTCCAGCCGGCTCTGGGGCTGGGATGGGGACCTACGCGATCTCGGGGCTCCACCATCCAGTTCTGAGGCCTCTGCCTGGTGAATAATACCCCAAGTGAGTAAAAACCTCCCCCCAGAACACCAGACAGAGCAAAAAGGATTGTCCTTCAACGCAGTTTCAACATAGATGCAAAAAAAAGACAATAAAATTCCAGCAGTAAAAAAAAAAACAAACAACAAAAAACAAAAAACAACTTCCAGCAGTGACTCTTAATAATGCCATACTCACTGACAGACTGTGAACAAGGCAATTTTTGAGCTGGTTTAGAATCCTAAAGGAGAAAGAGGAGTGGGTGTTGTGGCCACGGCGAGTCAAGACTGCGAATGTAGCAAATGGTGGCCACAAGGTCCCTCGAGGGCCACTCACACGTTCACAGTTACACTCATTTGGGCCCATAAGGTACTCTCATTCCCATTATTACAAAGGGAAAGAGACCCAGAGAGACGAAACGGCACGTAGTGCAGAACGGGGACAAGCACCAGATCCCCAAGCCCCCCGGGGCCTTCCCACCTCAGCGTGGCTGCCTGGAGGTGGAGACCGACCAGAAGAGCCCATCCTAGGAACAGGGCAGGCGGTCTGGTCTGGGCAGAAAGAAAGAGGTAAGTACAGAGGGGAAAGAAATACTAAAACGGGAAAAAAAGCTCCTGAGGGGTCAGGCTGACCAAACCAGAACACATAACGCGCTTCTATTGGAGTCTGCGGTGGTCTTGCTGCCTCACCTGACAACCAAAGGATTCTGCAGGATCCCTCACCTCCCCGGGACAGGGACGAGCTGAGAGTCGGCATAAAGGCTGGCTGTTCCCTGTGGCTTGTGGCTCTGTGGTCCCCAGGCCACCTTCCCTGCCCTGGCCCGGCTCAGCCTGGTGCCTGCTCTGCGGCTGGGGGCAAGTTCCAGGTGGAGCCTGCTGAGAGCGAAACCTGGAAACGCCGAGAACTGCCGTTCTGCCGGGTTCTCCCCACCCCGGGCTGCAGACCTTGGCCCGCGGGTCCCACAGGCCACTGAGCCACAGGCGGGCGTCTGGAGGACTCCCATGCTGCAGTCCTGGTGCCCACATCCTTCAGGATCCCAGCCTGGGAGTAACAAGTGCCATCTTCAGAAACCAAGCCTCCCCAAGAGTTGGTGCTCCAATGACTTGGAAGAAGCACCAGAAAATGTTTCATTCTGCTTTTTTCCCTTTCTCAAGTTGGAAAGCCACGTTAAGAAGCCCGTGGCTCAGCTTTACGGAAGGTTCATGATGTTCTGGTGGCTTAAAGTTCCTTTATGGGCTCATTTGGGGTTTGGGGAATTCCATTTACATCAGATATAGATGTTTATATGGTGTTCTTTACACCATATGGGAATTTGTTTCCTCTGCTTTGGTTATTCTAACCAGGCGAGCTGGAAGCAGTGAGGGGACGAGATTTCAGATTATTGCGCAAACAATGCTATAACACTGTCTAGTACGGGCAGGTTATAGCTACGCAATGCAAAGGAAAAAGAGACACTATCCCAATATTATCAGACATTAGATTTTCAGTTTTCTTTGCTCTTCTTTGCTCTTCTTCTGTGTTGTAAGCACAGACTTGGTTTTGCTTTTTGTTTCTTTCCCACTGAACTTTATATGTAAGACTTTTCCTTTGTACTACCCGGTCTTCACAATTTTCCATTTTAAATCTGTGTAGCCTTCCATCTCACAACTAGATGTATAAAACATATCACTACATTTCTTAACGTTGGATGTGATCTGGGGGAACAAGGGTCTTAATGACTGGGGGGACGTGGTCGTTTTGAAGGTGGGGCACGGCTGCCCCAGGGCAGCTCTGGATGGGACAGAAAGACAGAGAAGCAGAGGAGAAAGGGACAGAAGATGTGATATACTTGAACAATTTTTGCAGTTGGCCATCTGTATTCCTCAGATTTAGATCAGATTTTTCTCTTTTTTTTCCACCCCTAAGATTCATATATTTATTTGAGAGAGAGCGCGTGTGCATGAATAGGGGGAGGGGCAGAGAAAGAGGGAGAGAAGCAGACTTCATGCTGAGCGCGAAACCGGGCTTGATTCCACGACCCTGAGATCATGACCTGAGCTGAAATCGAGAGTCGGACGCTTAACTGACTGAGCCACCCAGGCTCCAGGATCAGATTTTCTTAGTCGGAGTTCATGGTCAGGCTGGGGGGCGGGTGGGGTCCATGAACACCCTGATACTGTATACAGAACGTGTGCACTTTTGTGAACATAGATGTATAACTTTTATCAGAATCCCAAAAAGTGTAATGATTTTTTTAAAAAAAGATTTATCTGGGCGCCTGGGTGGCTCAGTCGTTGAGCGTCTGCCTTTGGCTCAGGTCTTGATCCCAGGGTCCTGGGATCGAGCCCCGCATCGGGCTCCCTGCTGGGGGAGCGGGGGGGGGGGGGAAGGCCTGCTTCTCCCTCTCCCGCTGCCCCTGCTTGTGTTCCTTCCCTCTCTCGCTGTGTCTCTCTCTGTCAGATATATAAATAAAATTTTTAAAAAAATAAAAATAAAGATTTATTTAGGGGTGGCATAGTCAGTTAAGTGTCAGACTCTTGGGTTTCAGCTGTGGTCGTGATCTCATGGTGCGGAGTTCAGGCCCCACATCGTGGAGCCTACTTAAAAGGAAAAAACAAAACAAAACAAAACAAAACCCCAGTGAACAAAACTGCTACCTCCATGGGTTCACCTGGAGCTTCGTCATCTGGGTGACTCATGTGTCTGAACACAAGACGAGTTCCTGTTTCCCAGACTCAGTCAATGCCGCGAGGGTCATGAGGCCTGCCCATGTTCCCGGATGTAGCTTTACTCCCTTTCCCGCAGCAGATGTGTGGCACCCCCTTCCTGGCCCCCTAAGGCTGGCCACCCACCGTGAAGAGGGGGGCATCTTCCTGTCTTACTGACATAGCCCTCAGTGATTAAGCGATTACCCACCTGACTGAGCCTCTTAAGCAAAATAGGGGATCTGAGTGATGAAACTTGAACCCACTGGACCCTGAAGTATTGCCCACTCCAGAGTCCATGGGCGAGGCATTCCGCTGACCTCCCGATGCTTCCTTGATCCTCCTGACGTCTTCCAAGCACAGACCACACAGGGCCCGGTGCCCAGCAGGACCTCCACAGACCTTTGTACAATGACTACAGTGATAAAGCATCTGATTCCCATTCGTTTTGTGTCTCACTTTCTAATGTCTCACTCGTTGCTAAAATCATATAAGAGCACAAATAAAAGTTTACAAACAACTTACAGATTTTTGAGGCATAATTTATGTGCCTAAAATTCAGCGATTTTTTTAGTAAATGTATAGACTTACACAACCATCACCACGATCCAGTTCTAGGACATTTTTATCACCCTCCCAAAAATGTGTCATACAAGTAAATTTTTATTTTTATTTATTTTTTAAAGTTTATGTTTTTGTAATCTCTGCACTCAATGTGGGGCTCGAACTCATGACCCCGAAATCAAGAGTTCCATGCTCCTCTGACTGAGCCAGCCAGGCGCCCCATATGAGTAAATTTTTACAAGAAAGAGAATGACCTGGCATTCTACCACTAAAGCATTGCCATTGTCTTTTTTCCCCCCATATTCTTTTGTGATCTTTGTCCAAAGGGCATTTTGCTATTGTTGTTGTTTCCATAGTTACATTCTCCTCCAGCATTTTATTTTTTTATATATATATATTTTTAAAGATTTTATTTATTTATTTGACACAGAGAGAGAGAGATAGTGAGAGAGAGAGAGAAAGAGCAAAAGCAAAAGCAAAAGCAAAAGCAAAAGCAGGGGGAGCAGCAGCTTCCTGCATGAGCAGGGAGCCCGATGCAGGGCTTGATCCCAGGACTCTGGAATCATGATCTGAGCTAAAGGCAGCAGTTTAACCAACTGAGCTACCCAGGCACACCACTCCTTCACCATTTTAGAAGAGACATCTGTTTACATCCCAAGCACAGAGATTTTTTTTAAAGGGAGAAATCATGGGGGAGACCAGCTTAGACACAGCGGGCTGACAATGCTTTTGTCCACAAAAAGGTTCTCCTTAAATAACTGTTTGCCTGTTGCCCTTCCCGGCTAATAGGCGGCTGGTTATCAGGGGGGGTACCGGCAGGCAGTTCTTGGGTCTGGCTGGAGAGCAGAGGTCATGGGCAGGTGTGGGCACAGCCTGCAGAGATAAGCCCTTGGAAGACAGGACGCAGAGACAGTAGGGCATTTAAATGTCATCTTAAGACGGCAAATGCCACGGAAGGGTTTCCAGCATATTCCATGCGCAGGGGCCATGCTAATCTTCTCTGTATCGTTCCAATTTTAGTATATGTGCTGCCGAAGCGAGCACTCCAGCATATTCCAAAGAGAAGAATAGGTTAGCACATGAAAAGTATTCACCCCTATGACCAAATGGCCCATGTTCCTAAAGAATTGCCATTTTTCCAAGTAGGCCAAAGCCCAACTGTGAGGTAGGTTAATTATGTTGTCTGTCCTCCCCGCTGCCCCCTAGCTCTCCCCCGCCCCTGCCCCCGCCCCAGTAGCTGCACTCCTGGGTGCCCTTGTAGAACCTTGAGCTCAGCACCTGTTCAACTCCCAGTGAGGTCCCAGCCATGTGAAACTCACCCCAAGGGTTTTGTGAAGTCCAATTATCACTCTATAACGGTTATCTACACAATATTCTCTCTTTTAAAAAAGATTTATTTATTCATTTGAGAGAGAGAGAGTAAGCAGGGGGAGGGGCAGAGGGAGCGAGAGTCCCAAGCAGACTGCTCACTAAGCATGGAGCTCGAGGCGTGGCTCCATCTCATGACCCTGAGATCACCACCTGAGCTGAAACCAAGAGTCAGACGCTTAACCAACTGAGCCACCCAGGTGCCCCTCACAATATTTTCTTTAAATAAATTAATTTGTTTTACTTAGATACTTCTTTTTATTTTTTTTATCCTTATTGAGGAATAATCTGTATAATAAGATGCACCCATTTTAATTGTGCAGTTCAATGAGTTTTGACAAATGTGTACTGGCATGAAATCACAACCAAGATGTAGAATGTTTTCATCACCACAAAACAGTTCCTTTAGGGCCCTTTGCAAAGTTCCCATCCTCAACCCCATCCCAGACAACCACAGGTCTGCTTCTGTCACCATAGATTATTTTTCCCCTTTCTAGAATTTCATATGAATGAAATTGCACACTATGCACATTGTTGGATCTGGCTTCTTTTGTTCATTATTGTTCTTGACAGTCATCCATGTTGTTGCATCTATTGCTAATTTGTCCCTTTTATTCCCCAATAATTTTTAGAAATATGTTTATTTTCTCAAGAAAACTTGATATCTCTACTCAAATTAGAAAATCAATATCAGGGCGCCTGGGTGGCTCAGTCATTAAGCGTCTGCCTTTGGCTCAGGTCATGGTCCCAGGGTCCTGGGATCGAGCCCTGCTCAGTGGGGAGCCTGCTTCTCCCTCTCCCCCTGCCGTTCCCCGTGCTTGTGCTCTCTCAACTCTCTCTCCCTGTCAAACAAATAAACAAAATCTTTAAAAAAAAGAAAAGAAAATCAATAGCGATTACTATCAATAAAAGAAAACATAAATATGGATGCTATGAAAAAAATAATGTTATTAAATTCTAGTGAGATCCTGTTGCTGGAAACGGTACTCTCCCTTTGCTTAAAAAGAAGCTGAGCAAATGAGAGGTGCTATAGACCTATTATCGATGTAATCGGAAGGATTGAAATGAATAACTTTCTCATTATAGGAGTCAGTGTTATTTAAAGCCCATGCACAGTGCAACCTAGGATTTCTCATTCCCCGCTTGTGATTCAGTGATACGTATCCCATGCTTTAGGTGCACTCTTTCCATAGGTTAGGAATGTGCTGAGCTGCATGTAACAGGAAACCCAAATAACAGTGCCTTGAAGCCACGCACACTGACTGTCCTCATGTCCCAGGAAGTATGGAGCTAGGCAGTGTCCAGGGCTGGAGCAATGCCCCCAGATGTCCTCAATGCACCGAGATTTTTTTTCCTCCTTATGCCATCTTGAGTGAGGGCCTCTGTCCTCATGGTTTCAGGATGGTTTTTCCAACTCTAGACACCAATCCCCGTTCCAGGCAGGAGAAAGGTATGCAAGTAAGTGTGTCTTCTTTCTCTTCCCTTTGCCCTGTGTTTAGTATTTCACTCAGTGATAGCAGGATTCAAGAAGGAATTCAGAAAAATGCTTGTATTCAGGCTACCATGTTAAGCAGAATTTGATGACTTAAATTTTGATAAGAGATGTCTGAGGCCGGAATGGCCTTCCACGCAAATGAATGGAACCTCTCAAATGTAGGAAAGGAGAAAATAGTTTTGGACTGGTCAGGCTTCCAGGAAACCCCAGCTAGCCTGCTTTGGCAATCGATCCTAATCACTGCGTGGATTATAAGGATGATGACTCTCTTCTCTCTATACTCTCCAGAAGTCTCAGCCTTTCCCTTCTCTAAGCCGCCATTGCCGGGGAACTATCCGAATTCTCATGCCGGGTACTTTAAGAAACTTCCTGTTACTGGCCAAGCTCAATGCATATGAGATTGGCAAACAACATTCCCTCGAAAGTGACATTTCTTAAGCAGTCAAGTTAATCGTACTCTTGAACACACATTTTCTTCTGTCCTTGAAACCTCCAATTCAATTTAACATTTAGTATTTTAAAATATTTATAAAACAGGAACATAAGATTTGTCAGGCACAGATAATGACTAAGACTTCTTGATCCTTTTTTCCCCCAACTAATGTGAGATTTCTTACCTGGAATTTGGCCGGGGTGCTCACACCTAATCATTGAGGGGGACTCTACCAACACAACCATTGGTAAAAGGCTATTTTCCCCATTTATGGCTCCCTCTGCATTGCAACAGCAGTCTTTCTGGAAACGGAAGGATACAGTCATATTAAACTTGGCATAACTATTCCACCAACTGTGACTATTAGGGATTATTATTAGGAAAAGAAGAAAAAGTCTAGAAAACAACAAATGTGAACCCTAAACGTGCTCTTGGCTGCCAAGTTCTCTAGCCAAAGCTCTGCACGTGAAGTGGACAGAAAGTGAATCTTCTGTGTATTTACTGCCATCTGCTGCTACTGAGCATCAGAAAGGCATTTTGCTGATCATAGACAGGAGGACGATTTAAAAAAAAAAAAATCAAAGCTGATTTTACTGATGTTAAATTTTTTTTTTCTTTATTGCTAAACATTTGGTACAAGTATGTTCATTTTTTTTTTCTGTGAGCTCTGAATGTCCTAAGATATTTGTGAAGGACAAGAGGCCTCCACCTGGTCATTTGTTTCTATTTCCCATCATGCAACTACATTCATTTGAATATCAGTTTGTGTTAAACTGTCCAAAATTCAAGGAAAATAACCAGGAAATATACTGTTTCTTGTCACAGCAAATCGTATGGTTCGTGTGACATTAAACCTTTTTAAAAATTATTAAAACATGTCATCCTAAGTGATTTGGAGTAGCTTCTTAAGAGATTTATATAATGAAAGTGAAAGCAATTCCCTCGGCTGGTCCGATGGTAGTGGGTTATCAGAACTTATTAACATTAGTGTCACTAAAGTTGGTATACAACCCCCCACTGCTAAATTTGACTGGCTTTTTACCATTTGATTTGGTATCCGATTACAAAGATAACTCTGCAAACTATTCACTTTAGGGGAAAACATTCTTAAACGAATGCAGTTGTAACAATCAGGAACAATACCATTCTTTTTCTAAATTTAATTATGACAGTATGTAATCTCCCTCTCTCTCTCTCTTTTTCTTACCAGAAATGGTCTTGTAGGTTTGATTTTTCCATTTGTGCTTGGCCTAAATGCCAGACAGTTTCCTATGGCTTCGGGGATGGAGGCGCACCTGCCCTGTAGTAGCCTTCTGGGATGGAGCAGAGGGGCCTCAGGTGGCTGCCATTGGGATGGGGGTGGGAGGGGTAGGGAGGGCTGTCCCAGGTGCCTGTTTGCTTGGGAGGGAGGAGCGGTTTTCAGGGGACCAGCGACAATCTCCCCTGGCTGTCTCTTTTGAGGATCAAGGCTCTCCTTGCTGTCCTGGTTACCTATTATTTAAGCTGCAAATACTTGTCCATTATCTGTCTCTGTGAGCATCTCTCAGTAGCTCAGGCTGACCCACTTTGTTTAGAGGAGTTTAGGGATGAGAGCTAAGGTGCAGGGCAAAGAGGGAGACATCCACAAGTTTTTCCTCTACCCTGTTCTATTACATTTGCTTTAGTTTAAAATAGTAACGATGATAAAAAAAATAAATAAAACCAGCATAATCTTTCCTTCCTAGAGAATAAGGCTGGCCATTGGAGCAAAGTGGAGAAGGTAACAAGGGTAATGTCATTCCCAAAACTTCCTGATTATGGAGGAAATGATACATAGATCTTTTTCTTTTTCTTTTTTCTGCAGTGGGGAGGAAGAGCAATGGTTGGTGGCTGAGTGACTGAAATACAAACAATCCGAATCCCTGGATATACCATGTTAAATGATCTCTGGTCCAAACCTCATCATCATTTCCACGGGTCACAGGAAATGAAGAACTAAAGCCAATATCTGGATAATTGAGGCAGCCTTCCCATTGCTCCCCACTTTTACAACTTAATGGTGTTTTGCCTTTTATATCCGAATAGCGTTTCCTCAGTTGCCTGAATGGTGAGATTGTAGCAGCCTCACTGTGTCTCCTCTGCATGGTCCCTTGGGGACTAATAATTGGATTGGTCCAGATGTCATATGTCTTGCTCTCCAGGGGCCAGAATGGAAATTGATCCCTTGGAGACACTCCTTGGTCCCTGGGGCCCACCTCTCTGATCCCCCGACTCCGTCTCTGAAGCCCTAGCCACTGGGCCTTTGGCAAAAAACACCCTTCCCTCCCTCCAGGCAGAGTCCCTGGTGGGGTCTTTCTCCTGCCACCTATGGCCTCAGTTTCTCATTCTCCACCCACTTTTCTGGCTCCCCAGCTGGAGGGTGAGTGTTTCCCAGGTTCTTTTCCCCAGGCGTTCCTTGCACCTAGCACCCAAACTCCCACTTCCCAAGTACTCAATAAGCATTTCTGGAATGAATGAACAATTGAGTGAATAAATATTTCATAAAATTCACTGAGTGTAATATGCAAAATTTTCAATGCCTTGGTCTAATAGTTTATTCCTAATGAATGGGCTAAGTCAGTGGGCCCCTGTGGGAGCGGCTGCTGGTGGTGAAGGCAACTGGCAAATGATGGGATTAAGGGATGGGGAGGCAAGAAGGACAGACGGAGATGGACATGGCTGAATGTGGCTGTCTTAGAACACGCTGGCCATGCCTGGGCTCTCCACTGGCTTGGGGCCATGGTGGTCGGATGTATGCTGAGAAGGCCCTCCTGACCCCACTCTACTCAGAAGCAGCTCAGAAGCACCTTCATTTCTTACCAACTTCTTCTTTTTTTTTTTTTTTAAGATTTTATTTATCTATTTGTCAGAGAGAGAGAGCACAAGCCGGGAGAGAAGCAGGCTCCCCATTAAGCGAGGATCCTGATGCAGGACTTAATCCCAGGACCCTTGGATCATGACCTGAGCCAAAGGCAGATGATTGACTGAGCCACTCAGGCGTCCTATTTTTTCCCAACTTCTGAAAGTGGAAGGCAGGCCCTGATGCTGTTTCCTATCAGCCTAGAGCCTCCATCAGCAGTCATTTGCAGAAATCCAGCAGGTCCCTGTTCTCTTTGTTGAAAGCTGCACCTTTGAGTAGAAGGGTTAATTTGGCAGCCCTGTGTCCCCCAGCTCTCATGTTTCTGTACAACCCTCCCTGCGCTTTATCTCCAGAATAAAACCGCTCACAAGTAGAAAGCACGTGTGTGTTAGTTTCAGCACTGCCGGTCCATGGAGCCTCCAGTAAGCTTCTCGGTGAAGCTCTCATCAGCATTGTTTCAGAATCAGTTCTTTTTCCTTCTTCACTTTCATCTCTGCGGAATGGAAGTGTGAGCTTCCTAATGCACCAAGGAGTTAACAACAGAGGTTGCATGGGGAAAGGGTTAAAATCGGCTACAGAAATTTGGATTCTTTGGTGGCAGCTGACCTTCCTGGTGGCAGTCTCTCCTTGCTGCTGGTGATGGATACTTCTGAAGAAAGTTGGGTGGGTTTCTGAGCATTGTGCCTCATAATGGCACATGGCACACTTATCAGCCCCAGAGACCAGAGGATACCCCCAGCTGCTTGATCATCATGGTCACCACTGTGCCTGGTAAAACAGGTCCTGAGACAGCAGCTTGAAGAACATTTGATTGTGTTTGTGGAGCAGCCACCAGCCCCCGGCCCCATCCACAGCAGGCAGCCTCAGAGAAGGTGGCACACATTCCTGGTGTGGTATGATGGTGCCAGGGTGGGCACAAGGACTTTGTCCCCCCAAAATCAGGGTTGTGTGTTTTGATCTCCCTGGTGAATCACTTAGAGACCTGCATAAATCTGGCCATGTTTCAATTGCTCAGGCTGAAGCAGCTTCTGTCAAAAGAATTTAAAGAGATAAAACACCCTTTTTTTCTTTCTTTCTTTCTTTCCTTCTTTCTTTCTTTCTTTTTAAGATTTATTTGTTTATTTGAGAGAGAGAGCACATGTGCGCCTGAGTAGGGGGAGGGGCAGAGGGAGAGAGGGAGAGAATCATCAAGTAGACTCCCTGCTGAGTGCAGAGCCAATCACAGGGCTCGATCCCATGACTCATGAGATCATGACCTGAGTGGACACCAAGAGTCGGACATTCAACCAACTGAGCCACCCAGGTACTCCTTTCTTTTCTTATTGGAGTCAGGTGTTCAGATCACAGGCTGACTGTGGAGATGATGGAACAGAGAAGTCAGTGACCACACATGACAAGGAATAGAGTCTTGGCCAAACCCGTTTGGAAAAGCCACTACACAAACAAATGACCATCAGCCTTAAAAAGCACCAACATCAGGGGCGCCTAGGTGGCTCAGTCGGTTAAGCGTCTGCCTTCAGCTCAGGTCATGGTCTTGAGGTCCTCCCTGCTCAGCAGGGAGTCTGCTTCTCTCTCTCCCTCTTCCCCGCCAACCCCCCCCAATCGTGCTCTCTCTGTCAAATAAATAAATATAATCTTAAAAAAAAAAAAAGCACCAACATCAATCCCCCAGGGAGGGAGAAAAATGTGATTTCCAGAGTTATCACATTACAGTATTCAAACTGTCCGGTTTTCAACCAAACGTTAGGAAGCATACAAAGAAAGAGGTTGGCTTATTCACAGGAAAGAAAGAAATGGTCAGAAACTATCCCTGATGAAGCCCAGACGTTAGACTTATAAGACAAAGACTTTAAATGAACTGTGTTACATATGCTCCAAAAGCCAAAAGGAGCCACGGACAAAGAGCTCAAGGAAATCATGAGACTGAAGTATGAATTAGTAGGGAATCTTCATAGAGAAATAGGAATTATTTTTATAAAGAACCAAATAGAAATTCTGGAGCTGGAAAGTACAACAGCTGAAATGAAAAGTTCATTAGAGGGGGGGTCAACATCCCACAGGAACACCCTGGACCCAGTAAGTAATTGCTCCCCATTCCAACTGTATGCTGCTTACAAGACACTCACCGTAGATCCAAAGACACGGGGGCACCTAGCTGGCTCAGCCAGTAGAGCACATGACCCTTGATCTCAGGGTCATGAGTTCGAGCCCATTGTTGTGTATAGAGATTACTTAAAAAGTAAAATCTTAAAAAAAGCAAAGACACAAATAGGTAGAAAGTAAAAGGATAGAGAAGTTATTCCATGCAAAGAATAACCAAAGGAGCTGGGGAGGTTAATATCAGACAAAATAGATTTTAACTAAAAAATTGTTACAAGAGACAAAGACTTTATGTAATTATTAAAAGGACCAATTTACCAAGAAGGTGTAACAGTTAGAAAGATATACACACCAAACCACAGAGGCCCAAAATATATGAGGCGACACTGATAACCAAAGGGAAAAATTGATAGTTATACAATAATAGTCGGAGACTTCGATATCCTACTTTCAATAGTAGACAAAGCATGTAGACAGAAGATCAATATGGGAATAGAGGCTCTGAACAACACCATGGACCCATGGGGCCTAACAGACACACAAAGCACTCCACCCAACTGCAGTCAAATACACATTCTACTCATGCGTACAGGAGCATTTGCCGGGATAGACCTTCTAACGTTATGTTTTCAGGTCATAAGACAATTCTCTTTAAATGGTTGAATCATATAATGTATCTTCTCTGACCACAATAAAATGAAACTAGAAATCATTAATGGGAGAAAAACAAAAATTCACAAATAATTGAAATTAACTCTTAAACAACCAGCAGGTCAAAGAAGAAATCACCAGGGAAGCTAGAAAATACTTAGAAACAAATGGAAATGAGTACACAGCATACCAAAATGTATGTAATGCAGTGAAAGCAGGGATCAGAAGTAATGTATGGATATAAATGCTCACATTTATTTTATAAGTAAGCTCTACACCCAATGTGGGGCTTGAACTCAACTCTGAGATCAAGAGTTGCACGCTCCACCTACTGAGCCAGCCAGGCACCCCTAAATGCTTACATTTGAAATAAACAAACACAGGGGCACCTTGCCGGCTCAGTTGGTGGAGCGTGCAATTCTTGATCTTGAGGTTTTGATTTGGGCCCCACAGTGGGCCTAGAGCATACTTAAAAAAATAAATTAAATGAAAACAAATAGAGCTTTGGGGAGAATGGCAGCCTGGAGAGGGCAGGGAAGCTGTGTGCCCTTTCTCCAGACCTCGCCCTACCTCACTCTCCCGCCTGGCTGTTCCTGAGTTACATCCTTTTATAATCAACCACTGATCTGGTTCCATAGGAAGGAGAGTGCAATAAGAAGAAAATGATGGCCATGATGACAGTGATCAAGCTGGTGAATGCTGGACGGGAAGTGAGAGCTGATTGCATGTCTTTCATTGCTACACCTTCGCTTCATCCTGGGAGCAGAGTACAACGGTCTAATGGAATTCATCAGTTCAAGTGTCAGGAGTGGTGCTTTGTGCTGTCTAAGCGACCCCCGGGACCATTGGCTGAGACCGTGATGACCAAACAAAAGGTGCAAAAGACAGCCAAGCAGGTAGAGATGTCCCTGCAAACATGTGCAGGCAGAAGATCCTTTGAAACCTCGATCACCTGTTCAAGAAAGAACAAGAGAGAATCAAGACCAACAATATCTGTTACTGATGAAGAGAGTGAATCAAAATAAGAGACCACAGCTTCAGCTGAAGCAGAATGAAGTGACTCAGGAGAACTCTGCTGATCCAAGTAACACACTGTATATACAGAGACCTCGAGACCTGTAACTCTGTAGTTTCCAGAGAAGTCTGTGGAGAAATGGCCAACCATGTAGAGAGCAAATGTCATACCAATGGGGTACACAGATTGCAATGATTAAAATCAACAAGATATAGGGGCACCTGAATGGCTCAGTTGTTAAGCATCTGCCTTCGGCTCAGGTCATGGTCCCAGGGTCCTGGGATCGAGTCCCGCATCGGGCTCCCTCCTCGGGGGGGAGGAGCGGAGGAGCCTGCTTCTCCCTCTCCCCCTCCCCCTGCTTGTGTTCCCTCTCTCGCTGTCTTTCTCTGTCAAGTAAATAAAATCTTTAAAATAATAAAATAAAATCAACAAGATATAAAAAAATTAAAACAAATAAAACAAAAACAAAGAAATAACCTGGCTTTACATCTTAAGGAACTAGAAAAGGAAGAACAAACTAACCCAAAGCCAACAAAGGAGGGAAATAATAAAGATTATAGCAGAAATAAAATTGAAAATCAACAAGGCAAATAGACACAACAGGCACAAAGCTGGTGCTTTGGAAATCAATAAAATTGGCACACCTTTAGCTAGACTGACTAAGAAAAAGTCAGACGTAGACACAGAGGTATTATTACTGACCTGCCAGAAATAAAAAAGATTATCAGAGAATACTATCAGCAACTGTATACCAACAAATTAGATAATCTACATGAAATGGACAGATTTCGAGAAACATACAAATTACCTAAACTGACTCAAGAAGAAATTAAAAATCACAACAGACTAAAGAAGACATCCAGATGGCCAACAGACACATGAAAAAATGCTCAACATCTCTCATCATCAGGGAAATACTAATCGAAACCACAGTGAGGTATCACCTCACACCTGTCAGATTAGCTCTTAACAAAAAGACAAAAGACAACAGGTGTTGGTGAGAATGTGGAGAAAAGGGATGTCGGTGAGAATGCAAACTGGTGCAGCCACTGTGGAAAACAGTATGTATGATCCAGCAATCCCACTTCCAGGTACTTATCTGAAGAAAATGAAACATCTGTGCCCGCATGTTCATTGCAGCATGATTTACAATAGCTAAGATATGAAAGCAACCTAAGTGTCCGTCAGTGGACGAATGTCCGTCAGTGGATGAATGAATGAACATCAACATGTTCTTTATGTATATAGTATATACACTGTATATATACAACGGAACATTATTCAGCCATTAAAATTCAACCATTTCAACCATTAAAAAATAAAATCCTGGGGCGCCTGTGTGGCTCAGTTGGTTAAGTTTCTACCTTCGGCTCAGGTCAGGGTCTCAGGGTCCTGGGATCGAGTCCCACATCAGGCTCCCTGCTCAGGGGAGAGCCTGCTTCTCCCTCTCCCTCTGCCCCTCTCCCTGCTCCTTCTGCCTCTCACTCACTCTCTCTCTCTCAAATAAATAAATAAAATCTTAAAAAAAATTAAAATCCTGCCATTTGCAACAACATGGATGAAGCTTGAGGGCATTTTACTAAATGAAATAAGTCAGACAGAAAAGATAAATACTCTATGATTTCACTTATATGTGAAATCTAAAAAGAAACAACAAAACAAAACAAACAAAAACCCTGAGCTCATGGATTTTGAGTTGCTGGAGGCAGGGAGCAGCAGGGGAGGGGGGCAAAAAATGTCTGAAGATGGTCAAAAATTACCCATTTTCAGTTATAAAATGAATAAGTCATGAGGATGTAATCTGCAGAATGATGACTATAGTTAATACTGTACTGCAGGGGCGCTTGGGTGGCTCAGTCGTTAAGCATCTGCCTTCAGTTCAGGTCATGATCCCAGGTCCTGGGATTGAGCCCCACATCAGGCTCCCTGCTCAGCGGGAAGCCTGCTTCTCCCTCTTCGTGCCACTCCCCTTGCTTGTGTTCCCTCTCTTGCTGTGTCTCTCTCTGTCAAATAAATAAATAAAATCTTTAAAAAAAATAATAATACTGTACTGCATATTTGAAACTAATTAGAGGATTGGATCTTGAAAGTTCTCATCACAAGAAAAAACTTTTTATAACTATATATAATGACAGATGTTTCCTGGACTTAGTGTGTTGACCATTTTGTAATATATACAAATATTGAATAATTATGCTGTACACCTGAGACTAATATAATGTTATCTCAATTATATCTAAATAATAAATAAATAAATAAATTGCAACATACCTCTAACAAGTTAAGAAATTGAATCAGTCTTTTAAAAAGACTCTCAAGAGGGCGCCTGGGTGGCTCAGTTGGTTAAGCGACTGCCTTCGGCTCAGGTCATGATCCTGGAGTCCCGGGATCGAGTCCCATGTCGGGCTCCCTGCTCAGCAGGGAGTCTGCCTCTCCCTCTGACCCTCTTCCCTCTCGTGCTATTTCTCATTCTCTCTCTCTCGAATAAATAAATAAAATCTTAAAAAAAAAAAAAGACTCTCAAGAAAGGGGCGCCTTGGTGGCTTAAGTGTCTGTCTCTGAGTTTCAGCTCAGGTCGTGATCTCAGGGTCATAGAGTCAGGCCCCTCGTTGGGCTCTCTGCCCAGCGTGGAGTGTGCCTGGGATTCTCTCTCTCCTCTCCCTCTGCCCCTCCCCCTGCTCGCTCACTCTCTCTCTCAAATAAATAAATAAATAAATAAATAAATAAATAAATAAAATCTTTAAAATAAAGAAATAAATAAAATAAAATAATAAATAAAAGACTCCCAACAAAGAAAACCCAGGACCAGATGGCTTTATTATTATTTTATTATTAAAATTTTACCAAACATTTAAAGAAGAATTAATATCAATCCTACTCAAACTCTTCCAAAAAATAGAATGAGAAGGAACACTATCTAACTCATTCTATGAGGTCAGCATTACTCTGATACCAAAGCCAAACAAAGATACCACAAGGAAATAAAACTATCAACTAATATCAATTATGAATATAGACCCAAAAATCCTCAACAAAATAATGGCAAACTAAATCCAACAGCCTATCAAAAAGATTACATCCATGGCCAAGAGGCATTTGTCTCAGGAATGCAAGGGTGGTTCAACACAAGAAAATGAGTCAATGTAATAAACTACATTCATAGAACAAAGAGGAACAATCCACACAATCATTTCAATAGATGCAAAAAAATAAATAAATAAAAGCATTTGACAAAAGGTGACACTCTTTCATGATAAAAACACTCAGCAAACTAGGACTAGTACTTCTTTAACATGATAAAAGGACATTTATGAAAAATCCACAACTAACATCGTGAATCAATGGTGAAAAATGAAAGCTTTACTCTTTACTCTTAACTCTTCAGATCAAGAACAAGACAAGGATGCCCATTTTCACTACTGTTTCTCAACACTACTAAAAGTCTTAGTTAAAGCAATTAGTCAAGAAAATTTCCATGTGGGGCGCCTGGGTGGCTCAGTTGGTTAAGCATCTGCCTTTGGCTCAGGTCATGATCCCAGAATCCTGGGATGGAGCCCCGCATCGGGCTCCCTGCTCCGCGGGGAGCCTGCTTCTCCCTCTCCCACTCCCCCTGCTTGTGTTCCCTCTCTCGCTGTGTCTCTCTCTGTCAAATAAATAAATAAAAATCTTTAAAAAAGAAAGAAAGAAAGAGAGAGAGAGAGAGGAAAGAAAGAAAGAAAGAAAGAAAGAAAGAAAGAAAGAAAGAAAGAAAGAAAGAAAGAAAGAAAGAAAGAAAAAGAAAGAAAGAAAGAAAGAAAGAAAGAAAGAAAGAAAGAAAGAAAGAAAGAAAGAGAGAGAGAAAGAAAGAAAGAAAGAAAGAAAGAAAGAAAGAAAGAAAGAAAGAAAGAAAGAAAGAAAGAAAGAAAGAAAGAAAGAAAGAAAGAAAGAAAGAAGAAAGAAAGAAAAAGAAAATTTCCATGTCTTGGCTATTGTGAATAAAAGATATGTTTTCTCCAAATAAGGCAGAGGACAGAGGCATAAGATTCCACACAGTTCATTACAACCACAGCCCAGTTCTGTTGCCCTAAGTTGATCCTCACATTTTTCCATCATATTATAAGATGGGTCCATAGTTTTTACTAATTGAGGGGTGAATTCTAAAGTGGATAACTTTATTCTTATTTCCGTCCTTCTGAGAGTTTAGAAGATACCTCACTGTTAGCCCTATGTACCTCTGATATCCATAGTTCAAGAATTCAAGATGAAAGATGGAAGGTGTTAATGTCACCAGCATGGTGAATAGTTGGCTTTATTAGGGAGGCCCGATTCCCAGTCAGGACCCACAGAAAGTGGGCTTTATATTTTTTGCCTTGGGTTGTAACTCTGAGTTCCTTGGTTTCTCAATTGCAAGGGATAAATCACTTTACAAGGGAATATCTAAACATTGGTCAACTTTGAGGGGGCCTGTTTGTTTGTTTTAAGTAAAAAAATGAACTTTTGATTTTAGATTTACACAATTTTTGAGAAGATAATATAGAGAGTTTCCAAATACCCTGTACCCAGTTTCCTCTATTATTAGCATCTTACGTTAGCAGGGTACATTGGTCACAATTAGTAAACCAATGTTGGTACTTTATTATTACTTTTTAAAGATCTTATTTATTTATTTGACACACAGAGAGAGAGAGCGAGAGAAGGAACACAAGCAGGGGGAGTGGGAGAGGGAGAAGCAGGCTTCCCGCAGAGCAGGGAGCCCGATGCGGGGCTCGATCCCAGGACCCTGGGATCCTGACCTGAGCCGAGGGCAGACGCTTTAACGACTGAGCCACCCAGGCGCCCCGGTACTTTATTATTAATTAAGGTCCATACTTTATTCAGATTTCCTGTTTTCCCCTAACATCCCTTTTCTGTCCCAGGATCCCACCTAGGAATACCACATTACGTTTAGAAGTCAAATCTTCTTAGGCTTCTCTTGGCCATAATAGTTTCTTTGGGTTTTTATGTTTTTGATGACTTTGACAGCTCTGAGGATTGCTGATCAGGTATTTTGTAGAACGTCCCTTTGTTTTGATTCCTTTGATGTTTTCCTCGCGATTAGTACCATCAGTACCATTCCCGTCGTATTGTATCAAGGTTACCTACTAGCAATATGACTCATCACTGTGGACTTAACCTTGATCACTTGGTTGAGGATTTGCCAGTTTTCTCCCCTGGGAAATTACTCCTTTTGCTCTCCCTTCCCATACTGTCCTCTTTGGTGGAAAGTTGAGCGGGCCAGTGTCTCAATGGTATGAACATTTTAATCTTTGCATTCCTCTGTTGGCCTGACTTCTCTTGATCAGAACAACACCCACGTCAGTGCACGCACACACACCCTTCCTGAGTTACCACAGACACCTTTTCCAGAGTGCTTTTCCCTTCCTTATGCATAGCTTGCTCTCAATACAGTGAGTCTGCACTGTACTTTGAATAAATATTCTCATGAAGCAAGCATTGGGCACGTGGGTGTCACGAGGCAGCAGGAGACAGTTTCTGTGACCCGCGGTGAAGAGGCTGTGAGTGGCGGAGAAGGCTTGTTTGTTTGTTTAATGTTGTCGGTGGTGACACGTGGGGCAGCTAATCACCGCATCACTCATCGACAGCATAATTAGTCGTCCCTGTTAAAACATCAGTGCCTGCTAGCAAGTATCATTAAGTTTAAATTGGATCCCTGGGCAATGTTCTAATTACAATATTTGAATTTTTAAAACAAACTCATAGGAAGATTAATTGCCTACTGTAATTAGTGATTTCCTCCTATTGGACAGAAATATGCAATGTATTTTTTCTTACAATGTATTTTTGAAGTAAGTGATGATTTCATCCTTGCAGCACTAGGGTGGACTTATGTGTATGATTCACTAATTACATCTCACTTCTTATTAGAATATATTCATTCTAAATATTATATTTAATATATAACATATAATATGTATTATGTTACATATAATATCTCGCATATGCATATTATGTTTGTTTATTTATAAATATATGTTTGAATGTTTATATATTTATAGATAAATATAATATGGAGAATAATACAGAATGTAATAGTCCATGTTACATCATATATATTCTATATTCTATTGTATGTTATATTATATATAATCGATTATTAAATTCTATATTCTTATTAGAATATATATGCATGTTTATAAAATATCATCATGGTTGAAAATTTGACAGTGGGGAATGGCAAGATGCCATTTCTTTTTTTTTTTTTTAAGATTTTATTTATTTATTTGAGAGAGAGAGAGAGTCCAAGTGGAGGGGAGGGGAGAGGCAGAGGCAGAGGGAGAAGCAGTTTCCCTGGTCAGCAGGGAGGCAGATGCTTAACCAGCTGAGCCATTCAGGTGACCCGGGAAGTCATGTTTTAATTAAAATAGAAAATGTACTCCTCAGTATTGACCCTATGCTTTTTTAGGCTCCCATGGAGCAGACATGGACACGCTGGCCCTGGCAAACAGGGAAAGCTGGTTGAGAAAGTCAACCTTCATCCCCTACCCACAGAGGCCTTGCCCACTGCCGCTGTGTTTGGCCAGCCAGGCTGTGCACTGCACAACTCCAGAGAGCATCATTCATTCAGAGCATCATTCATTCAGAGGCTATAGTCTGGCCGTCCTGAGATGCTCCTAGAGTTGTACCATGTGGCTCTGGGGCTCCCATGAATTATGTATGTGGCAGAGAGGTTTTCTGAACACTTACCTCATTTTTCTCTTTCTTTTTTTTAATCCAATATGCTCCTAGGATATTACTATTTAATGACTTACCCCTCTTGTATCTAATCCATTTGGATCTACCATCAACGCCTGGGAAGGGCAGTCTGGCCATTTACCATCATTGGATCCTTTGCTCTATGTCACTCAACAAATAGGTACCAGCACTCCAGTCTATGCCTCTCAGTGGGCTTTCCTTCTCTTGTTTTGAAGGGCAGGCATGGAGAATCCTTTCTTAGTTGCAATCCCATGACTCACAGGGGTACACAGTCTATCAAGATCTGCTGAAACAGAGAACCACTTAAAGTCATATTGGAAACTTGCATGTAGATATTCATGGCAACGTTAGTCATAATATTCAAACTCACATGTCCATCCACTGATGAATGCATAAACAAAATGTAGTATATCCATTCAGAAAAATGTTATCCTGCCACAAACAGGAATGGTTTCCTGACACCTGCTACAACATGGCAGAACCTTGAAAACATGATGCTAAGTGAAAAAAGTCAGACATGAAAGGTCACATGTTGTATGATTCCATGTATCCAAATGTTCAGAACAGGGAAATCTAAAAAAAATTTTTTTCAAAGATTTTATTTATTTGTCAGAGAGAGAGAGAGCACAAGCAGGGGGAGTGGCAGGCAGAGGGAGAAGCAGGTTCCCCACTAAGCAAGGAGCCTATGCGGGACTCAATCCCAGGACCTAATCCCAGGACGCTGGGATCATGACTTGAGCTGAAGGCAGATGCTTAACTGACTGAGCCACCCAGCCATCCCCAGAACAGGCAAATCTAGCAGACAATAGATTAGTGGTTGCCAGGGGTGGAGGTAGGAGGTTGGGGAGTGACTGCTCATGGATATGGGGTTTCTTTTCAGGGTAATGAAACTGTTCTAAAATTAGGTAGTGGTGGTACTCACACCAGTAGCTCACTCTGCATTTTTACCATGCCTTTCACCCAACACACTTTCCAGCACCCTACGTTGGATAACGATGATACCTTCTGGGAAAACTCTGGGCTTCCAAGAAACTGCCATATAAGAACGCAGTTCACCTTGCTCAGCAACAGGAACCCTGGAGTCGGCTCAGCTCAACTCCCACAATCACCTCCATGAGGCGAGATGTTTATTTTTTTGATCCTGAGATACCAAAGGATGACCTGGATTTCTGCTTAGCAGCCTGGTACAACCACCACACAGGGACATTCAAGAACAAAAGTGAGATACTCTTACACCAGGAGACCATCCAGGAGACCCACAGAATCATCAAGATCCAATTCCCTGGAGAACTTTTACCCCCTCCTCCACCACCTTCCATCACTTCCCGAGCTAACATCAGACACTGGATCAACCTGAAGAAGGAGTCTATCCACAGCATTCAGGGATCCATTGTGTCCCCTCACACCGCGGCCACCGATGGAGGCTATTCCCGAAAGAATGATGGTGGCTTCTTCTCTACCTAATGTTGACAGGTCCCTGGACTAATTAATCATAGTGGAACATCCTGAGGCCCACCTCCATTAAATAGAGTTGTGCTGGAAAAAAATAAAATAAGGGGCACCTGGGTGGCTCAGTCGTTAAACGCCTGCCTTCGGCTCAGGTCATGATCTCAGGGTCCTGGGATCGAGCCCCGCATCGAGCCCCGTATCGGGCTCCCTGCTCGGCAGGAAGCCTGCTTCTCCCTCTCCCCCTCCCCCTGCTTGTGTTCCTGCTCTCGCTGTGTCTCTTTCTGTCAAATAAATAAGTAAAATCTTTAAAAAATAAATAAATAAAAAATAAAATAAAATTAGGTAGTGGTGACGGTTGCACAACTCTGTGAATATACTGAAAACCACTGAATTGTACACTTTTATTTAAAAGGATGGATTTTATGGTGTATATATCAATAAAGCTGTAGAAAAGTTTAAAAATCATATCAGAATCACAGAACTTTAGAGATGAGTTTAGGGGTCTCTAGACACCTTCCTCCTTTTACATATGAGAAAAATAAGGTTCTAAGCAGTTGCTTGATTGTCCACCATCACAATAGTCTGTTAATTGCACCACTGTGATTCACTTGTTAGGGAGAAGGTGTTTTAGTGAGAGTACAAATCACATGTATGGGGCTGTTGCTGTACCCAAGAGACAGTACTCTCGGCAAATTACATTTCCCAATGCAAAGTGCAGTTTTGGTATATTCCTGAACTTCTATTACACTGAAGGCAGTTGTTTACGCCCACCTCCCAGGGAGTTAGCATATTAAGTTGTTAGAATGTTTAAAGCCTGGTTGGCCAGCCTGGGTGGCTCAGTTGGTCAAGCATCCAACACTTGATCTTAGCTCAGGTCTTGATCTCATAGTTATGAGTTCAAGCCCCGTGCTGGGCCCCACACTGGCCATGGAGCCAATCTTAAAAAAAAAAAGAAAAGAATACCTGGTCACCTGTCTCCCTTCTGATCTTCTCTCCAGTGACAGGCCCATCTCTCCTAATACCTTTAGCTCACGCACTTAAAAAGAATAAACAATCAGAAACACAGAACTGTATTAATTAAACAATACAATGAACACTTTAAAGGATACTTTCATCCCACCTCTAGGCCAATAAGGACAGAATTACAGAAAAAGGAATGGAAGAAAGAGAAACAAGGACGTAAGGAAGAACTCCAGAGATGAGGACAAAGACCAGGGTCTCCTCTGCTCTATATCTAGGTACAATAGCTCTGAATCCTGAGATTTACTGAGACAATTCTCCCCCAGATGAAATGGCCCCTACTTTGTTAACCTTGGAGGCAACATTCCCTAAGGCCTCCTGAGTTCTAAAATTCCCTTCATCCAGGATCTTAAGAGTGGAAGGAAGGAGCAGACCAACACTTCTGGTAAGAACACTTGCTATGGGTCAGATAGAACCTGGAGGCTCCCTAAGGACCCTGGAGCAATGAGGGAAGACAGCGGCTGGGCGCAGGCCACAAGCACTGTCTCGTCAGGACCACTGTGGCCTTTAGCATGGCTGGAATTTAATAAAGCTCTGCTCTGCAGACCCTCCCGTGATCGCTTCTCCCTGCCATCGGCAGCCCCTGTCCTGCTCTGCCATTTGACTGACCTGGCCCCACAGAGAACGGGCCCGGCCATGAAACGCTACATTTAGGCTTGTGCTTGGGCAATGTTGACTGTGCTGCTTTATTAAACAAAGTTTTTCAGAGACCAAAACTTCATTTTTCTAAAGTAGAGATTTATCTATTGAAAACACATCCCAACCACCAAACTGGGCAATTCTCCTAAATTTTATCCCCTCAAGGACATGAAACTTGAGTCAAATAATCAAGGAGTCTACATTGGGCACCTGCTGTGGGTCAAGTATGAATTCCATCACTCACAAGGATTTCACATACATAATAAGCAGAAGGCTGGTGTAAGGGGAAGGGAACGGATGAGAGGGTGCTGCTGTTAGGATTGTGATGAGGTTATAGCAGACACCACTGGTTCTCACCCCCCACCCCTGACGGAACCCCTCACCCTTGCTGAGACCACTCCAATATGGTAATTCCAAGTCCCTCAGCAGGAATCGGTTCAGAATCTCAGCCCAGCAATGCATGGCCTTGACCTGGGTCTGGTATTGATCATGAGCTGGGCACATGGTCCCATCCTATTGACAGAAAAGACTTTGTTCCATGGCTGGGGGAGGAGCCTCTCTCCCGCTGGATGTGAACAAGGGAGCCCGTTGTCCCAGCTGCTGAAGAGGGAAGCCCCTGTGAGGACAAGGCAAACACATAAAGCAGAACTAGGATCTGGAGAAACTGAGCTAGGGCCCTGCCCGGACCATACCTGGGGCCGAGTGTACTCTAGATGTCCTGCCGTTCTGCATCATACATTTCTTTACTTCTTTTGTTGTTTTTTTAAATCATGGTATAGTACACGTAACTTAAAACTTACCATCTTAACCATTTTGAAGTGTACGGTTGAGTAGCCTTAAGTATAAGACACGCTGAGTGCTACCCATCCCAGCCCTGCCAACCACCGTTCTACTATTTTTTTTTTTTTTGCTTAAGAGTTTATTTATTTATTTGAGAGAGAGAGAGAGAGAGCACAAAGGGAGAGTGAGCAGAGAGCCTGATGTGGGACTCGATTCCAGGACCCTGAGATCATGACCCAAACCTAAGGCAGATGCTTAACCGACTGAGCCACCCAGGCATCCATCTATTTTCTGTCTTTTTGACCAGTCTAGGTACCTCACCTAAGTGGGATCATATAGTGTTTGTCCTTTCATGACTGGCTTATTTTACTCTGTATAAAGTCCTCCAGGTTCATCCAATTTGTCGCATGTGTCAAATTTTCCTTCCTTTTGTAAAAAAATTGTATTTATTTTAGAGAGAGAGAGTGTGTGCACATGCACAAGGAGGGAGGGGGGACAAGCAGACCCTGCACTGAGTGTGGGGCTCAACATGGGGGCTCGATCTCACAACCCTGGGATCATGACCTGAGCCAAAACCAAGAGTCAGTCATTTAACCAACTGAGCCACCCAGGCACCACCCCCAGACTCTTCTTCCTTTTTAAGGCTGCATAAGATTCCATTGCGTAGATGTGCCACATTTGGTGGACCCAAGCACGCATCTGTTGATGGACACATGGGGGTTTCCACCCTGGCTGTTGGGAATAATGTCGCTCTGAACATGGTGTACAAATATCTGAGTATTCCTTTTCTTTTAAGCATTGAAAGCTAGTTTGAGTCATGGGCACAATTTGCTGCAGAGCTCAGTACTGGATTGCTGGTTGTTGGAGCTGTATCATAGTTCAACTTCTTCCTCTGCCCAATCCCGTTCTCCCGTTTTCCTTTCACAAGCATTGATCTCCAGTAAATATCTTGCCTCCCTATTTCTATGGAAATGTCCCAAATAAACATCTCTCTGCCTTTGTCTACCACCCTCCACCTTATCCTGACCCTACTTCTCTGGGCATCAGGCACATGGAACTCTCTTCAATCCTCCATCTGAAGCCTCCAGGCATCTAGACCCTCTCCAAGGACCTTCCCAAAGCCTCTGAGAAAGGAACACATTGGCAAAACCAGTCCAGCCCAGAGATTAATGTAGGCTGAACTGGCTCCTGAGGCTTTTTATGTTGGAGGCGAGGCTTGTTACTCGGTCCACCTCCAACAGATGGCGTTGGAGGTCAAGCGGTCATTCCATCGCATTCCAGGTGACCTCTGGTCGCTGCCATTGTGCTTGTTTCGAAGGATTTTAGGAAGACTATCCCATCATGTCTGGTTTATGCAAAAGCAATGCGAGTATTGAAAGGTAAGAAACAATCAGAGAGGGGATATAGCTAAGAGGAGAAAGGGAGAGATGATTAAAAATAATTGATCAGTGTGGAGAAGTTGGAACCCGGGTGCACTGGGGGTGGGAATGCAAGATGGTGCGGGCCCTGAGGGAACAGCGCAGCAGTTCCTCAAAAAATTGCAGCTCGATTTACCAGATGATCCAGCCATTCCACTTCTGGGTATACACCCCACGGAACTGAGAACAGGGACACCAACAGATTTTTTTTTTCAGATATTTGAACATCTGTGCTCAGAGCGGCATTATTCACAACAGCCAACCCCCCCATCCCACACCCCATCCCCCGCGCCCATCAACAGATGAATGGATAAACACCATGTGGTATATATGTACAACGGAGTCGTATTCAGCCCTTAGAAAGAAAGGAAATCCTGACACAGGCAACAACATGGATGGACCTGGAGGATATGCACCTAAGCCAGTCACAAAAAGACAAATACCACAGGACTCCACTTATGTGAGATCCTTAGAATAGTCAGATTCAGGGAGACGCAGAGTAGCGCGGGGGGCGGGAGATGGAAACGGGGAGTAGTTGTTTCATGGATATAGGGTTCCAGTTCTGCAAGATGCAAAAAGTTCTGGACATAAATGGTGGTGAGGGTCATACAACACTGTGGATGTATTTAATGCTACTGAGCTGCTTACTTAAAAATGGTGAAAATGGGGGCGCCTGGGTGGCTCAATTGTTGAGCGTCTGCCTTCGGCTCGGGTCATGGTCCCAAGGTCCTGGGACTGGGCCCCGCATCGGGCTCCCTGCTCCGCGGGAAGCCTGCTCTCCCTCTGCCACCCCCCCTGCTTGTGTTCCCTCTCTCGCTGTGTCTCTCTCTGTCAAATAAATACAATCTTTTAAAAAAATGGTGAAAATGGTGAAATGTTATGTGTATTTCCCTACAATACAAAACAACTGAAGGCGGTGAGCGAATGTTGGGGAGCAGGTGTGGGAACTGCTCTGGAGGACAAAGATCCAGTCGTGCAACATGTTACAATTGCTGGGCCTATGGGACCAGCAGCAATTAGAGGCATAAGGGACACGGATGGAATAGACATTCCTTACAAGTCGCACGATTCGTAGCATACCAAGAAAAGTTCAGACACTCCTTTGAAATGATACATTCATTTCAATGTTTAAAGAGAAGGTTAGCTGTTTTCTAAGGAGAATAAAATATCCCACATTAGAATACCAATATAAGTACTGCTGTGTAAGTGTCAGCTTAGCCCTGGGCTCCAGACACAGATTAGTTATTTACCTCACAGGAGGGGCAGATTTTGTTGGAATGTGTGTGTGCACCTACAAGGAGGGAGCCTGAGGGACAACCAATGCTCCAAAACCTGGGCTCCATGTACAGGTGCTCTGGGTGTGCCCTGCACAAGGGCACCTCCTATACATGGATGCCATTCCCACTACAGATATCTTCATTATTTTGCAAAATATTTAAATTTTTATTACAATTGTATTGACTCCAATGATGAGTGATACATATATGTATGTTTTAACAATGTTCCAGCAATAATGATAAAGTGGGGTGGTTTTTTTGCAAAATTAGTGTACACACTTATTAAAAGAGGAACGAAGTCTTATTCTAACAGGATTGATATCGATCATTCCACTTGGAATTTCAAAGAAGGAAAAAGCTTGACAAGAGAAAAATCTTGTTGGTCTATATCTGAAATAGCTTATGCTTCTAAACAAGGAGCTCTCTTTTTGCCCTGATTGGTGACTATTTTCAAATTAAGCAAATCTTCTCTGGGCACTAACTCACACATTGCCTAACCTGACACTTTGCACTGTGGTTTCTCTCCTGGGTCAGAACTGTATTGCTGAGTTCCCAAATAACAACTGCAAGCACTTTGATTGTGTAATAACTTGCATTTCATCTCCACTATCCAGAAAGCAAATATTACCTAGACAGAAATTAGAAACTACTTTGTACCGGTTTACTATTTTAGATTATAAAAATTGTTTATTTGTTGCTGAGGGAATTTTGTCAGTACAAAAATTCAGTGCCATAATGTAATGTGAGTAAACAGCAAAACTGCCATTTCCGTTTTACAAAAGCAAGACCTGTATGCAAGACTACTGTATAGCAAATTATTGTATCATGGTGATTTTTAGTTTTTATTTATTGTGATTTAAAATTCATGTTTCTGTTAGCTTGCATTTCATATTTGGACATTTATACATGGTTTATACATTACATGGAACGATTTTATGTTTTTGCTAGTGTTATTATTGACATATAAATAACATTAATTAAAATCCTTTTTTAACTTAAGAAAGGGGGACCTTTTACCACTTAGGCCTAAGCCTATTGATAGCCCTGCTGTTGGCAAATTCATCCTCACTCTTGGGTGGGGTGGGGAGGAGCACATGAAACATAGGTTATTGATGATGAGTGTGGAAAGAAATGTCCAACATTCCCCCCCAAAATTCTGGGCCAATTCAGGAGCAAACTCCATGTAGCCAGGCCAGAGGAAGGAAATAAGTCCCCCAGTGGAGTTCCCGGGAGAAGCTAGGGTGCAGGCTGAGGAATGAAGATGTATGCCTCTCTGGGGGGATTTGGAGAAAAGTCAGCAGATTTGCAGCCCGGAAAGAGGTGGACAAGGGCAGAGCCTTGTGACTTTTAGGGAAATGCTGGGACTGGGCAGTAGAAAGGGAACAAGATAAAGTACCCCCAGTGAGCAGCCAGCCACCTACGGAAGGGAGTCAGCCTATCAGGGGCTCAGGTGACTGTGAGCAGAACCATTCAGACCCAGTGCCCCCAGATTGAGAAACAACAGAAGAAACAACTTGTCCCTGAGGCCTGCGGATCCAAGGAGAGCATGCACTGGAAGGGGATGTGCCAGGAAGGCGGGCACACGGGAGGCAGGATGCTGTGCAACAGGGACTAAGAAACAATCATAGAGTCGATTAGAAGGTGGCCTGCTTTTTTATTATCACCATGCGCTGGTAATTTTAAACAATGTCAGAAACAAAATGCTCCTCTCCCCAAATCTATTGCTTGTCCAAGTTGTAAAATATTGCTGCTACTCTTGAATGTAATAAATACTCTAAGATTGGAATTCACCCATTTTAAATGTTGCCTTTAATACACATCCTATTCTACATGGAAGTTGATTTGGAGAACTCTTCCGGCATAGAGTCAATCAACACACGCGGACTCAGCTCGAGTTACTGTGGTTCCCCAGGACTCACATTATTAAAAGTAAGTCACCAGTTGACATCTGTGGACCACTTCATTCAAAAGCAGAATTCAACATTCTTCTCAAGCTCACATGGGCCATTCACCAAGATAGACCACATTCTGGGTCATAAAACACACCTTAACAAATTTAAAAGGCTAGAAATCATAAATTGTCTGCTTCAGACCACAATAGTACTAAACTACACACCAGTAATAGAAAGATAGCTGGAAAATCCCAAAATGCTTGGCGATCAAACAGCACACTTGTGAATAACCTATGAGTCAAAGAAGATACCTCAAGAAAAATTTATTCTACTCAATTTTGTTGTGATCCTAAAACTGCCCTAAAAATAAAGCCTATTAACAACAACATCGAAAAATCGTAGGACAGTGATTGTTCAGACAAGAAACAGAACTCGAGTGACTTGATTTCTATCATTGTATGTCGCCGCTTGGAATTTTTATTTGTTAAAGATTAATTTAAAGTTAATTTAGATGAATTTTGAAGTTTAATTTTAAGACAAATTGGTTTAAATTGGTTTTAAAATTAAAATTGAATTTTTTAAATTTAAAATTTAAAACACACACTATTTCCAACAGGGAAGCACAGAGGGAACTGCGAGGTGTGGTATTTTTATTTAGTAAGGGCAAATTTTAATTCATACGTGAAATAATTTGCTAAATTTAAATGAAATCTTTAAAAAATGTAAATTTCTTCCTTTTCAAATTGTCAGTCGCTTGTTTTAAAACGAACGAAGGAAAGAGCGATCATTCCTGATGATTACATGGGTATGACTGAAAATATCTGTCGTACCCGGGAGGGGGTCAAGCTCTTGGTCGCGGCTGCTCAACCTGAAGATGAAATCTTCCGCCCAGCGCCGCCGCGCCCACCTCTGGCTGTGCGCCGGGGTCCCGCAGACGGTGCCCCGGCGGCCGCTGGGCTCCGGGACGCGGGCGCGCGCTCGGACAGGACCGCGCAGTCCGGGCCGTGCCCGGGGAGGGCCGGGAGGGGCGGCGGGAGACGCGCCGCCAGGTCCTGGGGGAAACCATGGCAATTGCCCGCCCCATGACTCCTGTCTGCGGTTACCGTCCGCCTTGTTTCTGCACGGCAGCATTGCAAAACTGACTTCTACTGATACGCTATCTCAGTCTCCTTGGGTTTGCACAGGGGGACCCCGGCCCCCCGGCCCCAGGGGGCTGACAGCATCCAGTTCTCATAGGAACAAAATCGCCTGGTGAGAGCAGGAGAGCAGGAGAGCCTGGCCGGTAAAGCGCAAGCGAGCACTCCGGGAGGGTGGAGATGAGGACCCGGGCGCTCGGGCTCCGGGCTGGGGGCGCACGGCCGCCGAGCATCCCTGCATCCCTGCACCTGCGTCCCGGGAGCGGCCGTTCGGAAAGGCGGAGGCGATCCGCCCCCACATGCCGTCCCCACATGCGTCCTGCCTAGGAAGACGCCCTGACAAGACAAATTCAGATTTAAGACAAATCGTGTCACTTCGGCGCACTTAACAGAACCGCCAGGACCCACCTTTTGGATTCTGGTGGATGTGGCTGCTGCTTGTTTGCATGCAAATCACCCACAATGCCCTGAGCAGCATGGCCCGGAGCTCTTTTAACTCCATTGAAGAGGGAAAGCCTTTTTTCCCCGATAAAGTTGTTTCATGTTTTTGTCTTTAAAATACGTGGTTTATATATAAAGCTTATATTTCTACGTTTAAAAGTAATCCTTACTATAATCACCATAACTGTGGAGAAGATGGAACTTTGGAGACTTATATAAATGGCAGTGCGGTCCTCTCTTCTGGCTGGTCCGAGTGCAGTGGTGTTTACAATTAATTGATCACAGCCAGTTACAGATTTCTTTGTTCCTTCTCCACTCCCACTGCTTCACTTGACTGGCCTTTTGCTGCGGGGGCGGGGAGAAAAAAATATATATATTTTTCCCCCTACAGGCCAGCCAAGTACTAGCTCCTGCCCGACGGTTTCTTAAACACACCGGTAAACGCATTGTGCACGACGACGACCTGCCAGCAGAGATGACTACTGGGCAGCAGCATATTGAGCGTTTATGGGTCTGCATGGATCATGCTGAAAAAGAAGGTCCCCTTGTCTCCAGATTGTTTCTTGAGAAGAGGGAGAGCCAGGGTTTAGGTGACCTAGGGAATGAACCATGCCTCATGCGCCTCCTTATCCCCAATGTCAGGTGTGCAGGAGAGAGGGCAGGAGAGTAAGGGGTAGCATAGTGCAGTGGAAAGAGCACAAGCAAGTTGCAAACTAATTTGCATAGCATGCTTCTGTGTCACTCTATAAAGAAAAACAATGTACGTATCTGTAAGTTTGTCTGTGTTCATAGAAAACACAGAGAAAGGTGACAAAGGAAATCCCAAGGCTGTAATGGCATGGCAGAAGGGATGCTTTACTGTTCTGAGCCCTAGACAAATTGCCCATGCAGCTTTATGCATTCCGCGGTCTCTGTGGTTCATGGTATTAGCTCTAAGCCCTGGGCCCACCAAGCTTTGCTTTTCTAGTAAAACATCAAGATTTTGGTATTGAAAAAAATCCCCTTTCTCTTTTCACATTCCAGGTTTTTGCAAATCAAGATCGTTTTGGCTTCAAACTATAGTGTACGCAATGATAGCAGAATATACCATGCAATATTTGGGATATACTTATACTAAAAAAATGATTGTTATCTTAGCATCTTGTATTTTATTTGGCAACCATATCTTAGGCACATGAGTCTTGGAAAGAAGTAACCCTGAACTCTTCTCTTTCTGGAGTTGTTCTATTACTCTGGGCTGGCCATTCATTATTGCTTTGCAGGTATTATTATCTGGTTAGGAATCCTCGGGAGAGGAGATACATATCATCAAGACTGATGGGATTACGCAGTCCCCTAGCCTATGGGATGAGATTTTCCTAGGGTCAGAGAAATTGACTCTGCTCTCAAGTGTCTCTGTGTCCATGTTCACATTTATTCCACCACCAATTACTTATATCCCCTGAACCTTGTCTGGTGTTATTACCTAGATTTGCATTTGAAGGCCATGTTTCCATTGATTGGGACACTACAGCACTTGGTTTATGGCTTTGTTGCCATTGTTTCTTTGTCAGTTTTTTTTTAAGATTTTATTTATTTATTTGAGAGAGAGAATGAGATAGAGAGAGCATGAGAGGGGGTAGGGTCAGAGGGAGAAGCAGACTCCCTGCTGAGCAGGGAGCCGGATGCGGGACTCAGTCCCAGGAGCCTGGGATCATGACCTGAGTCAAAGGCAGTTGCTTAACCAACTGAGCCACCCAGGTGCCCGGTTTTTTGTTTGTTTGTTTTGTTGTTGTTGTTGTTTTATGATTTATTTATTATTTGAGAGAGAGAGAGCAAGTTTGGGGGAGGTAGAGAATCTCAAACGGACTCCCAGCTGAGCACAGAGCCCGACGCAGGGCTGGCTCCCAGGACCCTGAGATCAGGACCTGAGCCAAAATGAAGAGTTGGAGGCTTAACAGACTGAACTACCCAGGCACCCCACTTTGTGGGTTTTTCATTGGAGGGTAGCAGAGAGATCGCTTGAAGAAGAAAGGTTATGCTGGTCCCACAAGTAACAAACTCTTTGGTGGGCTCTGAGTTACCCATGTGTTCTCAGAGCCTCAGTTTCTTCATTTGTGAAATGGTAATGTCTGCCACACTAACCTAACTGGGTTGTAAAGCATATTGTGAAATAAATAATATGAAAATATTTTGCACCTTATAAAATACAATACAAACAGGGTTTTCTTTGACAAATGTACAGCATTGGCCCTGGCCAACATACTGTTTTCTCAGAGTATCACTTATTATTCTTCAGACATGATAATCCTGTGTTAATTGCTGGTATATGATGATAGCATCATCAATTGGCTTGAACGATCCACTGTAAGTAAGGTGGTTCGCCTTCTATGTGTATATCCATTACCGAGGAAGCAGTGAGGTATACAGGAAAGGACGTAAGATTTAGATTGAGAACACTCACCGGGAGCCCTTGGTCTCTCTAAATCCTAGGGAGCTGCTCTTGACGCTGCTGCCTTACCTCCCTGTGGAGTCACCTTGAGACTACCCAAGACAGTAATCACGGAAGCATTAGGGAAATCCAGTGTGTTCTCAAGGTACCTTGGATTGCCTACACCTACCTATGAGAACAAACCAAATAGCTTCCTTTATTAGATACACATTTGTGTCCAGCACATGGTACTACACTTTGTTTCTGATGCTGTTAGGAATTACACTTCCGGGGCACCTGGGTGGCTCAGTCCGTGAAGCGTCTGTCTTCCGCTCAGGTCATGATCCCAGGGTCTTGGGATCAAGCCCCGCGTCGGGCTGCCTGCTCTGTGGGAAGTCCACTTCTGCTTCTCCCTCTCCCTCTCCCTCTGCCTGGTGCTGCGCCTCCTTGTGCTCTATCAAATAAATTAATAAAATCTTAAAAAAGAAAAAAAGGAATTAGGAGAAAGGTGAATCAGTGTTATGGCCCCTACTTTCAGATGAGGAGGCAGCTGACTGGGTTTCCCACGGTTACACAAGAACATAAGGGCAGAACCAGGATGACAAAGTGGCTCTGAGGCTTCACCTGGGTGTCCCACAATATACTCTGCCCTTCTCTACCTTCTTCTCTGTTTTCAGACTCTTGGATTTGGTTTTTCTTCTTCCAAAACGTTTCCTTCTTCAGAATGTTCATATCTCTTCAAGACTTAACAGGATTGTCAACTTTGAAATGTCTCCTGATTTTGCCTATTAAGTGTTGTATCATCAAATATTAGTCTCTCATTCTACTGATATTCAAAACATTTAAAAATCCTTACATATCTTCAAAGACTTTTCCTTTGGTTTTTGTTTTGGTTTGGTTTGGTTTGCAAATGACATAAGGAATGTAGAAATCAAATAAAACCCCACTCTAAAATAGAACTACCTGATAATCCAGCAACTGCAGTACTAGGTATCTACCCAAAGGACACAAAAATACAGATTCAATGGGGGACATGCACCCGGATGTTTATAGCAGCATTATCAACAATAGCCAAACTGTGGAAGCAGCCCAAGTGTCCATCCACTGATGAATGGATAAAGATGTGTGAGATACACACACACACACACACACACACACACACACACACACACACACACTGGAATGTTACTCAGCCATCAAAAAGAATGAAAGCATGTCATTTGCAACAACATAGATGGAGCTAGTGTATTATGTTAAGTGAAATAAGTCAGAGAAAGACAAATACCATATGATTTCATTCACATGTGGACTTTAAGAAACAAAACAGATGAATACAGGGGAAGGGGAAAAAAGAGAGACAGAGAGAGAAAGGGAAACTGTAAGAGACTCTTAACGATAGAGAACAAATTAAGGGTTGATGTGGGGAGGTGGGTGGGTGATGGGCATAAAGGAGGGCACTTGTCATGATAAGCACGAGGTGGTGTATGTAAGTGATGAATCACTGAATTCTACTCCTGAAACCAATATTGCACAGTATGTTAACTAACTAGAATTTAAATAAAATTTGGAAAAGAAAGGAAAAAAAACCCAGTTACTGGCATGTAGCAGGTATTCAGTAAATATTTGTTGAATGAAAAAAGAACCTACTCTATTAAAAAGTGGGAAAGATAAAAGCCTTTTTATTTCCTTTCCTGGATCTCCTAGAATATATACTATCTTCATCATCTCTATCTGATTTTGGGGGCTGGGAGGAGGGTCTGTGTTGGCTTCCCCAAATTCATCATAAGCTCCTCAAGGGAAAAGACTATATTTAAAAATACTTCTTTGTATCCCCAGCTCTTATTTCAATGATACAAACATAGCAGCACTACTTTGTAGTGTTGACTTAAAATTTTTAAATAGAAAAAAGGGACAACGTATTTAATATGTAGAGGGGGGCAGCTCTGCAAAAGACTAGTCGAGTGCAGTAGTGAGAAGGGGGGAAAGAGTAGAACAAGGAGTTCGATCTGTAACTGACTGTGAACAATCAATTGAGATAACTCACTACCTTCGGACCAGCCAAGATCTATGGCGACCGCTTGGAGTATTTAAAACTGAAGGATTTGATCATTTTTAGCTTACAGTGACATTTCGGTTATTGTTTAGAAATAACTATGTTTACGGTATCAATTATATGCATCCTCTAAGAGTTCCTCAGTGCATCTAGTTATCAAGGATAGCATAAATGTATTTGACAACCAGAATCAGAAGCACTGCTGAGCATCCTGGGAAAGAGAATGCAAAATTAGCATCTCGGGGCGTCTCTTTTCAAGTCCTGTTTGTCTAGAGCAGCCCCGCCAGCCTAGGGTTCTGGGAGAGCTGCCCAATCAGCAATGACCTCCTTTGGCTGTTTACCTCATGTGACCCGAGGGACAGCCCCCGTGAGGTATGGAGGTGGAGCGGATTGTCTGTGCTTCCCTGGATCTGTAACCCCCACCACCGCCCCCGGAGCTCCACGCCCTGGAAGAAGCCGCTCTTCCATCCTCGCAGAGTCTGCTCCCTTCAGAAGGGCAGAGATGCCTCCCCCATTGCCCAAGATCCCCATCCTCCTCCTTCAAAACCCCAACTGATAAAAAACAGAAACCACTACAGGAACAGGAGGAGAAGGCATCTGCAACACCCCCAAACCCTTGGATGCTGCTTAGAACTTCAGAAATTAAAGGGACAAAGGACAGAAGCCCAAGGTCAGAAGCAACGGTGAAGGCAAGTGGAAAAGATTTCTGTAAAAGTGTCAGAAAGACACTCAGAAAGACCCAAAGTTCAATGGGTCTTTGAATGCACCCTCAATGCAAAGACCAACCAGAGGACGCAGGGAGGAATGTGGAGCAAGGAAGGATAGGAATATTCTGGAACAGAAGGTGCAGGGCAGCAGAGTTTGGAGCTCCGTTTTGCTCCCTAGGAAGAGCAGACCCAACTGTAAAAGTGCAGTCCAGGCGGGGGCAGGAGGGCAGGCAGCTCCCCACCCAGACAAAACACACCCCTGGGTGCTGACACAAAAGCAGAATGCCTGTCTGATTCCTTCTGGTGCCTAGTACAGTGCCTGGCACGTAGCAGGTGCTCAGTAAACATGTTGAGTGAATGAATAAATGAGAATAAAGGAGAATGAACAATCCCAGGAAACTAGACCTAGGGAAATGTCTTAATTTTCAAGAGGAGAAAAGAGAGTAAGAGTTTCATAAATTATAGACAACCTCTGAATCGCTGTTGCTTTCTAGCAAGATTCTAGAATGGATT
This sequence comes from Eumetopias jubatus, assembly GCF_037043125.1. Taxonomy (NCBI): domain Eukaryota; kingdom Metazoa; phylum Chordata; class Mammalia; order Carnivora; family Otariidae; genus Eumetopias; species Eumetopias jubatus. The sequence continues at coordinate 101,507,744 of NW_028274820.1, forward strand.
ACTAAGGAGGTAGATTTATATTGGGAGGCAAGATGAAATTAACAAGAAAAATTCACACACCAAAATAGTTAATTTCTGTGTTTACAATTGGTGTTTGACTCAACTGATTAGTCTCTTACTGTGCCTTTGTGTGGGTTGGGTTCAGGGGGCCGGAAGGGATTCCACAATCGGGCTCAGAGGCTGCTGGTAGGGATAAATCCCATCCTGGGAGAGGGGCACTGGTGCTGTCCCATGGGCTTGTTCCTTGGCCAGATCCTGTCTAATCTGTTTTCGTCAACCACGTGAATGAAGATGGCCCTAGATTGATGGCACCATGGGCAATATGCTGTGAGAATCAGGAAGGCACCAGAGATTTACAACATGGGCTCTTATCACATCATCTGGGTACTAGATTTGACCATCTACCAGCAATGTGTCTTTGGACAAGTTACCTACCTTGCTTGTGCCTCAGTTTCTGATACAAACTAGCAATATAATGGACACAAATGAACAGAGCTCAAGTTCCCCTTTTCAGTTAAAAATTAAAAAAAAAAAATCTGAGCAGATACCAGGTAAGAGAATCTCACAAAGTAAAAATGCAAACACTAGCATAATTACACAGAAGTTGGCTGTCACTGTTCCTCTGAGGTGTGCTCTGGTCAGGTGGTAGCCAAGGCCCAGGGGACAGTTTTTAAAAAGACAACATGGCAGACTAGAGTGTGCCCAGGGGAAGGTGACCGAGGTGGTGATATACACTTCCTCGCACATTCCTGACTTCACAAAAATGCTTTCAACTGAACAGTGTAATGGTTCCCAGAGAGTTAAACGTGAGTTACCACACAACCCAGAGCTCCACTCCTAGGCAGATACCCCAAGGTGTTGCAAGCAGGCACTCAAATACACACACACACACACACACACACACACACACACACACACACACACACACACCCGTTCCCAGCAGCACTTTTCACAGCCGCTGAAACATGGGAACACTCTGAGCATCCAGCAAAGCACGAATGGATCGCCAAAACACGCGATGTCCCTCCGGTGGAAAATTATTCAACCATAAGAAGGACACCTGCCACCACATGGGTGAACCGTGAAAACATCATGCTAGGTGGAAGGAGCCACACACAAAAGGTCACACCATGGATGAGTCCATCGTGGATGATTCCAGAATAAGTAAATCCATAGAGACGGAGCACAGACTGGAGGTTGGTAGGCGCTGCAAGAATGACCGCTTAAAGAACATGGAGCTGCCTTTTCAGGCGAATGACACGTGTCGGGACCAGATGGAGGTGGTGGTTGCAGAACAGTGCGAGTGTGGAAAACACCACGGAACTGTAACTTACAATGGTTAATTGTATGTTCTGTGAATTCTACCTCAATGTTAAAAAATGCTTTCAACGAACCGTAGCCATTCGATTTGGTCCTCGTGACAAGCCTGTGAAGGTGTAGGATTGGCAGTGTGTTTTCTAGTCTTACGGCCGAAACAAACGAGGCTGGAAGTGGTTTGGGGGTTGTCCCCATTAGTAACTAGCTGGGCAGTGGCAGGCTGGGTCTGGAGCAGCGAGTCTGAGTCTACGATTCCTGGCCCAGGACGGCCCATCCACTGACCTCCCTGCTTCCCTGTCACCTCCCACCCTGTCCTGCAGGCTCTGAACCCTCCGCTGGGGCCATCTGTAAGTTCTGGGCTCCCTTGACCCTTCAACTTGCAGTCTCATCAACCCCACAAAGTGGGGCGGGTCCGTCCTTTCTCCCTTCCTTCCTCCCCTCCCTTCTTCCCAGGTGGGCTGGATCAGGGAGGGAGGGCCCACCTGTAGGGGGCAGGTCCGTGGGGGTGATGCAGAGTCGCTTGTTAATGTTATCTTAAGTAAACAGTGGAGGTACTAGGTTGCAAACCTTTTTGACACTCCTGTGTCTGAGCCACTCATTGCCTCCCCACCTGTTACTGCCCTGGGTCACAGGGAAATGAGTGAACAACAAAACTGGGGTGATGCGGGGGTGGGGTGACACTTAAAATCGTATGAATATGAGAAACTGGTATACAGAGAAGTCTTCTTATGACCCACTGCCACCCACCAGGAGAGTTAGTTAGAAATCCAATGTCTCTCCTTAAGCCCCTCCTGCCTTTGAACTGGGAAAATAAAACTAAATTGTCAGCAACAACAACAAGGGGGTCCGTGGCACCCAGCTGGCGGACCCTTGCGGGCCTCAGCGGCCCCCGGCCTGAGGGTCGGGCACCGACCAGAGATACTGGCTGTTTTAGCTGACGTGGGAGCTGTAACAAACCACCACAGGCTGGGGGCTTAAACAATAGGCATGTGTTTCTCACGGTTCTGGAGGCTGGGGGTCCAAGATCCGGGCTCCAACCGATTCAGTTCTGGGTGAAGACTCTCTTCCTGGCTTGTGGATGGCCACCTTCTCCCTGTGCCCTCACACGAGGGAGAGAGAAAGCCAGGGTCTCTTCCTCTTCTCATAAGGGCATAATCCTATCATGGGGCCCGACCCCCAAGACCTCATCTAAACCTAATTCCCTGGGCGCCTGGGTGGCTCAGTTGGTTAAGCGACTGCCTCTGGCTCAGGTCATGATCCTGGAGTCCTGGGATCGAGTCCCGCATCGGGCTCCCTGCTCGGCAGGGAGCCTGCTTCTCCCTCTGACCCTCTTCCCTCTCGTGCTCTCTGTCTCTCATTCTCTCTCAAATAAATAAATAAAATCTTTAAAAAAAATTAAAAAATAAACCTAATTCCTCCCAGAAGCCCCACTGCCCAAAGGCCATCACCTTGGGGGTTAAAGCTTCAACATGTGGATTTTAGGGGGACACAAACACTCTGTTCATAGCACTGGTTCTTGCTTGGATTTGCTTTTTCTGAGCGGATCCGTGCCGGGGCTGGCGTGGACCCAGGAGTGAGGAGGGGCCCCCTAGGAGCTCCCCGCTGAGGCCCCCAGATTGCCGTTCTCAGCCCCTCGGGTGCAGGTGACTGCTACTCCCAGGCACAAGCCAGGCCTGGAGCCCTGAGTCCTGGCTCTCATGGCCTCGTGGACGCAAACCTGGGGGCCCCTCTTCCCTGAGAACCCGCGTCCGTGGCTTGGCAGGTTTCCTCTTAATCCTTCAAAAACTCCAGGGCCTGCCTCCACCTCTCTCCCCACGGTCCCACACAAGGTGCTGCCACCCGCCAATCCGCTGCTGTTGGTGCGTGTGGGGCTAGGACTCCGCCCTCACTCCAGCCACCAGACTCAGGAACTTTCCTTGAAGAGCCAGGCCACCTTTCTCTGACCTCCTAAGTGACAACCGTGTAGCGTAAGCAGACCCTTTGTGAAAAGAACATGGTTCCCTCTGGGTTTGAAAACCCAGAGGAAGGGGAGCTGCGGGAAGAAGGGACAGAGGGGAGGCGGAGATGCTGTGACCAGAGTGACAATCGCAGGCCCACGTGAGGAGGCTGGGAGCCTGGCAGCCACAAGGTCATGGCATCAGGAGCCTGGGCTGGTGGCAGCGAAGGGGACAGCAGAGTCGACACCCTGTGCTAAATCAGCAATGGGGGAGAGCCTGGAAATCCCAGGGCCTTGAAATAGAACACACTGACAGTAGCTTCTAACCCTCTGTGGTTTGGGGTATTTGGAAGTGCCCCGGGCCACTTCTGGGACTTGGGCAAACCTATTTCTTCTCTAGGCCTTAGGTTCCTAAAAAGGAGGGAGAAAGAAGGGTCAAGACTTTGGCAGGAACAGCAGATTTGGGTGGGCTTGGAGCCCCACTAGTCCAGCCCCTCAGGGAACTAGTGCTGGGGTGAGCAAAGGTGGTGGTGAGGAATGGGGTAGAGCAGGTCTCCCTGTGGGGGTGCTCCCACGGGGGCAGAGGGGTACTAGGAAGACTGACCAGCACGACTCCACCTTGGGGAGGGGACCCATGGAGCTCTCCAGCCTGGCCGAGCAGCTCTCCTGTGTTTAAATGTGAAGCATGGACCATACCCTGTTCCAGCAATCCAACTCCACGACCAAACTCAGCCCAAATTCCAACACCAGACTGAAATCTCCAGCTTTTTTGAACAAACTCGATTCTGAAGTCTCTGTTACACGTAGGGCATCCTCTGTGCTAGTTTGTTTCTTGTGATTATAAAACAGGAAAAACAAAGTGGGGTTTTCCTGAAGTCTGCAGTTTCTAACTGAATCCGGCCCTTGGAAGCCTTTTCCTTGGCCCACATAGTATTGCTACCACAATTAGAAGTAGATCCAATATTGAAAAACTGGAAGATTGCACATTGAAATTCTGGCTTTTCTTTTAAAAAAAAAACAAACATCAGAACAGCAACAGCAGGGCCAGATTGCCATGGGCAACAAGCACCCCCTTCAGGTGGGACAGAATCAGAAGTGTGCCCTGGTTGGTCACCACCGCTCCCTATCACCCACATGGGCAGTTCACTTACCCGTCAGGCCCCTTGAACACTGGAGTTTGACTGACCTCTGACCTTGAGGCTCCCTCAAGTCTCCAGCCAACCCCAGTTATCTGTGATTTCCAGGTAGGACACTCTTGTAGCAGGCAGGGAGAGGGGGGATTCATGATTCCTATACACCTGTGATCGAGGTATCCGTTTTCAATCCAACCTGAGCTGAGCTCACCCTTCCTTTTTATATAGAAGAAAAGCTGGAAAGAATACAGAGGGCTTCTTTCCCACAGGATTCCTTCTGCAAGCAATAGCCATCACTTTCTAAAAGGCCCCTTCTCCACCGTACGAACAAGTGGTCCTTTGTCCGCCCCGCTCTCTCTGCCACCGTATCTCCATAATCGAAGGTGGGAACACGGTGAATGGGGAACTGTGCTGGCTCTGGGGCGCGCCAAGGGCAGAGTGAGCTGTGGGAGCTGGAGGGGAGGAGGGGACCACGGAGCCCTGGCCTGCCGGGTCCTCGAGCCTGGTCGACCCAGGCATCTGGTCATTCATTCATTCAGTGTTTCGCTACTGTGTGCTCAGACCTGGCTGCCCCCCATCGCCCTGAATGTTAGCTTTCCCAAGCCCCGTGCCAGGCAGAGCCAGCCAACTGCCACGTGGGAACTAGATGGGTTTAAAGGAGAGATGCCTTACCTTAGTCAAGGTGCCAGAGGATACACTGTCATAGTTACGTGCCCCCAGCAGAAAGGCTCTTCGGAAGACCTGTGGGTACACCTGTAACTGGCCGTGGAAGCTGTGTGCTGTGATGGGCTCAGGGTCAGGTGTGTCCTTGCGCTCCCGGGGCACTTCCTGGCCCACATCCTTCACCCCAGGGCCCGTCCACATTGACAGGGGACAGAGGGGGTTAGGGGAGGTATTGATGCTTCCTCGGGGCCCAGGGGAACGGGCTGGTGGGGGGGGGGAGTCACCGTGCAGCTCCGTGGGCCTGTGTTGTTTGTGCTAAAGAAGCCAGGTCGTCAGTTCCTCTCCCGCAGAGTCCCTGGAACGCTCAGGGAGGCTCTGAGAGCTCCTTCAACAAGATCCCCATTTAACATTTTAGGTATGTATGTAGGTATGTAGGTATGTAGGTATGTATGTATGTATGTATGTATGTATGTATGTATGTATGTATGTATTTAGTTTTAGTATTTCCCAAGCCATTAACAGAATTTGTCTTTAATGGAGCATTTATTAATCTCCTTTAGAAATGTTCTTCCAACACGTCTTAGGAAATGCTGGGGCCTTGGAAAGAACACTGGTTCTGACTTCTAGTTCCGACTTGCCAATTTACTGGCCCTATGGCTTTGGGCAAATGACTTCCTCTCTCTGACCTCCATCTCCTTCATTATGTGATGGAGGTCATGATATCTGTCTCCTGCCTACATTTCAGCGGGAGATGTGATTGTATTTGGGAACTTCTGAAAACTGCTCGTAGGCTCCAAACCTGCTGGATCTGATTCCAGAATAGGCCAGCACCGGGGTTCACAAAGAATCTGCATTTTATACCCACCAACAGACCCAAACCCTCCATTTAGGGTCTACCTTGTCTGCACAATGCACGGTCAATGGCCCCATCCTGGCCCATCAGAACAGGCCAGAGAGATAAAGAGATGAGTATTTCCCACATAAATGGAAAGTCCCGAAATTGAGCATTTCAGAGCTCCGCCAAGCTTCACGTTCGTGTCTGATGTTCTGTTCACCAAGTGCCTCTCTGATGCACCGGGAATCCCATCATGAAGTTGGAGCACATGGGGTTACAATCACTTATAAGAACGGCGTGCCTTTGTTAACGAGAACTCCAAGCCTGGGACTCAGCAAGTCCCCTACCTGCGATCATCGCGTGCCTGAGACGACCTGAGCCCGTGCACACAATACCGCTCCGGGCCCTTAACGCTTCCCTGCAAAGGCAGGGTCTTCATCCTCCAGATGGGAAAATCAGCCCGGAGAGGAGTTAGGTAACTTGCCCGGAGTCACACAGGTGAAGAGTAGGGTCAGCTTGGATTAGGGCTTTAATAACAGCACCCGCCAGGTCCTGGATACCTAGCAAGCACCCAGTCCGTGGCGCCTCTGCTCAGCCTTCAGGATTCGGTACGGTTATCCAACGCTCAGATCTCTCCAGGTGTCCATGTACCTCCCAGATACACCACCGAGACAGTGAACGTCGAACATTCCTCAAACTTGTACATGCGACACGAACAACAGATTCCTTTATCTGATCCCTTGTCACTGTTTCCGCTGCGTGAAAGCTGCAGGGAAAAGCAAACAGGTGCTGCTCACACAAGACAGACCCGGAGCGCAGACCCTGTTTGCCAAGGAGCCTCACAGATCAACAGTGAAGAGCCGTTTCTGCGGCCGTCGGGCACATCTGATCACAGACTGGGTACTATGTGAAATCCTTTATTTTGGCAGCACTGTGTGGTTCTGTAGGAAAAGCACTCTCAAGTGGGCAGGGGTGAAAGGTCATTCGAGGAAAGAAGGGGGATCCACAGGTAAAGAAGAAGATGCAGCAAACTTTTGGTATTTGTTCTAAGCGGGAGGGGTGCAAAGGGCATTGAGGATACAATTCTCGTTTCTGTGCTTGAGACGGTTCCTAATTAAGTAACAAAACCTCAACTCAGAGACCTGCATGACATACCAGCTTCTGGGGTTCCCTCACCTACCCTCAACTTTCCATCAGCCTGGAGCCCCTGCTCCTTAGCCTGCTGGAGCCGGTTCTCCTCATGCAGCCCATCTCCCTGCAGCCCCCTTAGCTCTTGCTACCAGACCGGGTTTTCTACCAGGGGGAGGCCACAGCCCAGTGACTAGGGGGCCTGCCCCCGAGCCCCGCTCTGCACGCGCCCAGGGCTAGCCGACCCCTCCTGCCCTTTCTTCGGCTGAGAAATGAGCACAGCAGCACCCGCCTCACAGATCGCTGCAGCACGCCACCGGGCAACACTTCTCAACACGGGGTCTGGCTTTTGTTGTGTCCGGTAAGGATCAATTGTCACTCTCATTACTAAAATTTCATTCTGATCGTCGTACCTTATCCCTGCTTCAAGTCATCAGTGGTTCCCCACCAGAATGCTCAGATTAAGGTCAAACTCCTGACTTCCTGCGAGAGGCCCACCCTCCGGACCCCCAACCTCAGCCCCCCCGACACACACAGCGGCCGCCCTGCCACTTGATGCCTGTCCCCTCCCAAAGGCTATGGGAAGTTCACCCCCTCCCCCTCCCCTCGGCTCCCTGTCTGGGGCAGTGTGGCTCCTCCAGGCTCCCACACCCTCCAAACCCACTCCTCACCGTGGCCCCCAGTCACACGGACCGTAATCTGCTTCCTTGCCTGGCTCCTTCACCCGTCTACAAGCTCCCTAACCGACCTGGGGTCAATTCTCTCCCAGGGAACTACTTTCTGCAGTCAATGTAGGGCCAGATCCGTCAGTCAAGATACACTTCGGCAACTTGGTTTCCAGATGTATTTCAGAACTGAACACATCTTGACTTCTGCCTCAGGGCCTCTGCCTGGTGCTCCTCTAACTTTAATGTGCATACAGATCTCTGGGATTCTGAGGGGCGCCTGGCTGGCTCGGTCAGGAGAGCATGCGACCTTCGATCTCAGGGTTGTGAGTTCAAGCCCCACGTCGGGTATAGAGATTACTTAAAAATAAAATCTAAAAAAAAAAAAAAAAATGTAGATTCTGGTTTATTAGGTCTGGGGGCCAACCTGAGATTCTGCATTTCTGACAAACATCCAGGGAGTGCCATGCTGCAGGGCCCAGGACCACACTGAGAAGCAAGACTGACTTCTACCCTTTGCCAGGCTCAAGCTCAAGGTCTCAGCTCAAACATCACTTGTGAGAAAGAAGGGATTTTCTGGACACCTCAATTCAAAGGAGGCCACGTGCTACTCCCTCCAAGAGCCCAGGTCTCTTCCTCGGGGCCTTGTGTAGACTGTGTGACATCTCCTCCCCGACTCGACTGGAAGCCCCAGGAAAGGTACCACTTTGTTCTCCCGGCGGTGCCAGATAAAGGCCTTCACGCCCCAGACCCACCCTCACTCCGGAGTCTCCTGGCTTCAGGTCTCTGAGGGGAGGCCCACGTGTGCTCCCACCGGAGGAGGACATAGCGGGGGGTGCAGGCCTCCTGTCAGAGTGGCCACTCTGAGAACTCACCAAAGCACCATCCTCCCACAACTCCCAGTCCACCTGGGCCTGACTCATCTGGAAAGCAGATCCTCTGGAAAGGCCCGCCTAGCTGCACCCCCAAGACCTGCTTCCTGCCCCGAGCCAGCCCTTGCAATAATCACACGTTACTGTTGAAAGAACTGCCACCAGCTCCAGAATGTTCACCCTCCTCACTTGTGTTTCAGTCAAGCTGGAAGCAGGTGAGCGCCGAGAGAGGGGAGGTGGAGACGGCACGAGCTGGTGAACGGAACCACTGGAACGAAGCTCCCGTCACCGACGAGTCCCCGACACCTCGGTGTTGGGGCTGCGCCAGCTTCCCAGCCGGCCCTATCCCCTCCCAGGCACCCGGAGTGCTCGGGGCAGTCTCCACAGCCTCCACCCCTGCAGCATCCCGCCGGACTGTGCTACCGCTCACCTCCACACACCAGGAGCAGAGACCTCCAATGCCCTCCACCTTGGTCAGGAGGACAGCCCAACCCCTGGACGGTCAGGTGTCTGAGGCAACGTGCACCCACAGGACGGCCAGCCCTCCCCGCCAAGCCCAGGTCCTCAACTCAGCCAAGGCTCCAGGATGGAGATGTTCTCTAACACACTTACGGAGCTTAATTTTCAGTAATTGTTTTATTCCATCATGACAGCCTACCCTTTCTCTTCCATCGCCCTAAAGTATCCACCTGTGCCCTAGGTCACCTTTCCTCAGGCACTATTGATTCCGAAGAGGTGGGCCTGCCTAACCCAGGTGAGGGGCCTCTCCTGCCCCAAGGCTGAGCCTTGGAACCTGGCTCAGGGTTTGGGGGACCTGGGAGCCGCTCCTCGCCCCACGGTCCTTGGCTTGAAAGCAGAAGGCACGGCGACGCCCAGTCCTGAGCAGAGATGCCGCCTCTCTCAGGACTGGGTGGCGGCCCAGAGTTCGGGCTGAAATGTCATCCTTGGCAGAGTGCTCGGTGACAGTTCCTCGTGCTGTACAGGAAGAAATGCAAACTAAAGCACACGGACAGTCAAATCTTCTCCAGCGAGTTAAGTCCTCAGACAATGGTAAAATAAAAGGCCAAAACAAAAACAAAAAAAAATCAATGTGATTTGGCAAATGTTTTCTTAAATTTTAAATTAAAAGAAAAAAACATTCACACAGAAGAGATTCAGCTTATCTGCCTTGAAGAAATACATTAAAGAAAATGGAAGGTTAAAAAAAAAAAAATCACACCCCCAAATAATGGTAAAAATAGATGTATCCTCTGTAAAAATCTGGACTAATCTACGGAGTCATTCTTACCTATTCAGTATTCAGAGCATGAGGTGAAACCCCAGAGTATAAAAAAAAAATTAAAAAACCAAAGAGATCCTGCCCTTGCGCTAACCCGCCCGGTGCATGGCTCGCTGGGGGCTCTGGACACCGGCTGCTGGGGGCTCCAGCGTCTGGTCCCTCCCGCCCCCCACAGACCTCACGCGAGGCCTTCAAAGGTCTTCCCTGGTCCTGCTCAATTTTGTGGCATGTTCTTCTACAAACTTGCTCAGATGTTCCAGATCTCTGTTTCCGTCCTCAAATTTAATTGGGTTCTTTTTGTCCCCCCTGGGGGCGAAGTAGATGGTGGGGAACCCCTCAACTTTGTAGTGGCTGTTGGTGACATCATTGGCAGTGGCGTCCATCTTGGCGATGACCAGGTTCTTGTGGTTCTTGTACTTCTTGCCAAGGGCAGTGTACTCGGGCTCTAGCTGCTTGCAGTGCCCGCACCAGGGTGCGTAGAATTCGATGAGGACGTCCTTCTTGGGGTCCATCACAATGGAGTCGAAAGTCTTCCCCACCACGACCTTGACAGGCCCCTTGTTGTTCTTGGGCACCGGCTGGGATTTGACAACCGGCTTCAGTTTTCCTGCCAAGGAAAGCAAGCAGGGTAGCGGTGTGAGTGCTGAGAAGGCCCTGGGCCCTGGGTGGCTCGGACAGGACCAGGCAGCGAGGCCAAGGCCTGACGTGCAGGGGGACAGGCAGGTCACACGTGCCAGGGCCAGGTGGGGCCTTGCCTCCCCACACTGACGCCCTGATTTCTCGAGTCTCCTCACCCCTTCTACCTCCCTGGTCCCTGCAGAGGCCAGAGAGGATGCTGAGGGTCCCACCACAGGCCTGATGGGTCGCCGGGTCCCATCCAGTGAGGCTATCCCAGGAGAGGTGCCACCCGTTGCAAAGCGGCCGCCGGGAGAGCTGGTGGCCAGGGCCAGGAAGCCTCGGGGGACAGAAGCACCAAGACGACGGCAGGCGGCGGGACAGGGTCTGCCCGCGACTCGGCCTGTGTGGGAAACTGGGCCACTGTGCTCAGCCAGATCAATAAAGATACTCTGAACGCCTCAAAACAAGTTTTCCATGTATACAAAACTTATTTCTAGGTCCAAAAGCCTGTTTTGCTTTAAGTATTCCTAAAATAAGGCTTCTTGGGGCGCCTGGGTGGCTCACTCGATTAAGTGCCTGCCTTCAGCTCAGGTCATGATCTCAGGGTCCTGGGATCCAGCCCTACGTCGGGCTCCCCGCTCAACGGGGAGTCTCCTTCTGCCTCTCCTCCCAACCCCCAGCTCATCTGCTGGCTCTCTCTCAAATAAATAAAATAAGGCTTCTTGAAATTTTCAAGATACCTGCCTTTTTTTTTTTTTTATTACAAAAAAAGAAAAGAAGGCAAGCAAAAGAACGGAGACTTTCCACGTCCGTTCCCCCATCCCTCAGGCGTAAGAGAGGAAATGCAGGGCCAGGCTCAGCGGAATAAACAAGTGGGGGAGATGGGCTTGGAGCACCGGGTGCCCCCCTGCCTGCCCAGGAGAAGAATGACCAGGCGCCGAGGGGGCGCGACCGAGCCTCACCTTTTTTGAAAGCCCTGACAAACTCCCGGAGGGTATCAGGGTCAAAGTCGTCAGGCTCCATGGCGAACTTCCGCCCGCCCTCATCCAGGATGGCGGCATTGACGTCCTCCCCGCTCTCACTGAGCCCCAGGTCCTTCACCTCCGTGGCGAAGTCATCCTCGTCAGCCACAGCAAAGGTGTACTCGGGGAAGTCCTTGGCCACCTCCAGGACTTTGCTCCGCCAAAACTGGGTGGCTGAAATGGGAGCGAGCACTGTGAGCTGAGCCGCAGAGATCAAGAAGAGTCTATGGCTCGGATTCTCTGACCAAACTCGTGCCTAACTTGGGAGAGAAGCAATTCTGAAAAGCCACCTTTGTGAGCAGGTGGGCCCGGGTCCAAAGCCCAATGACAGAAGTCCCTGCCTGCCTGAGGGCCCGGGGCTGGCCTACTCCCAGCTCTGCAGCCTCTGAAAGCCTCCAGGCTTTGGTGGCCTCCTCTCTGAGAGGGCTCTGGACTCTGCACCAAGCTCCCCTCGTGCTAGAAAAGGAAAAAGGACAGCTACGTAGCACCATGAAGGCAAGCTACCTTGAAGCCATAAATATACAACCCACCCTAGCCACCAACCTGCAAGGGGCTGGGGGCAGGATTCCTAAATGCGAGAGCCCCAGCCGCAGGCCAGGCCCCGGGGGGTCTCTCACCAGCTCTGTAGTCGAAGCTGAAGTCCACGCTGTAGTAGACGACCACCAGAGGGCGCCGCGTGTACCGCTTGGCGTCGTTGGAGGTCTTGCGGTGACCCACCAGCGGCAGTGTGTGCTTCAGCACGTGGTCCTTGATGGCCGACCCCTCCGTGGAGCTCTGCAAAAAAGCAGGGACGGGTGAGGAGCAGTCGGACAGAAGCGGGGCTCATGTCACCCCCACCTTCTGCTGCCACTGTTGGGGAGGAAGTCAGCTGCCCTGGGGGGCTGGGCATGGGGGAGGCAGCGGCGGAAGGTGTGCCGCTCTGGGAGGCTTTCGGGGGCTCCTTTCCTCCAGTGACCCCTAAGTGAGCTTCCTGGGCCACTGCGGACACCATGTGCCCTTTCCTCTGGGTCTGGGCTCACTTCAGAAACCGCTGGGGGAAGGCAGGCTTCCCGAGAGCAGCTGTTCCCATGGCTGAGCTGAGCCCAACGATCCCTCTCTCCCCCACATCTGATCCTCACAATAGCCCCTGGGGGGCATTTTACCGATGACCACGACCACAACACAGCATGCGAGGTGAAGGGAGGGAGGCCCAGCTGCACACACTGGCGAGCAGCCACGCTGGGCTCTGAGCTCTACCACACGTTACACCAAAGCCCGGCATGGTGTCAGGTGAGACCATGGAGCCAGACAGGCTGCAGGGCCTGGAGGCTGCTCCACCAGAGGCCACCCCTGCTGAGATGAGGCCGGGAGGCCCGGCACGCGAGGGCTCAGCGGTCTAGCACTAGGCGGCCGTCCTTGGACACGCTCAACAGCACTGGCTCTTAAGGCTGGTTCCAGATGAGATGAACCCAACAGACATTTATGCAGCATCCATGACCAGCTGGGTGCAGTGGCCTGGCGACATGGAGCTGGGGTGACCGACCCAAAGGCCGCGCAGGGCCCCCTGGCTCACGTTAAGACAGATGCTGAACCAGATCCTCCAGACACCAGCCTCACAAGCCCCCAAGCGTGGGCACTGCCATCGCATGTTACAGAGGAAGAAACTGAGGCACAGCCAGGCTGAGCTGCTCGCCCAAGGCTGCAGAGCTGGAAGTGGTTGGTGAACACCGCACTCTTCACTCTGGACCCGAGTCCCTACGGGATGGGTCAGGATGGCAGGACTTGCCAGGTGGGAGGGGGAGGTGCTCCGGGGGAGGAAACAGCAGGAACCACGCAGGAGACAAAGCACAAAGGATATGGCCCGGAAGTACAGGGAGGGTGGGGGGAAAGTGCTGGAAAAGCGGGCGAAGGGGACGACAGGGCCGTGGGTGTCTTTAGTCAGGACAACCTCCGGATCGAGGTCACCCAGAAGGTGAGTTGAGCCCAGGGCAAATGTGCTCTGCAGCCGAGCATCTACCGGCCCCAGGCCCGAGCCTGAACTCCGGGGCGGAGCCGGCTTTGCGGCCTGCAAAGAGCTGCCTCCTTCTCACCGCAGTGCTCCTTGCGCTGCCTTTCGAGCTGGCTTCCTCGCACTGGCACTGTCTTTGTCTTCCCTCTGTTCTGAATTCCAAATCCGCTGTTGATTTAATACTTTATTTTTCAGTAATCTCTAATACCCACTGTGGGGCTCGAACTCAGGACCCCAAGATCAAGAGTCAGACATGCCTCCAACTGAGTCAGCCAGGCACCCCTCCATATCCACTTTTTAAAAAACCGCATTTTACTGTGTTGTATGAATGTGTACAAAGCAGTCTTACATAATTTTTGCAACAAGGCTGGTACATAAATAATACCAATCCATTTAAAATAGAGTAAAAGGCAGTGATGTGTGCAATAGACTAGACTGAGTGGCCCTTAACCTTTCTGGGGTCAAGGACCCCTTCAAGAATCTATCGAAAGCTAGAGACCCCTTTGCCAGGAACATGCACATCACTCAGGATGGTGCCTGACTCCTGGGGTCTGCAGCGCCCGTCTCTGGACCTGGAGTCAGTACCTATGGATGAAAGAAGAGGAGCTGGATGGGACAGGAGATGGGGCGGCCACCACACGTCCAGGGTAGAGGGGCCCTGACCCTGAGCGGGGGCAGAGGAACAGATGAACATGTGCATGAGACTCTGAGAAGAGGCAATGGGGCTCAGGACCTAGGGAGTCAGAAAGATTCCGGGCAGCCTCTCCAAGGCCCCGTGTGCTCCCAGTTCACAAAAGTGGATCAGAAGGGGTATGGCTGCTCCCTGTGGTGCAGGTGGAGCTCACCCTACCTTGCCCATCACCTCCTCCAGGTCCCATGAGAGCCCTGTGCCCAAACAGTGTGGGTCATGGCCCAGCCCTTCCCTTCAGTCTGCTCCTAACTGGCCGTGAGAGCTGGGGAGCCGGCTCACTGCTCTGCATCCCAGCCTACCAAAGAAAAGCCCTGGCTGCGAGATCAAAGGTTTCTTCCAAATCTGAAGATCTGCTCACTGCAGCACTGGGTGCCCGTGAAGCACTCAGAGCGTGGGGCTGCATCCAGACTTGGCCTGGGCCAGAAAGCCCCCCGGCCCCAAGGTGAGTATGTCACACTCGGCAGATGTGGGCTGGGTAGGCCTGGGGGCGGGGAATGGAAGGCCAAACCCATGCGCCACTCTCCACAGCTCCATCCAGGGAAGAAAGGCCTGTCCTCAGTCCGTAGCTCAGCGCCTGAGCCACCCGTCGACTAAGGAGGCCGAGCTCGGACCCAGGAGCACATCCTGCCAGGGACAACAGCCGACACGCAGGCCGGAGCCCCAGTGGCTGCGCGCCCTGGGGAGGCTAACCGCTGGCCCCCCGGGGGGGGGGGCGGAGAGCGGGGGCAACTCTGGCAGGTACGTGAGGCCCCTAGGCCTCCCAATAATTCACTGCTCACCCTGCTGGCCGCGCCTCCCGGGAAACCATCTTTACCTCCGGGGCCAGGGCGCCGGGAAGGGCAGGCCAGACCCTACCTGTCTGAAGCCCAGAGCAAAATCTCCGGGCTTCAGATCCCCAGCCAGGGCTCAACCAGCAGCCTCAGGCCCATCAGAAGCCGGGGTGTCTAATAGAGTGAACGCTCCCAGACACCTGAAACTAATACTACACTGTATGTTAACTAACTGCAATTTAAATACAAACAAACAAACAAAGCAGCCTAGGGCTGTCACGGCCCCGGAGGGCCCTCACTCACCTGGATGTCCATCACATGGCTCCGGGGCTCGTACTTGGATTGGAACTTCTCAGGCTGCATTACGACCAACTTCCCCGAGGAGACTTTCAAGAACTTTGCTATTTCGGTGCTGAAAGTGTGGTGGAATTTATAATCTTCTCTCAGGTTGTTCGCTGAGAAATTAACAGAACGATAAATACCCAATTCGTTAAACTGCATCACTGACCTAGGCTGAACTCACGGCCCCAGCTGATGACCTGCAAACACCGGAATGAGCACCGCGAATTCCGCGTGGACGACACCCAGAGCTGGTGTAGGTGTAGCACCTCAGAGCCTCTTAGAAATTGTTTTTTTTTTAAAAAAAAAACCAAAATAATAAGCAAACCGGGTGTTCACAGAACTCAGAGCTAATTTTTCAGGAGCTACGGCCTCCAGTGCTGAGGAGCACGCGAACGCCACAGACGGTCCGTGAGAACAGGGGAGCACCACGCTCCCCTGTAGCCACACGGTGGGTTTTCACACCCAGCCTCTCCTCCTTGGATTGGTGGCTGGCCTATTTGTGGGCCGCAGTTCTTTTGCTCTGTACACTTTTATTTAAATCTTGTGAAACTCGCAAGATGAAACCCCACTGTCTGAGACACCCGAGAACAGGGGTTGGCAAGCTTTCTGGGAAGGGCCAGACAAGATCTCTGCCTTTGCAAGCCATACTATCCCCACCACTCAACCTCACACCGTGAGGTAAAGGCAGCAGGACAGCGTGTAAACCAGGGAGGGTGCTGCACTCCTGTCAGACTAACAGAACCAGGCCAGTGGCGCACCCCCCCCCCCCCCCGCGCCCAACAGCCCCTGGGCGAGCACACCGCAGTCTCTGCTCTGGCCTGGCCTGAGCTGAGTCGGATGCAAACACCGGGTAAGATGTCAAAGGTGCTCCCCCACCCTGGAGGGCGGGCCTCCCGACTGGGTTATAGGAAACACCCCATGTTTAGGGGGAGGAGGGAGACGGGCTTTCAGAATCAGCCAGACGTAGATTCAGATCACAATTCTGACATCTGCTCATGATGCGGCTTTAGGCACGTGAATGATCCACTCCCCGGGCCACAGTCCCTCCTCTGCAGAAACGCAGCGGTCTACCTCGCGGCCCCGGGGGGAGGCTGGGGTCTCCCCCAGCAAGATTCCTCCTGGCTCGTTCCAAGGAGATGATGAGGCTACCTAACCAATAAAGACTGACAAAGCCCCTCCGCTCCAGCACTGGACATGGAAACAGAATTCCCCTCTAACCCAGTCTTACCCAGCCTACGTTATCTCAACACCACAACCTCTTGAAGCAGAAAAGATCTCCGAAGTGGATTATTTAATAAAATATACTTTCAAAAAGAAAGGAGTAAGTCACCACCTGTGCTCACATGCTAGTAACTAACTGGCAGAGGCAGGACTCGAACCTGAGTCTGATTCAGAAACCCTCCTTTCCTAGTCAAGACCCTGCCCCTTGCAGAGGGGCTGGGAAGGGGCTCCTGGAAAGACAGGGAGGTAGACGATAAACTTGGATGACTCTCACGTGCCCCTGCCCTCTCCTCAGAGGCCAGGAGGGAGCTGGCGTGCTGGTCTACTCAGGACGAGATCCTATCCCCCTCACATAATCAAGGCAACGGGGAACTAACTTCTACTCTAGCCCCAACTCCGGAAAGGAAAGCCCGCTCCCACAGCTGCTTCATCAAGCTATGTTCTAAGCTGACGCCCCAGGAGTTGTCCACAGAGGCAGCAGACTCCCCAGCAACTTCCCACAGCCTGGGCAGGTACGTTTCGTCCAGCCCAGAAGCCACTGCTCACCAGCATCCTGGTACTGCTGGTAGGCCGGGTCACTCTCCGCTTTAAAGACCCCGATGATGATGACGTCATCCCTGTCCTTCAGGAACTCCTGGACCTGCTTCAGGGCCACGATCTCCTTGGAGGGTGGCCCGGACTGCTCGATCATGTAGTCGACAATACCTGGGAGCAAAGCACGTGCCTGAGGAGCGGCTCGGGGCTCCCGGGCACTCTGCACAGTGCTCTCCCTGGCCCCCACCTCCCCCAGGGGAGCTCCCCCTCCCCACTGAGGTAGGACTAGGAGGAAGCCTACCATATTTTTCCCGTGGGCCGTTGTAATCAAAGGGCTTTCCCCTGCGGAAGATTTTCAGGGTGGGATAGCCAGAGACATCGAACCTCTTGGCCAGGTCAGTCTCAGCAGTGGCGTCGACCTTGGCCAGGGGGATTGGGGGGGAGCGCCTGCTCAGCTCCTTGGCGGCCTTCTCGTACTCGGGGGCCAGCTTCTTGCAGTGTCCACACCTACGAGAAGCAGCCAGTCGTGAGGAGCCTGTCCCAGCAGGGACACAGTCTCCCATCTGAGGGAGGCCCCGAGACCCAACCTGTGTCCCCGAGCACCCTGGTTCGATCCAGCAAACTTCTGAAGGTCTCCGAGGTGAGGGCGTGGAGCCAGGCCCCCCCCGAGGCCGGCACGACATCACTGGCACCGGGGCTCCCACGGCGAGAGGACGCGCACGCACGTACACACCGCGCCCGCACGACACACGCGTGCGCCACAAGGAGTGGGATGGGCCGTGGGGCCGGCGGGTGGGAAAGGCTGCGAGACAACGTCCCAAGAAGGCAGAGGCTCTCGGTCGGAGAGTTGGGACAGGTGAGGACACCAAGCGAGAGGCGGCTTCATACACGACGCGACAGTCGATCTGGGACAGGAGAGCCGAGGAGGAGGAGGACCCGCGCCGTCGAGGGCGGGCGAGGGGGGCGACGACCTAACGGAGGCACAAGGCCGGACCAGCGAGGACGCCGGCCAACGGGGGCCGGGGAAGGCGGGCCTGAGCCGAGGGAGCTGGGGCCGGAGCCGGCTCGGAGCAGGCCGCGTGTGCGGCAGGAACCGACGGGCCCCACGTGGGCAGCGGCCTCGAGAACCCCAGGCTCTGCGGGCCGAGCCGAACGAAGCACCGCCTCGTCAAGGTCCTCAGGGCGCCTCACGGCTGCGCCCCACAGAACGTGAACCGTCTGCAGGGAGAGGGCACGCGTTCTCTGTAGCGGCAGAAACAAGGCGCGTTTGCCCTCTGAGCACTTCCCGAGCGGGCGGCGTGAACAAGTAGCCTGCTGAACTCAGCTCCGGGCAACTACAACGTGGGAGCCATACCCCACCATGAGACACCCCCGTGCAACTGTCCTCCAACACCTTCACCCCCTCATGGGGCCCCCTGCGCTCCTCGTGCGCCAAGGGTCGGCCCCGCCCCCCCGCCCTGTGCACACACACCCTGCGATGACCAAGGACACTGCCTTGTGCTGCGGAGGCCCAGAGCCTTGGGTCACTGTCGTTCGCCCCATGGTCCCATTCCTGACTCCAGTCGACACCGCACACCCTGACAAACAGCAAGCCTGTCCGAGAATCAGAACCACCAGCTGACCCGGGACGAAGTCACCAAGGTAGACGGTACCTGGGCAG
Source organism: Eumetopias jubatus (assembly GCF_037043125.1). NCBI lineage: Eukaryota > Metazoa > Chordata > Mammalia > Carnivora > Otariidae > Eumetopias > Eumetopias jubatus. The sequence goes on from NW_028274820.1 coordinate 101,526,417, forward strand.
GCCGACAGCCCTCCCAGAGCCCTGGCCGCTACACGCACACCTCGCCTAAAGACGGCCCGCTCTGCTGTCTCCTCCAGCTGCCCACGCCTCCCTCCTCTCCTCACGAAGCATGAGAACCACAGTACCTCGGCTCTCCAGCCCGCACCTCGATCAGCCACTCTCCCCCACGCCCCCCAACCTTTCTTCCTGGCACCTTCTTTCCCACCTGCAGGCCCCCTGCCCCACCTGATTCCTGCCCCTGCATGTTTCCACTCCCATCATCTCTGCGCGCCTCTGCTCAATGAGCCGTCATCACCTACTATCTGCAGCCAGAGCTGGCTGCTTCCTGCACATGGTGGGGACACGAAGGCCACGTCCCTGCTAAGCTCTAAGGGACTGGCCCAACTCCTCCGCAGAGCCAGGGCTTCCTGTTTTCCGACAAGGAGCAGGCTTCAATCCCAACCACATCCTAGGGCCTCTGCCCCCAAACAAGAGCTCCTCAGGCCCCCCCGCTGGGCTCTGCCGTTTCTCTCCTATGAGAGCTGAAGCCCTGAGGTCGGGGGGTGGGGAGGGGGCCCGGGAGCATCGAGAAGCCCGGCTGTAATGGAGGATTTGGGGGCGAGAGAGGCAGAGGGCGACAGGGTGAGTGGAGGAGATAGAAGGCAGGACAGCTGTGGGAATCCGGAGGCCCCAACGTGAGAAGGGGACAACGTCTGGAGCGTGAAGGGAGGCTGAGGGTCATCTTCCCAGATTCGCTCCAGCACATCTGTGCCGTGAGCAGAGCAGAGATAAAGCCACTGCTCAGACGCCTCAGGAGGCAGCAGGCGGACGAGCTCCCGAGAACCGCAGTTCCGTTCGTCCTAAGCACGTGTCCCTCACGCTGCCCACAGGGCCACGGCTGTCCGAGGGCTTTCACGCGTGTTTTCTCAGGGCAGGGCAGGGGTGTGATGACACACGTGGGACTCAGCAGGCACAGGCCCGGTGCACGGCTGTGTCCTCCAGCCACAGGGGAACCCGGATCACCTGGTGCCCCACACACAGGCTTCACTCTCCTCCGCGCTACAGGCCTGTCTACCTCGTCCCGCCCCTTGGGAAACCACCACCTCTCTCTGGAACACTCGGCAGCCACGGCAGCCTTTGTGCATGGTGGGGACTGGGCACCCTCTTGTTCTCAGCTCTGCCTCACGCGCAGGGGCCTCTGACACCCCCACCCAGTGGCCAGCGTGCACCGAATGCAGGACGGGGCTCGTCAGTATCTGAGCAACACAGGACGGACACCATCTTACCATGGGGCATAGAACTCCACCAGAATGATGTCTGCATCATTCACCACTTCATCGAAGTTCTCTTTGGTCAGCACAAGTGTGACTTCGGGTGGAGGCGTCCAGTTGGGCTGAGAGATCTCTTTGACCTTGGCAACAATTTCTGAAAGAAACCAAACAAGCCTGAGCACAGGCAGAGGCAGGTGGGGAGGAGCAGCAGGAGTCAAGGAGAACAGGAAACGTTCGATTCCTTAAAATCCAGCTGCACCTCTAGCCAGTGCCACTCTGCAGTTTGAAGCCACGGCTCAGGGCCCGAGGGGTCCACACTTCCCTGTCCTCCTTCCACTGCCTGGCGACCTCTCTGACAGCCCAAGACCTAGCTGATGAAAGAGACCCTGCTCCTGCCAGACTGTGGGCTAACTGCGAGCTCATCTCCCCACGGCTGACCACACGTGCCCACGAGCAGTCTCCAGGGCGTGCCCTCCTCAGGTCCGAGGACCTGTGCATTCAGTCATGCCATCTTGCACCAGCATGTCATGCGACATGACGTGTGCACAAAAATTGAGAAAAATGAAGAGGAGCAGCATACCCCCGCTGCTCAGGCTACATCAGCATCACAGGGAAGGTGGTGGCCTCGTTCCCCAGAGACGGACTCAATGACGGGAGCGGGACACAGAACGTACTCTCACAAGGCACCTTCCAAGTGGCTCTTGGGAGCAGGGGTGGCAAACTTTACATTTTTCTTTTTTCTTCGTTTTTTTGTTCTGCTGTGGAATCGCCAAGAAGCTAGATCTGAGAACCACTCCCGCAAAGCAGGCGGCTTCAGACGGAAGTGTGCACAGGAGCCCCTCCACGGCACCAACACGGCGTGACCGCCTTGCCCCCGCCCCCGGCCCACACCCAAAGCCCCAAGTCTCTCAGCGTCAGGGAGGCCCGTTGACTAAAGTGCACTTGGGGGCCACCGGCCAAGGAGCCCCCTGTGGCAAACACGGCTCTCGAGATTCCAAGCCGGCCCTGCCTCTGGCGGTCAAACACTGGATGCGGACCTCTGAACACACAAGCCTGTTCACTTTCCAACAGTAAGGCCACAGCGTTCAGCCTGCTTTTAAATTAAGTTCCTTTATGTGTTGATACGGTAAGGACATTATTCGTTAAGTAAAACACAAAGGTGCAAATGGTGATTAAGAAACGCTAACAATCGGACACTTGGGTGGCTCAGTTGGTTGGGCAGCTGCCTTTGGTTCAGGTCATGATCTCGGGGTCCTGGGATCGAGCCCCGCATCGGGATCCCTGCTCGGTGGGAAGCCTGCTTCTCCCTCTCCCACTCCCCCTGCTTGTGTTCCCTCTCTCGCTGTCTCTCTCCATCAAATAAATAAAATCTTAAAAAAAAAGAGGGACAGAGATATGGTGGAGATACCACAATTTTGTTTGTTCACTGATTGAAAAAAAAAAAAAATTTACTTTGTGCCTAATGTAAGCCAGGCAGGGATCCATCAGGCCTGGTTTTGGAGAACCACCTGGCTCCCCACATCAGTGGTTCTCAACACGGGGCTCTGGACCCACAGCTGCAGGTAAGCCCTGGAAGCCTGTACAAAATGCAAATCATCGAGGCTGACCTGAAACTTAGGGACTTGGTCTGGGAATGGGGTTCAGCACTGGTTTCAGGAGCCCACGAAGTGACTCTGACAAAAGCCAACATCGAGAAGCACTGCTCTAGGGCACTGCCAAGAACCGCGGCCTCGTGTGTCACGTGACATATGGGCTCTAGCTCTTGACTTTCGTGGTCTGAAATGAGAAGACACCTCTCCTACCCTAGGACAAGTTTACTTTGATCTCTGTTACCTGGAACATTCCAGCAGGGAGCACTCCCAGAAGCTGGTGCTCCTGGGGCCACTCCTAGCCCACTCAACTTGTCTTCCTCTCTATTAACCAAACTCCTCCCTCTCAGCTTTCCAGTGGGAAAAAGAGTCCCAGGCCGGCCTCCTCCGGGAGCACAGGCTCCGCTCACCGTCCTGAGTCCTGGAGCCCTCGTAGTCCACAGCCTGCCCCTTCTTAAGGATCTTGATGGTGGGGTAGCCGCTCACACCAAACCTGCCGGCCAGTGCCGACTCTGAGGTCGCATCGATCTTGGCCACGGGAATGGGAGGGTCGTTCTCCTTCAAGGTACTGGCAATTTTTTCATATTCTGGAGCAAACTGCTTGCAGTGTCCACACCTGAGGAGATTTGGGGAAGGAGCAGCAGGTTAATTGTACCCAGCAATGCACACAGGAACGGGAGGCACCAGGACCAGGTTAACTGCAGTTGAGAGGAGACATACAAGGTAACACCTTGAGGAAGCCAAGGCAGCTGGAGTCAGACAGACGGAGGCTGGAATTCCAGCTCTGGCCCGGGCTCACACTTCCAACACCTCCAAACCCCAGTGTTTTCATCCGTAAGCTTCTCAAAGTTCGTCCAGGGACCCCACGCATGGGGTCTGTGAGGTAAACACTCTTTTTTTTTTTTTTAAAGATTTTATTTATTTATTTGAGAGAGAGAGAATGAGAGAGAGAGAGAGCACGAGAGGGGGAGGGTCAGAGGGAGAAGCAGACTCCCCGCCGAGCAGGGAGCCCAATGCGGGACTCGATCCCAGGACTCCAGGACCCTGACCTGAGCCAAAGGCAGCCGCCCAACCAACCGAGCCACCCAGGCGCTCCGAGGTAAACACTCTTTACAAAAGACCTTTCTCGTCTTCTTCACTTATTCCCTCAGGACCTACAGTGGAGTTTTCCAGAGACCACATGACTGACAAGGTCAGTATACTGATATTAACATGGAAGGGTTATTGTTAAACACGGATTAATATGGAAATTTCTGTTTTAGTGTCTAATGTGGTAACTACTGACAGCCATGACCAACATTAAAAACTGTCTGGACTCACAAGACCAAAGAGTTTGAGACGTACTGACCCACAAAACACACTAACCTCACAGACCTGTTCAAAGGACTACTTAGGTATTTTATACAAAACCCCTCACACCTGAACATCAGGCACTGGACCAAAAACTAAGTATACCTTAACTATTCTGTCTCAAAAGTGAACCAAGGAGGGCAGGGGCCAGAGGACGGACAAGAAGGGATTATGAGATAAAGACCGGCAGCAGAGGTGAGGAGGAAGGGCACAGGAGGGTGAAAGACAGGACAAGTGGGGCACCCTCCACCCCGGGACAGTGGGCCTTCCCACACTGGAACTGCCCGGAGGCCGCGCCTGGCAGGAGCTGGCCGGCAGGGTGGCCTCGAGACGGGTCAGGGCAGGACCCGCAGCCAGGGACGGCTCTGTCACCAACACCGGTCTCCGTGGCTTCGCACGCCCACGCCCCAGCGGTGGCCACCAGACAACACATCCCTGTTTTAAGCTGCTGGGGACCACGTTGCGTGAGGGCTCATCGGCCGCGGAGTTCCCGGCCTTCCTGCACCCATGCCTCCCCCCGCACCGGGCCCAGAGGCCCGTGAGGCGTCAGGCGTGTGAGCACAGAGGACCCCCCTCGTGCAGGCTGGTGGGACGAGGAGAACCAGGGTCCTTACCATGGAGCGTAGAACTCCAGCAGCACCGTGTCTTTGTCAGCCACAAAGTTATCGAAGTTCACGTCATTCAAGACCAGGACGCCGTTTTCTTCCTTGACTTCCAAGTCGTCGTCGTCCTCGTCCTCCTCCTCCTCCTCCTCGTCCTCCTCCTCCTCCACGGCATCTTCTTTATGAGAATCTGAGCGGAAAACATCCAGACTGGTTAGGAGACTGGTGACTCTCCTCCTTAAAAACCTTCCCAGAGGGCGCCTGGGTGGCTCGCTTGGTTGAGCGACTGCCTTCGGCTCAGGTCATGGTCCTGGAGTCCCGGGATCGAGTCCTGCATCGGGATCCCTGCTCGGCGGGGAGTCTGCTTCTCCCTCTGACCCTCTTCCCTCTCGTGCGCTCTCTCTCTCTCTCATTCTCTCTCAAATAAATAAAATCTTTAAAAAATAAATAAAAAATAAATAAATCCAGTATTTCCTTTAAAAAAAAAACAAACAAAACTTTCCTAGAACCCCAAACCCTCCAAATGTGTCATGAGTCCTGAGTGGCCCCTGAGGGCCACCAAGAGCCGGGGTGGGGACATCAGGTCTCCCCTACCCCAGAAATTCTGACCCAAGGTTTGCATACTGGGTAGCCACTTCGGAGTTCACCTAAAGGGAGGTCCCAGTTACAAAGATGTTGGCAAACCACAGGTCTAGAAGTTAAAAGCCTCGACGGCCCAGCGGGACTTGAGGGCAGGGCGAGGTGCCTCTGCGGAAGCAGCCCCGCAGCCCGGCCCCGCGTGCCTCCCGCCTGGGCTGGGAGAACCCTAACCATCAGCCCCTCCTCCCCGCACCGGGTTCTGATCCGTTCCCCAGCACCACCCTGCGCGGGCTTTCCAGGCCTCGCCCCTAGAGCAAGGCTCCTTTATCCACATCCAGTGCCTTGCTCTCTAGGGTTACCTCGTTTTGCTGTTACCCCACATTTGGGCTCCAGGGCGAGGCTAACTTTCAGCGACACCTTCCTCTTCTTCACGCACTATGCTCTCCACAGCTCGGGCGTCATTCAGCCTCCCGGGAACAAAGAGCTGCCCGGCCCCCAAAACAGCACCAAAGGGAAACAAGGACTCACACTTGACTTTTCATTCTGGAGGATGGACTACGAATTGATCCCATTTCTGAAAGGGGGTGGCATTCTACCCTGTGGGCACAAAAAATAGCCCCGCAGGTCTCACAGTCCTTCAGAGAGACTGGAGTGTGAAGGCAAGAGGCTGGGGGAATTGACTGACTTAGAGTCACCCCAGAGGTATCCCCAGGGTAGGAGTTAAGAATTTTAATGACTTACAGGGTCATTGTGCATCAAAAATACGCAACAAATCGCACCTTTGCAGGATGCCTTGCCTGGAAGCAAAGCTCTCTTCCCAGAGCACCAGAATCTGAGTTCATCGTACTACCCGGGTTTCAGGGAATCTTTCGCCCAACTACAGATCGGAGGAACCGCGCGGGATGGCGGTTCCTGCTACCCAGCTTCTCCCGCTGCTGTCTCAGCAGCCAAGTGCAGCCGGCCCCAGAACTGCATGAACTCTGCAGCCAGATCCTGTCAAGGGGCCAATTATTCTTTCCCGAGATGCTTCCCAGGAGATAAAGCAACTCTGCTGGTTCTGTGTCGGGGGCGGAGGATGAAGTCAGCCTCAGGATCCGGGAACCTACGGGACTTGCCCCACCTTCGCCCTGCCCCTAACGAATCCAGGGCTCCACAGCTGCTGGGACAAGCCAGGGAACTGGTCTGGGTGGCGTGGCAGCTTTTTCCCTTTTCGTGAAAATCTACCAAGCTGCAAACTAATTACAAAAAGCAAACCAAAAATCCACCAGGAGCCACATTTTGCTCAACCACGTTCTTTAACACAGCCCGCTGCTTCTCCCTGACGTCCATGTTTCCCTCTCCAGCTTGAGGTCCAAGTTCTCCTCCTTTGTGGGGGGAGTAAGAAAGGCCTCTAAAATCCCACAAGAAAAGCCACCAATTTGAGAAGTACAAACCAAGCGGACTCGGTTTCCTGGGGCCACGGCTCTCCAACACCTGCTCCTCCCCCGGCCTCCCTCCTCCACAGCAGGAACTCCAGGGGACGACAGGCCTGCAGAGGCCAGGCCCCCAGCAGGGCCCCCAGCACTGTCATCAGGCCTCCTGGATAAGGAGGTGGGCAGGACCTGGGGGAAGACAATGCGGGCTTACGCCCCATCTCCACCTCTTAGGCTGGTGGCCTAAACCAAGTCCCCTTCCTCTGGTGACGGGCAGCCAACACTCCACTCCACACCCAGGTCTTTGTGAATCTGAGCACCAAGTGCTCTTGGGAACCTGAGTTTAACACGGGCTGGCTAGGGCTTCCAGGTGCTTCTGGAAATACTGCCTACAGCCACCCCGCAAGGCAAGAACCAAGTACTGAGCTTTCCTGTTGGGGCTTCTGGTACAGCAGTCACACTGGCTTCCCAAAAGGCTATTCTGACCACCCATCACCTGAAAGTCCTACCCAGAATGACCTGTGTGATGGCTGCAAACCTGAGGACTTGATGCGGGGACATTCTGCAGGTCAGAGGCCTAGGGGGACTGCACGCGCGGCCTCCGATCTGGATGCTTCCCGCGGGCTGGACGGCCTGCTGACGGCAGTTCGGCAGGGCTCGTGGGCCACGTAGATCCGCTCTCACTGCCTGACTGCTCTGGCCAATACGGGAACCAGATTAACTTGCAGGCGGACGGACAGACTGGAAAGAACGATATGGGGAACTTAATCCGCACTTTAAGCTACAAGACACAGCCGGGGGGAGGCAGAGGGACTTGACAATCCGCTCAAAGGATAGGGATAAGGTGAATTTTACAAAAAAGCAAAGATGCAAAGAAGCAAAGATGCCTTCTTTCCTACACTCAGCCCTGACGTGGTCTGTGAGCACTAGTGATAGAGCTCTCATGATTCACTGGGTGTCCCTGAGCTACCATGGGACAGAGCTCCTAAGAGTGAACTCATTTCTTGATACTTGGGGAAAAACAGACACATACAGACACACACACATTTTTTTTTTTTAAGGATAACAAACAAAATGACAGAACCTTCCCCACATAATTAAAGACTCTCGAATGCATTAAGGCATGCCCCTACCTTTCCAGTCCTTCTTAGCCTGCAGATAACCCCAGGACTGGACTCTCCACGATTTGAGAGGGTGCTGGCTCTATACTCCTACCTACTAGAAACCCACACATCCCTGCAAGGAAAACATCCCACATTTTAATAGGGAACCATTTTTTCACTAGACTTCACTTTTAAGGCTGGACATTCTAGGATAGAAAATATATCCACAGCCTTGTAGTATCTTCTGGATGGGTGCCATTCTCCTCAGTATGAGGCCGATGAAGCCTCCCATATCACCTCCACATTGCTTAGCCCACCTGGTAAGGCCATTCTGGAAGTGGAGGCCCCAGGCCTCTGCAATCCCTGTCCACTCTTAGCAGTACCTCTGATGACAACACTGGAGGCCTGTCCAACCTGGATGCAGGCAGCTCCTGTCAAGATGTCCTCGCTCTACTCCCTCAGCTGCTCACTCTTCAGTCCCCACTGGCTTGGTGCCTAGAACAGTTGGATAAACTCTACCACTAAGTCAATACTTAAGTTTATATTGAACATGGAGAAAGAGAAATTTGTTACCAGACAGATCATTATAGCTGGTATTTGTTAGGTGCCAGGCACCGTGCTGAGCTCTTAAATACATTCTCTCACCCCTTGAGGGAAACATCACATGCACTTTACAGATGAAGACACTAAGGCACAGAGAGGGTGAGTCACCTGCCCAAGGATCACGAAGCTACTTAGTGGAGGGTCCTGGCCACTCAGCTGCTCTATCGTCACCTCAGATTGTTTCCCAATATGCCCAAAGCTTTAGGTGGAATCATTTGATAATTACGTCTCAGGAAATGAAAAGGGAAGGGTTGAACAGTTCTTTAGCACTACACACAAGTGAATTTCCACTTAACTTTTAAATCTAAACCAATCCCGGATAAAAACAGGCAAAAACCGGCATCAAAGTATTTTCCTTCACTATTTCAGCTGGGAAGATGTGAAAAGTACAGGTAATGTCTAATCTGAGACACAGAAAGCCCCGGCACCTAAGGCTTGCACGACCAGAGCTTAAGCTCTATTTAGTGACCATATTCTTGGGGGGGCGGGGAGGGGTGTTGTCCTTTGGGGCCCCGACACCCCTGTGCTGTTTGAATCCAAAAAGAAACACAAAACAAAAACAAAACCTAAAGACTTAGAACATCTGTGATGGGAGAGAAATGTGCCCCCAAAATAAATGTGCAGGACAAGTTACCTGTGAAAGTGAAGGACCAGGGATGCCCTCAGGGACGGGAAAGGGTCAAGGTAGGGACTAGAACTCCCCACCACCACCCCCAATGCCGCCAGAGGACAGTGCCCTGGAAGACCTGCCATGACCATGACAACTCCAGAGACTCCTGAGCTCACCCCCGAGGCAACTGGTTCCCAGGGCCTTCACAGCATTAGCGACCTGTCACCCAAATGATAAACCTACTGGTCCTGATAGCCCTTGGCATGCACCAAGTTTGCCACTGCCTCAGGCCTCTTAAGAACCCCCTAAAAACAGAATCACTAGATCAAAACCAAGACAAAACTATTATGCTTCTTAGCTATGTTCCAAAAATAACCCTCCAACCCCATTGGTCCTCAAACTTTAAGATGCCCCCCCAAAGTTTAACTTGCATGTGAATCAATGAAGAACATGTTTAAAATGCAGATTCCAGGGCCCACCCCTGCAATCTGCTTTGGTATATTTTAGGATTCTGTATTTATTCATTTATAATTTTATTTTAAGATTTTATTTGACAGAGTGCGCACAAGTAGGCAGAGCCGCAGGCAGCGGAAGAGGGAGAAGCAGGCTCCCTGCTGAGCAGAGAGGACCTTGGGGTCATGACCTGAACCCAAGGCTGACGGTTAGCTTAACCGACTGAGCCACCCCGGCACCCCTGGGACTCTGTATTTAAAGCATCAGGTGATTTGGATAAAGGTTCCAAAACTCACTTGAAGGCCCCGCTGCTTTTTCTTACTTCCTCTCGGCAGGTGTCTTTATCACCAAGTGCTGATTCTTACTTCCCTTTCTATTTGGATTTAAACTTGAATAGGTGACCCACACAGAAGTTACTCAATCTGTTTGAAAGGGTATAAAGTTCACACTTGCCCTACACACTAATACTAGAAAAGGGAGTTTATTTACATTGGAACAAACTGGCTGGGAAGAATCCATTATCAGGAGAAAGGCCAGAGAGGAAGAAAGTTGATGCCTGTTCTCTAGGAACAGCATTCTTTTCTTCACTAGTGCGTTCTATTTATCGAAGGTCTCTTACGCCATTTGTTTTCAGCTAGCTGGTTTCCAAGAAAAATGTGGAAGCGATGACTAGTAGCTGTCTAACGTTCCTACTAGAGCAGAAGCTTTATGGGCCATGGTGGCCACGCTCATCCTATACTCCCAGAAACCTGCTCAGTAACTGGCACATAGTAGGTGTTTAATAAATGGTGGCAGAGAGAATCTAACCTTCGGTTTCTAACAAATGCAAACCAAGCCGTTGTCCCTTTCTCTCTCCAACCAACACCCATGAGTTATTTATTTCCAAATCTACAAACCACATTTTTAAAAAAAGATGCTTGCTGCCCGCGGCTGCCCTGGAGAGCTCCTACCGGGGCTTCTCTTCTCTAAGACCTGTTTTGAAAACAGTGCCCCCCCTCTTCCTCACGCTCCCTGGGCGTGCTCGCCTGGCAATTTTAACCAGCTCCCAAGCTCCCCTTGCCAGAAGCGAGCAGTCAACCTGAACCCAAGTAAAATCTGAGCGTAGTAAGAACGAAGAAGCCAGCTGCAAAAAAGGCACTTGGCCCCCTCTCCGCGTCCTAAGCCTCAGTGGCAGGGGGCTTGCTAGGAGCCTCCACCGCCCTCCTCTCCCGAGATCTCCTAAGCGATTCCGCTCACAGCTACTGCCCTTAAACTCCAGCAAGTTGGCGCCAGGCGCCAGTTTTGGAGGGGCTCCGCATGAAACCCACCGGTCCCGGGTCGCGGCCACCCCGGTCCCCACGCGCGGGCCCCTGCGGCCCATCAGGCCCGGCCCACCGCCGGCCGCTCACCTTCGTCCGGTCCCCCGGCGCTCGCGGCGGCCAGCAGCTGCGCCAGCGCCAGCAACAGGACCAGCAGGCACGCTTTCCGGAGCCTCATCACGGCAGTGCGCAGCGCGGCCTCCCTGCGCGGACAACCCCTGGGCGCTCCCGGATCTTGAGCCCTGGCCTCTTGAGCGAAACGGGAGGGAAGGCAAGAAACCCCCCCAGGAAGTCCTCGCCAGCGACGGGCTGGGGGCGGGGAAGCCACCGGCGGGCCAATCCCAGCCGGACTGGGGGCGCGGGCCGCGTGCGCCTCGCTGCGTGTCGGAGCCCCACGGTGCCGCCCTCCGAGCCGGCGCTCCTCCCCGTCCTCCTCCGCGCGCCCCGCGGCTGGCGCGTTTAAAGCTCCGAGCCCTAACGTGAGGTGCCCCCTTCTGATTGGCTGCGCCGCAGCCACCAATCACCGGCTGCCACTCGGTTTGCGCGGAGCGCACAGGCTGAGAGAGGGAGTGAGGGAGAACAAAGGCGGCGGGCACAGGCCGGAGGGGCGGGGCGGGGCTGCGCATTGGGGTGCGATTGGCCGGCGGCGCGGTGGGCGGGGCGGAACCTGGGAAGGCGGGGGGGCGGGGCTCCGGGTCCCGCCGCCAAGCTTGGCTGGAAGAACACGTGTCCTTACAGGAGCTATATAGAGAAAGGATGTTCGCTCTACTAACTCCGCCTGGGGAGGCTTGAGGTCGAGGCGACAGAGGGGCCTGAGCAAGTTATGTTCATGGGAAAAGAGAACGTGGCTCTTGAGTCGGCTTTATGTTCGTGGGCTTCTTGTTTTTTGTGTGCCTTTGAGGAAATAAAAGTTTGCATTTTTTTCCTGGGTTTAAAACACAAACTGGGCTTGGGGGCAGGGATGAGTATGCAGCAAAATGAATCCAGACCTAAGAGTTCTGGGGAAGCTGCTCTCCACGGCTTCATCTGTGAACAGACCATCAGTTGCTTGTTTAAACGTTGTCTCATGTTGTTTATTCCTCTAGTGATGTTCAGCAAAAGTGTAATACCAGATGGGCAATCTAGTGGCCTGCATATATCTAAATACAGTCCAGGTTTTCCCTCTTGACAACGTAGAAGAAGAAAATTAGGCTAAAATAATTTTTGTATGTCAAACCTGTGGTGTGTGTTAGGGTTTGAGACTTCTTCCACACAAGGGGATTGGTATGCCTGAAGAGTCAGAGAAGACAAATGGGGGGAAAACTCTAGTCCAGGAGTATTTTTCTGTGTATACAGATTGAGTCAGGAAGGAAGAAAGCTGGATACTCACAGGCTTTAGCAATTAGAAAATTTTAATTTAATAAATCTTTAATGAATTCCTATGAATCTGATGGTTCTCACCTCAATTTTGTAGGGCAGAACGACATTCTGTAACTAACAATACCAGAGTATACACTAAGTGACTTACTTCAGTGCTAGGAATGTAGAATATCGAATTGTTCAATATCACTTTATATTTATCTGTTTTTAAATTCCAGTATAGATAACATCTAGTGTTAATAGTTTTGGGTGTACAATGTAGTGCATCAACAATTCTATACACTACATGGTGTTCATCAACAATATCATTTTAGAGAACCCTTCAAAAAGATAGAGCCCAGCCAGAATTTTTGCCTTTCATGGTAGTTTCCTATGGATCCTCATTAAACTGAGAGAAAAGGGAGCTCCATTTGCCTGGATGTGGGACAAATACAACCAATTTCCCTAAGACCCTTTGTTAACACAAGGTCTGGAAGGAAACCTCTCAAGATGCAGTATAAAATACATACGTATCTGTGTGTGATCAGTATCACATTACTTGCAAAATTAAAAACGTTCTTTTTAAAAGCACTTACAGGGGTGCCTGGGTGGCTCAGTCACTTAAGCATCTGCCTTTGGTTCAGGTCATGATCTCAGGGTCCTGGGGTCCAGTCCCACATCAAGCCCCACATCGGGGCTCCCAGCTCAGGAGGGAGCCTGCTTCTCCCTCTCCCCACTGCTCCTGCACTCTTGCTATCTCTCTATCTCTCTCAAATAAATGAAATATATAAAAAAATAAAAGCATTTCTAGTCTAGCAATAGAAGTTCATTCAACAGCAAAACATTATCAGGTTGGAAAGATCCTTGTTCCTTCTTTATCCCTAAATCTCACTGATTTAGTCATGGGTACCAGCAGACTAGGAGAGCACTGTGTCAAAGGTCAGAATAGAGATGATATTTTCATAACCATCTCCAAGATCCCTATAATTGTGAGACAAGCCCCTAGCTTGTCTCTTCGGCTGCCATTTAACTATTGGGCTATGCTTACAGGTCAGTTTGAACATGTGCTTTCCTCTTCGAAGCATCCCTAGAGAAATGCCCTATGGGGAAATAATCGTTCCCATGTAGATATTATCCAGGCGATCTGCGACAACGTCATTACAGATCCTGACACTTAAGTTAGTTATCTCATGCCAAGTATATATGGTCAGAAAACGGTACACTGGGGGCACCTGGGTGGCTCCGTCATTAAGCATCTGCCTTTGGCTCAGGTCATGATCTCAGGGTCCTGGGATCGAGCCCCGCATCTGGTTCCCTGCTCCCCGGGAAGCCTGCTTCTCCCTCTCCCACTCCCCCTGCTTGTGTTCCCTCTCTCGCTGTGTCTCTCTCTGTCAAATAAATAAATAAAATCTTAAAAAAAAAAAAAGAAAAGAAAATGGTACACTGGGACCAGGCAGCTGCCCATCTGCATGCCCTGCACGATGAGGCTAACGATCAATCTGATCAGGGAATTAGACCATGTGGGATGAAACAATTTCTTATATGTGCTTGGAGAACTCAGGAATGGTCCTGACAACATCCCATGGTTAGGATAGAAGGGGAGAAAGCTGGAGGCACCTGGGTGACTCAGTCAGTTGGGAGTCTGGCTCTTGGTTTCAGCTCAGGTCATGATCTCAGGGTCAGGATGATGGAGCCCCAAGTCGGCCCCATGCTCAGTGCAGAGTCTGCTTGGGATTTTCTCCCTCTCTCCCTCTCCCTCTACTCCTCCCCCTGTTCTCGCTTTCTCTAAAATAAATAAACAAATAAACGAATAAATGAATAAATAAAATCTTTTAGAAAAAAGGCGGGGAGCTGAAGCTCTCAGAAATAAAAGAATTCATTTTCAGAAATAATCTGCTTCTTCAGCCAAACACTATTGTAGCCAGAGATACACACAACTGCATGTAATGTTCTATCCTACATTTTAAACTTAATATAGCATTATGATCATTTTTCCCACCCTGTTACCTTGTCTTCTGAGAGAACTTCGCTTTTGCTTGAAGGCTCTGCCTTAACTAAGAAAATTAGAGATGGAAATGAGGACCCAGGCACACACTCAGAAATCCTCTCGCCATTCAGCTGCTGCCTGAGAATACCTGCCATACTGCTTAAATTCATTCTGTGCACGGGCGTATGGGTGGCTCAGTTGGTCAGTGGGTTAAGAGACTGCCTTCGGCTCAGGTCATGATCCTGGGGTCTCGGGATTGAGTCCCACGTCAGGCCCCTTGCTTGGTGGGGAGTCTGCTTCTCCCTCTGCCCTTCACCCCGCTCTCGCTCACTCTCTCTCAAATAAAATCTTAAAAAAAAATGAATTATGAAAAAAAGATTCATTTTGTGCACGGCTAAAACACTGAGCTCGGATTTGAGCACTACCTTTAAGAGGACATCGCCGCCATGTCCGCAGCTTCAACTTTTATTGCATCTTCCAATAAACTTGAGTACTGACTGTTTTTGCTGTGATTCAAAAGAGGGAAATGTTCACACATCTGGGGGTGGCCAACCATTGAAAATAAGGGCACACTAACATTTTTCAGGAGGTTGTCTGTGACAAGACATTCTTTTCAAGTTTGCAGAAATAGGTAACTAGAACAGTCATTTCATTGTTAAGCCAATGGTCTTGGCCACCACTTCCCATTGTTCCAAGGTGAAGAAATTCTTTTTCTTTTTAGATTTTATTTATTTATTCTGGGAGGGGGGAGGGGGGGCAGAGGGAGAGGGACAAGGAGGGTCAGGACCTGAGATCATGATCTGAGCTGAAACAAAGAGCCAGACACTCAGCTACTCAACCGACTCAGCCACCTGGGGGACCCTTAAGGTAAAGGAATTCTTTTTTTTTTTTTTTAAGATTTGATTTGATTTGATTTGATTTGATTTTTGAGAGAAAGAGAGCATAAGCCAGGGGGAGGGGCAGAGGGAGAAGCCAACTCCCCGCGGAGCAGGGAGCCCGATGTGGGGCTCGATCCCAGAACCCTGGGACCATGACCTCAGCCGAAGGCAGGCACTTAACTGACTGAGCCACCCAGGTGCCCAAGGTAAAGGAATTCTTAGGATGTTTTTAGAGTCACACTAAGATTTTTCCCTTAGTATTCAAATTTCATCGTCACCGAATGCTAGAAGCTTCTAGGCATTATTGGTATTTGTGGAAATTAAACAGTAAAACTTAAATCAAAGACATAATAAGCTTATATTAGAAATAAAAAATATTTACTGTATTTGTTGTGAAAGGGTAGGAGTAGAGGCTCTGGAGTCAGACTGCACAATCTTGAGGTTAGACCCTACTCCGTTTTTTACGCATTCAATATTTATTAAGTACCTACTATGTGCCAAGTAGTTATCAGTGTGCAATCTTCCATATGTTTTGTAATATTTTGCTATCTTAAAGTGCATTTTTAAAATTTCAAATTCCTATTGTTCATTGCAAATATGTGGGAGTACAATCGATTTTTGTGTGTTGGCCTTGAATACTGTGACCTTCCTAAACTCACAATAGTTTTAGTAGCTTTGTTGTAGATTCCGTAGGATTTTCTACATGAATCATATCCTCTGCAAATAAAGACACTTTATTTCTTTTTCATTATGGATGCCTTTCATTTATTTGGCTTTCCTTATTTCACCAGCCAGAACCTCCAGTACAATGTTGAAATTAAGTAGTAAGAGTGCATATTCTTGCCTTGTTCCTGATCTTAGGGAAATAATTCAGTCTTTCCAGTACATAAGATGTTAGCTATAGATTTTTAGTAGATGCCCTTTATCAGGTTGAGGAGGTTCCCTTCTGATTCTAGTTTTCTGAAAGGTTTTTATTTTTTTATTTTTTATTTTTTTATTTTTTTTAAGATTTTATTTATTTTTCGACAGAGAGAGAGACAGCGAGAAGGGAACACAAGCGGTGGGGGGGTGGGGGAGAGGGAGAAGCAGGCTTCCTGCTGAGCAGGGAGCCTGACACAGGGCTCCATCCCAGGGATCATGATCTGAGCCAAAGGCAGACACTTAACGACTGAGCCACCCTTCTGAAAGGTTTTTAAATTAGGAATGGATCACAGAGTTTTTCTTCTTTAGTCTGTTCATATAGATTATTATATTATTGATTTTCAACAGTTAAACCAACCTTGAATTCCTGAGACAAACTGCACTTGGTCGTGATGTATTATTATTTTCATATTGTTGGATTTGATTTACTAAAATTCTATTGAATTTATATGTCTATGTATGTATGTTTTTATTGTTCTTCTCTTGTTAGATTTTTGTCTGGCTTTGATATCACATAATGTTGGCCTCATAGAATGAATTGGGGAAGTACTCTCAGTTTTCTGGAAGAGTTTGTGTAGAATTGATATATTTTTCTTTCTTAAATGTTTGGTAGAATTCTCTAGTGTAATTTTCTTTGTGGCAAAAATTATAACCATAAATTCAATTTCTTTAATAGATATATAGGGCTATTCAGGCTATCTATTTCTTCATGGGTGAGTTTTGGTAGTTAGTGGAATTTCCCCATTTCACATAAATTGTCAAATTTATTGGCATAAAGTTCATAATATTCTTTTTTTATATGTTAGTAACTATAGAATCTGTAGCGAGGTCACCTCTCATTGCTGATGTTGATAATTTTTGTCTTCTCTCGTTTTTGATTAGTCTGGTTAGAGGCTTGTAAATTTTAGTGGCCTCATCAAAGAACCACTTTTTTGGTTGCATTGATTTTTCTTTGTTCTTTTCCTATTTTCTACTCCACCAATTTCAGCTCTGACCTTTATTTCCTTTCTTCAGCTTACTTTAGGTTTTATTTACCTTTTTTCCCTCCAGTGTCTTAAAATGAAAGCCAAAGTCATGGCTTTGTGGCCTTTCTTCTCTTCTAATATAGGCATTTTGTGCTACAAACTTCCCTCTAATTATGGCTTGAGACCATGAATTAGGCAGGTGGAGATGGTCGATATAGGAGAGTCTACACAAGGATTAGAACACACAGGGTGGGAAACATAATACGGCTCAGATACATAGTGAGAGGTATTCCATGTAAGAGGAGACCATGCAAAGAACTGGAACGTGGAGAATTTGGGGAAAGGCAGGTTATTTCGTATATAGCTGAGGTGCAGCAAGGGATGAAGCTGGAGAAGAGGGGGCCGGATAATAAAAGGCTTTGGCCTGAGGGCAACAAAGAGTGAGTGAAGAACGTTAAGCAGGGGACTAGGATGATAATATGTGCATTCTATAAAGCTACTCTGGCGGTCATGTGGAGGGAGAAGCACCTGCAGCCAGATACACCAGGTTGAAGGCGGTCTTGGGCTAATCCAAGCGAGAGATGGTGGCGGTGGGGATGAAGCAGAGAGATGAAAGTGAAAGTAGAGAGCTAAAATCAGTGTGAAAATGCTGACCGACAGAGATGTATTGGGCAGGGGAACTCCGAGTCAGTAGCTAGGGGCGCCACTCAGAGAGAGAGGGAAAGACAAGGAGGAACATGGATACTGGCAGGCAGGGACTAGGGTGGGAGTGGGGCTGGGAACAATTTCAATTGGGGGCATATTAAGCTTAAGATGCCTGTTAGGCACCCGAGCAGAGATATCTAGAAGCCAGGTGTATACATGGGTTTGGAGCTTAGGACAAATGCTTGGCCCGTGGATGTGCTGGCTACCACCAGTATATGAAGGCTAAGTGAAGCACTGTGAGTGCGTGGAATCACCCACGGAGAATGTGTTGAGTGAGAATAAAGTGGAGGATGACACTTTGGAGAACAACGATATCTCAGGGATTGTCATAAGATATAACAGAGGTCAGAGTGACATTTCGCTATGAAAGAGAGAACAATAAGACAAGGAACAACAACAATGTCTATGAGATTTATCAGCAGAGAAGTAGTACGGACTCTTCATGATGTATTTAAAAATAGTAGTATGGGGCACCTGGGTGGCTCAGTTGGTTAAGCGACTGCCTTCGGCTCAGGTCATGATCCTGGAGTCCCGGGATTGAGCCCCGCATCGGGCTCCCTGCTCAGCGGGGAGTCTGCTTTCTGACCCTCTTCCCTCTCGTGCTTTCTATCTCTCATTCTCTCTCTCTCTCAAATAAATAGATAAAATCTTTAAAAAAATAAAAAAAAATAGTAGTATGTATTATTTACAGAATACTTGAAAAGTACAAAAAGATATAAAGAAATACAAGAAGGAAAAAAAAAATCCGTAGGCCACCCACCCAAAGACCACTACTGTGAATATTGTGGTTATCTCCTTCCTTTCTTTCCCTATCAGTGTGCATACACATTACACACACCCACATGTCCACATTCTCTTGTACAAAAATGAGATACTAGGGACACCTGGCTGCTCAGTCAGTAGAGCCTGTGACTCTTGATCTCAGGGTCATGAGTTCAAGCCCCACGTTGGGCATGGAGCCTACTTTAAAAAAATGAGACACTATCTGTATCATCTTGGGGATTGTATTGGTTTTCTTTTTCCATTATCATTATATTTGACATATTTCCCCCCACTTATGTGGGTACTTTAAAAATAGTTGGATATAATAGGGAAATAGAGGCAAGACATGATTTTCTTTTTTTGGAGAGAAAACCCATTTTATTTATTTATTTTTAAATAATCTCTATTTAATTAATTTTTAAAAGATGTTTACAGGGTGATGTTTTATTTAAAACCAGAGTCTTTTATGAATTAAAAAAAAATCTAATTTTAAGTCCAAAGAAAACATAATAATCCCTCTAAGCTCATCTTTGGGTGGTTTA
Organism: Eumetopias jubatus; assembly: GCF_037043125.1. NCBI lineage: Eukaryota > Metazoa > Chordata > Mammalia > Carnivora > Otariidae > Eumetopias > Eumetopias jubatus. The sequence continues at coordinate 101,545,364 of NW_028274820.1, forward strand.
CTCAAAGAAGAGACCCAAAGTGATGTCAACCTGATGGGTATAATACAAACACTATCTTGAATGAATAACATCCGGCTGAACTTTCAAACTGTCAGTAGGCAAAGCTGTATTTTTCAAAATGTAGTAGATCCATAAGAAAAACCATTTTAAAGAAAAATTTTTTAAAACTCTTCCTTTTAGGGGTGCCTAGGTGGCTCAGTCGTTAAGCGTCTGCCTTCGGATCAGATCATGATCCCAGAGTCCTGGGATCGAGCCCCGCGTCGGGCTCCCTGCTCCGAGGGAAGCCTGCTTCTCCCTCTCCCACTCCCCGCTTGTGTTCCCTCTGTCACTGTGTCTCTCTCTGTCAAATAAATAAAATCTTAAAAAAACAAAACAAAAAACAACCTCTTCCTTTTAAAGGTAAAGCTTACTCAGAGATGAGATGCATTACCTTATCCCTATTACTGTGGTTAATAGCTAGCTGAGCTAACTAGTCACTAAGAGGAAAAAACACCTGTATGAGGATATGATAATTTTCTTTCTTTTTTTTTTTCAAAGATTTTATTTGGGATAAATACAGGATATCAACCTCGTGACTCCAGCATTCTTGGTTTTAACTGCCTCTCTGTGATCTCTGACATTTTGTTTTTTTATTTTATTTGTTTATTAAAGATTTTATCTGTTTATTCGAGAGAGAGAGAGAGAGAGAGAGCATGAGGTGGGCAGAGAAGGAGGGAGAGGGACAAGCAGACTCGATGCTGAGCTTGAGCCCAACAGGGGGCTTGATCGCGAGACCCCGAGATCACAACCCCAGCTGAAACCAAGAGTCGGCCGCTTAACCGGCTGCGCCACCCATATTTCATAAATGAGGTCTTATCATCTACTCTTCTCGAACATTTGCAAAGACGTCCTGGAGAAACCTCAGGGCAGCTGCTGCACCAGCTGAGGAAGTGCTGTTCATACTGGGTCTGAGGGAATGCAAATGCTGGATCACACCACAGAGAGACGATGTGAATGGCGGCCTGTCGTGGTCCATCTGGGCTGCTATCACAGGATTCCACAGACTGGGTGGCTTATGAACAACAGAAGCTTATTCCTCACTGTGCAGAGGCTGCAAGTCCGAGACCAAGGCTCTGGCAGATTCCACGCCTGGTGAGGACCGCTTCCGCGTTCGGAGACATCATCCTCTCCCTGTGTCTTTGAGGGCTGTGTCGGAAGGGGCCCGTGCGCTCTCTGGGGTCCCTTTTATAAGGACACTAATCTCGTTACTGAGGGCTCCCCCCTCATGACCTAATCACCTCCCAAAGACCGGCAAGACCGGCTTCCTAAAACCATCAGAGTGGGCAGTAGGATTTCACATATGAGAATGCGGCGGGGGCGGGGGGCACAGACTTTCAGTCAATAACGTACTTCTTTGAGTCCGGCAATCCCTGGCCCTGTGTCTCCTGAAGCAAAGTAGAAAAGCAAGGTTCCCTGTGAAAGGAACGGATTTTGCAGTGTTGTCATCTAGTGCTCAAATCTAATACCCACTCTGTAGATGGTATTTTTACATAATCTCTAAAGAATTCTGTTGAAAAAATAAATCTATAGCCATAGGCTTGATGCACCAGATCGGCCCGCTCAGGGATTTGGTCCATCACTTTATTCTTACTACTCTGGTGAGATGTCCACTAGAGCTAATTAGCTCCTGATAGCCAATAAAGAAAACCCATCTGAGTTTACGGTCATTTCCAATGAGGGGATTCTTTGGCCACTGGTAAATGAGAAAGTTACTTTCACAAGCTTGATGCTCCTTGATATTTTAATATGGAATGATTTATTGTGGCTTTTTTTTAAACCACAAAAGTAGGGGCACCTGGGTGTCTCAGTCAGTTAAGCATCTGACTCTTGATTTCGGCTCAGGTCATGATCTCAGGATCGTGGGATTGAACCCTGCGTCGGGCTCTGTGCCCAGCACGGAGTCTGCTTGAGATTCTGTCTCTCCCTCTCCCCCTCCCCCTGCTCTCTCTCTCTCAAATAATAAAATAAAAATAAAATAAATCTTTTAAAAAATAAAAGTGCAGGGCCTCCTGGGTGGCTCAGTCGTTGGGCATCTGCCTTCGGCTCAGGTCATGGTCCCAGGGTCCCGGGATCGAGCCCCGCATCGGGCTCCCTGCTCTGCGGGAAGCCTGCTTCTCCCTCTCCCATTCCCCCTGCTTGTGTTCCTTCTCTCGCTGTGTCTCTCTCTGTGAAATAAATAAATAAAATCTTTAAAAAAATAAAAAAATAAAAATAAGAATAAACTGCAGAAGCTTGTACACCTGAAACAAATGTAACATAGTGTGTCAACTGTACTTTAATATAAAAAAAAAAACTTCTCACACATACAAAAATATTATGGTGATTTAGGGCAATCGTCTCAGGTCCCCTCCTTCTTCAGGAGCTTTGTACTATCACTTTACTATAGCTCAATAAACCTTGCTTTGCTGCCCATCAAAATAATAATAATAATAATAATAATAATAATAATGGTGAGGGCGCCTGGGTGGCTCAGATGGTTAAGTGTCTGCCTTCGGCTCAGGTCATGATCCCAGGGTCCTGGGATCGAGTCCCACATCGGGCTCCCTGCTCCTTGGGAGCCTGCTTCTCCCTCTGCCCCCCCCCCGTCTCTCATTAATAAATAAATAAAATCTTTAAAAAATAATAATAATGGTGATTTAAGTCCTGTAGATATTTCACTTCTGTGGTTTTAAGCAACATGAAATAGTTGGTAATTTTTAAAAATCAGCATGTCTTGATCTAAAAAAACTGCATTTAGGTGAATTACATTAAATTGTTATAAAAACTGATCTCATTGTCATTGTATGAAAAGCTCTAAAGAGAAACATATTCAGTAGGTGTTCAGTTTTCAAATGAGCTATGGTTTCTCCAGTTGGTCCATCAAAATATTCTGAAATTCCTTGGAGACTTTTGGATAAGCCCTATTATTTCTGCTGTATAACTATGTAGGGATCAAAAAACAATAAAAGCTCTCTTCCATTTTCACAGTACTTGGATATATCCATGAAAGTAACCTTGTAAACAAAATGATATTTAAATTTTAAGCTTGACACTTGTACCTTGTACGTAAGGAAATTATTATCAACCATGTTAAAGCTGAAGCATGGACAGGTTAAGGTTATCAAACATCTGTTATTAAATTAGTAATGTTTTACAAAGCATAGCACAATTGGACAACAGACGTGCTTCAGAAAGCTTTGTATAACTTGAAAGAAAGAAAAGGCTTTTTTGTTTTGTATTGTATTGTTGTATTTTTTAGTGATTTTTTGCCAACTGCACTGAAATGCCAGCAAGACAAAGGGAGTATTTTAGGCTGGTATCTTTTGATCTGGGGAGCTATAGGTTTTAAAGATTTTTATTTTATTTATTTGTCAGAGAGAGGAGCGAGCACAAGCAGGGGGAGCGGCAGGCAGAGGGAGAAGCGGGCTCCCTGCTGAGCCCGATGCGGGGCTCGATCCCAGGACCCTGGATCATGATCTGAGCCAAAGGCAGAGGCTTAATTGACTGAGCCACCCAGGTGCCCCTGGGGAGCTGTGGGTTTTATGTGCCAGCTCTCTGGGTAGAATCCTTGCATGCGTAAATTCTGGAGATGGATCTGTGCATATCCTCATATACTTAAGTAACCTGAGTGGTTGTTCAGTCGGTCTTTGTATAGAATTCTTCCCTTGCCTTTGAATTCTGACTTGGAAAATCTGTGGATTCTGAACTATGGCTACCTGATCTTCTCCAAAGCACGTTGTGCAGGAGAAGGTGACTTCTCCATTCTAGGACCTACGTAAGTTACAGCCACAAGGATTCAGCTCCCTGAACCTCAGGGAGGTTGTTAACTTTGTCCCCAGATTATTATTGGCATTGATTCTGAAGACATACTTGATACACCGAAGTACAGGGCCATCAGAATAAGGACACCAGGAAGTCCAGGATCAGTAAAGCAGCCTATGATGTGGCAGATGCCCTATAAAGACAGAGAGAAAATGACATGTCAGGTCCTCTCAACTATGTTACTGTCACATCTTCAGCTTGTTACTGGTGGCGGAGGAAGACTTTGGGATAAGGCTCATTCTACTTTCATAACTAAAGGCAAGAAAATTTTTTAAAAAGAGGACAGAATTGGGGTGCCTGGGTGGCTCAGTCAGTTAAGCATCTGACTTCAGCTCAGGTCATGATCCCAGAGTTCTGGGATCGAGCCCCGCATCGGGCTTCCTGCTCCTCGGGGAGCCTGCTTCTCCCTCTCCCTCTGCCTGCTGCCCCCCCCCGCTTGTGCTCTCTCTGACAAATCAATAAATAAAATCTAAAACAAAAACAAACAAAATTCCCGTCTTATGTATTATTTAAAAAAATCTATTTGACAGGGACACCTGGGTGGCTCAGTCGGTTGAGCCTCCAGCTCTTGGTTTCAGCTCAGGCCATGATCTCAGGGTGGTGATATCAGGGTTGTGAAATCGAGTCCCACATCGGGCTCCACACGCAGCTCGGAGTCTGCTCATCCCTCTCTCTCTGCTCCTCTCCCCTGCTCTAAAACAAACAAATGAACAAACAAATAAATAAGTAAAATCTTTAAAAAAAAGATCTATTTGACAGTTTAGAACTCTCATTAAATTGGTGAATAACCCGATGTCTTTCACTCTTAGACTAGGGGAGTTAACTGTGTACGCTTACAGGTAGTTCTTCCTCAATGTAGAGTTAGAAGCCTAGTGATCTTTTTGAAAGTCTTGGTTTGTTTGCTCCTGAGAAATAAAGCCAGAAGTGAAACCAATATAATGTTTTGCAGAATCTTCTTTTATGATGCGACATATTTAACCTCAACACTTTACTGAACTTCTCGGAAATCAGTGGCAGAAACCCCAAACATTAAAAAACAAAAACAAAAGTACAGTCTATGTCGTTTCTAAATGTAAATTACAATTTTGACCATGGCACTGATATGACATGATATGATATGATATGACATATCGTATATACGAAAAAGCATTAGTTGCCTTTGAAAGGGAGCTCTACCTTCAGCTTCTCTCTAGAGATGAAGTCTTGGTTACATTTTAGGGTTTTTGTCCTTTTTTTGATATCAGCTTTATAAATCAGTCAGCGAACAAACCAGCATCTTTTATTCCTATCTAGAAGAGCAATGTGCTCTTTCCTCTAGTTCAGTCAGTTTCATTTCCCAAACCCCAACGCCACCACCACGCCAAGGAGACTAAGTAAAGGGACTTGCATGATCTCTACGCAGTCTTGGACGTGGGTGCTCTTACACCCAAACCAGCCACACTCTGATGCTCTTCAAACCCACATGCTCACCGGCATGGGAGTCAACTGCCTTTTCCATCTCCATGCTCCTCCATTCCCAAAGAAGAAGTGGCTCTCGCCCCATTTCAGTCTGGGATATCAAGTCTGGTTTGGGACTATCAGAGTCTATACAGAGAGGCCACCATGAGGTGGATTCGTTTCCTCCAACTTTATGTCCAAAAGCACCTTCAGGGGTGCTGGAATTCCCATATTTTATCAACCGCACAAGATACTGGGAGAGAGAAAATCAAAATGAAAACCTAACAACCTGAGGACCCAGGAGTGCCAGGAAGGGAGAATAAAACCATCGGCACGCTTCCCACGTGATTAAGAAGCCGGGTGTGGTGGATACGTTATGGTGTTTAGGGTCATAGCAGAAATACCTCCCCAGGAGAGATGCTGTCAGGGACACTGCACCTAACAGTTCCCAGCAGCATCTAACCCAAGTAACAACAGAATAGTCATTCTGCTCCGAACCAAAGGGCAGTTCCCGCCGTTCTCTCTCTGAGGCTGGACAGCACAGTCCCAGAAAGGAGTGGAGGAAATGGCCGGGTGTGGTTTAGGAAGCAGATGCCAGGGGACAGTGAGGAACCTGGCGCATGGTCCGGGAGGCGCCGACAGAGGGGCGCAGCTGTCTCATGTGTGAATCTTTTTTTTTTTTAAGTCTTCATTTATTTATTTATTTAGAGCTTTCTTTTCGTTCTTTTCTATTTATTTGACAGAGAGAGACACAGGGAGAGGCTTCCCGCCGAGCAGGGAGCCCAATGCGGGGCTCGATCCCAGGACCCTGGGATCATGACCTGAGCCGAAGGCAGAGGCTTGATGACTGAGCCACCCAGGCGCCCTAAGTTTTTATTTATTTAAGTAATCTCTACACCCAACGTGGGGCTCAAACTCATGACGCCAGATCAAGAGTTGCAGGCTCTACCGACGGAGCCAGCCAGGCACCCCTGATTGAGAGTCTTAACTGCTTCCTTCTCGAACTGCCTTCTTTCATGGACCACACACGGACCCCTTTGTGGAAAAGGGACATTCTTTTCCTCCCGGGCTCTGTTAGCCTATCCAGCCTGCATTTTTATCAACTTCTAGTCTACTTGGGCAGGAGCCGTCCCCTCGTCATGGGGTCGAGGCTCAGCTGAGAAGTCGGCTTCTCTGGGACAGCTTCCCTGGCCCCTCCAGTTCCGGTCAAGTGCCCTCCCTGTGTGCTGCCCTTCCCCGGTGCTTTCCCTCTGGCCTGGCGCTCATTCCACTTTCCATATCTGCCCGGGTATTCCTCTCTGCCCACGAGACTGTGCGTTCTTGAGGGCATGGGCGGTACCTGGCCATATCAGTGCCTGTCCAACGCATGGGACTGCTTTCCTTCCTGCTGCTGTCCTTTGACCCGGTGCTTTCCAAACGTCCACTCATTTTTATATCCTTCCTCATTCCTATGCAGCAGGAAAGAGGGTGTTTTCCCCCATGTAAGTCGTTCTCACTGAATAAAAAAGTTATGACATGATTTTCAAATAGTAAAATTGCAGGCATTTTCTCTTCTCTCCGCATGAAAACTCTAAGGGGCTGGAGAAAGGGGATAATTTCCTGTATAGTTACGCTCTTTCACTCCTATGTGGATGACTTACTGAATCACTGCTGAATCTTCAACAGCAAGTAACTCAAAAATAAATATACGTTGGGCGTCTGGGTGGCTCAGTCATTAAGTGTCTGCCTTCGGCTCAGGTCATGATCCCAGGGTCCTGGGATCAAGCCCTGCATCAGGCTCCCTGCTCAGTGGGAAGCCTGCTTCTCTCTCTCTCCCCCACACCCGCCTGCTTGTGTTCCTGCTCTTGCTATCTCTGTCAAATAAATAAAATCTTTTAAAAATAAATAAATAAATAAATATATGTGACTTTAAAAGTCATTGGAGGGGTGGGTCAGGGAATCCTACTGATAAAGAAGCTGGACGTCTCAATAAAGTCTGGCTAAACAGCAAACGGAAAGAATGGATGAATTGCTGAGACTCTCTTGGTCTTTGATTTCATGAATTACTCTCAGATTTTCAACAAAAAACACGACAGGCCTAGAGAGATCAGTCTCGTAAATATTCCCCATAACATGTGTGGAAAGTTTCTTCTTTTTTTCTTGAGAGAGAGAGAGAGAGAGAAAGAGAGAGAGAGCAGGCATGGGGGGAGGGGCAGAGAGAGAGAGAATCCCAAGCAGGCTCCATGCTGAATATGGAGCCCAATGCAGGGCTCAATCTCACAACCCTGAGATCATGACCCAAACCAAAATCAAGAGTCAGACGCTTAACTGACCGATCCACCCAGGTGCCCCGTGAAAAGTTCCTTCTTATGCTCATCCAGATTCTCCTCCTCCTGTGCTTAGAAATAGATGGCTACATCATCAAAGACACTGCCACCCGGCCCCACAAACACACCTGCTTTAGTCTCAGGACGCCTTCACGTCCGTCCTCATCAGAAATGTTTAGAAAACTTCCACCTTTGTTCATATCAGATAAGGGCTTCTGACATGGATCTTGAGAAGCCAGACTTTTCAATAAGACAGGCAAGGCTTTGGTGACATAATTCCAGGAAGAGCTTGTGATAATGTTGCTGGTCCTCCTTCCACAAGTCAACATTCACTTCCCACAAACCAGATGTGCACCCTGGCAGAGGTGGAATATTGAATACATAGGTTCTCGTTTCATAAGAAGAATATGTGTGTCGTGGGGGGACTCAAAAGGGAGTCAGTCAGTGGAACTGCCACAGACCTTCATTTCTAGCTGCAGAAACACAAGCTGAAATGCATAGTTTGATTCAATTAAATGAACATTTGAGTACATACCATAGGACACAGTCACGTACTATAGGATGTAGTCATGTCAACAAGGTAGAGTACTGCATGATAAAGTATGCACAGAACTGTCTTCAACACTTTCTGGGAGATATCTTTAAAACACCTGTGTCTGTGAGAAAGAAATACAGAAGGTTACATCTGCAGAGACTTCTACATTTGGTACTGTTTCACTCCACTAAAAGTGAAATTTAAATTGGAAACAGATTATTTGCCCCAAGAACACATTCCAAATGTCAGAAAGAAATGACAGAACGTCAATTATCGTTAGCACCAGAAAATCAAAATATCACTTCCCCTAGAAAGTGATGAAGAGGAATAAGGAAAATGTCCTAGCTTCCTAATAACTTGACAAATGTGGAACAGGAGCTTGATTAGATAGCCACAATCCAAGAGAAGAGTATTATTATTTGTTAAAAGAAAGGAGTCCCAACAGATACTTGTTGAAGGAGAGGAAGGAAAGCATAGAAGTGGAACTCAAAGACCAGAAGTTGTATTACCAGTCACCTCAGAGCAAATCACTTCCACCTCTCTGTAAGTCACTTTCCTCACCCATTAAGACGAGGGCGTTAGATTATGGTCACTCAGGATTCTATTTTTTTTTCAAGATTTTATTTATTTATTTGACACAGAGAGAGAGACACAGCGAGAGAGGGAACACAAGCAGGGGGAGCAGGAGAGGGAGAAGTAGGCTTCCCGCGGAGCAGGGAGCCCGATGCGGGGCTCGATCCCAGGACCCCGGGACCATGACCTGAGCCGAAGGCAGACGCTTAACGACTGAGCCACCCAGGCGCCCCTCTATTTGTAATATATATATTTTGCGTTAGTGAAAAAGGCAGTAAGAAATTGTCATGTTTTTGGAAACGTTTCAAATTAGGCTAAGTATCAGGAAACTGAATTACTGTCACCCCTGGGGGTTCTTTGAAAAACTTCAAACTAAAGAGTTGCGACCATCATTAGCATTTTCTAAAGAACTGTTGTTAAAGTGACAGGGCCTAGTCAAGACTGCGCTTTAGAATTGTGCTATCATACGTCCCCCTGTGGGACTTCTTTCCTTTTCTCAGCCGTAATCTCCTTTGCTCCTCTTTCTCCCACTCTGCACCTCACCAACATGCAAGCTTAGCTTCAGGGAAACTGCGACGATCAGAGCGCCCGGGGCTGACGGCAGAATCAGTGGCTACGAGGACTCTTTCATTAACCCACTGATTGATTCACCAAGCGCTCGGAGAGCGCCCACTGAGGCCATACACTCGATGGGTAACGAGAAGAAATTAGTCTCTGCTTCATGGAACTTAGTCCTGGGCCGAGCGCACGGATGTACCGGCACCGCCCTCTCCGGACCCCAGAGCGCGAGCTCAGGCTGGACTGATGTCATCGTCCGAGCGGCCCGGACGGCGCCCCCTACCGGCCCGGAACGCCCCGGCCGGCTGTCCTCCTGCGACCGCGGGCAACCGCCTCTGCCCGGCCGAGACGTCACCGTTCACACCCGACGGCTCCTGCAGCGTCTGCGTGGTCCCAGATCCCGGGCCGAGCCGCCGCCGCCTCCCCCGCCCGCCGTAGTGCGGCCGCGTAGTGCTACTGGGGAGGTCCGGTCGGTCCAGCAGCCGCTCCAGCAGCCGCCCCGGGGTGGGGCATGCGCCTGCGCCCGTCAGCTCCGTCCCGCGGCGGCCGTTGCCCTGGAGACACGCAGGGCATCCTGGGAACGTTGCCGTTCCTGCGCGTGAACTGGGCTCCCACAGCGCCGCCTGCGGGTGGGAGAAGCAGATTGCTCCGGCGGCCTCGGGCGGCTGTTCTTGTTTGAACAGCGTCCGGATCTCCTCCGCTCCCTGGACTGGGAGAACTGGAATTGCACCAGATTCTCCACAGCTATGACCTTTCCTCCTTTGAGGGCTACACAAGGTTAGATCTGAAAGTGATCACATAGAAGTCAGGGAATTGGATCCTGTATAACGTTCCATTTTCTGTTTCAATTGTTCTTGGCCCAGATTGCCGCTTTTCAAAATGAAATTGTGCGTCACTGCGTAGCCATTCACTACTCCATCCACCTGTACGCCACTCACCTGTCCACCGTGGTGGTTTTCACGTTTGGTGATTTCGGGAAAGGTTGGGGCTGCCTTGGGCTCAGAGCAACTCCTCCAGCTTCTGTGAGGAGCCAGGAGGGGTGGGAGGGGGTGTTAAGGGAGGCAAACTGGGAAGGTGCACTATGGCCAAAGGTGTGGGGCTCGATCCCAGGGCTGGGATCGTCACCTGAGAGGAAGGCAGATGGAAGGCAGACTGAGCCACCCAGGTGCCCCTGGGAACTATTACTTTATTTTTTTTATTTTTTTTTTAAAGATTTTATTTATTTATTTGAGAGAGAGTGAGAGAGAGCGAGCACACACGCAGGGGGAGAGAGAGAGAGGGAGAGAGAAAGGGAGAAGCAGACTCTCCGCTGAGCAAGGAGCCCGAAGCGGGACTCCATCCCAGGACCCCGGGATCATGACCCAAGCTGAAGGCAGCCAATTAACCGCCTGGGCCACCCAGGCTCCCCAGGAAACTATTACTTTAAAAGAAGACTGAAATATCCTAGATCTCTGTGCTCTTAAAAGGCCTCCCCAGAGCCTATATTGGTTACAGTAAAGGAATCTTGTGATAAAGGTGGTAAGTGGGGTGAGAGCAGGAGAGACTTAAACCATATACTATCTAGCTTATAGAAAATAGGCCCAAAAGAGTTTTCTGAGAAATGCTAAGGCAACAGGAAGTAATAGAAAGGGCTCATTCAAGGAATACCTTAAATAACTTGTCACCGACTTTGGAAGTTAGGCATATTCTAGTTTCGCTCAGGAGCCTTCTACTTCTAGGGGAGGAGGTGGTTAGCCCCGTGATGGGTATTAAGGAGGGCACATATTGCAAGGAGCACTGGGTGTTATTCGCAAACAGTGAATCATGGAACACTACGTCAAAAACTAATAAAGTACTATATGGTGACTAACGTAACGTAATAATGAAAAGAAAAGAAAAGAAGCCTTCTACAGGGGACACCTGGATGGCTCAGTTGGTTAAGCATCTGCCTTCAGCCCAGGTCATGATCCCAGGGTCCTGGGATCAAGTCCCCCATGGGGCTCCTTGCTCAGTGGGGAACCTGCTGCTCCCCCTGCTTGTGCTCTCTCTCTCTCTCCCTGACAAATAAATACAATCTTAAAAAAAAAGAAAGCCTTCTACTGTGACATTCACCAATTCAGCCAAATAAATTTCCATCTCTATTTTTTGCTTATGCCTCTAAGATAAAAACTTCTGCAAAAAGTACTTCCTCTTGTCCCTAAAATCCTCACTAATGCTTCAAACTCTCCCCCTTCTCTCATAAATTTTGGGGATCTGCTGTGCAAATTTCTACACCAGTCAGAAATTTCCAGATTCCCTTGAGATACTCAGCTCGGCTTACTGAGTTTGCTCTATGTAAGGCATCCTACCAGATGCTACTGGAGATGATTTACTCCCAATGGATCAATTTTGCAAGGATTCAGGTGACTCATATTTTCATGTTTCTCCTCTAATTTCCCCTGTTCTTTCTTAGCTAAAGAAAAAGCCATCAGATGTGAACCCCCAATTCTACAACCAAATTGTATTTGTGGTAGCAACCTCTCTCTCCTCCAGTTACTTGGGAAAAGTGTCCCTCCCCCACCGAAGGCCAATTCCTCCACCTGCACAGCTGTCTTTCCTCTGCTACATCTTCACTCTCCTTTTTCAGACTCTTTCCCCATTAGCAGGCAGATTTGCTCTAGTATCAATAACAGTAACTTTTTCAGCTACTGTCAATTTCTCTGCTCCATTTTACACTAAACTTCTGGAAAGAGTTCTCTATACAGCCTGTCTCCAATTCCTTATCCACACCGTGCACCCAGTCAGCCAAGGTCTGCCTTTCTGCTCCAACACAAAGGAAAGTGTTCTTGTCTAGGTCAATATCTACCTTGATGTTGCCAAATCTTCTGGCCACTTCTTTGCTCTTATTGCACCAAACTTCTCAGCAGCACCCATCTCTGTTGTCCTGCTTCTTGGAATATTCTCCTTGTTTGGCTGCTGAGGCACCACTCACCCTCCCACCTCACAATTCCCTCCTTTTTGTTCTCTTTCCTTACTTCTCCAAATCTGTTGACCCTCAAATTATTAGGGTTACTGAGGACTTGGTTCTCCATTCTCCTTTGTCTACTCTCGAGCTCTAGGTGATCTCGGTGCCAGGGAATTTAAACATTTGATGCTGATGACCATGTTTCTTTCTCTAGTCCAGACATCTGCTCTGAGCTCCAAACTCACAAATCTGTTAAACAACACCCCTTGCACCTTTCCCTTTGCCTTTCTGGTGCTGCTGCTGGTGGTAGTGGAAGGAGGGCCTGACTAGTCACTGACAGACTTTTAGTTAATTGCCCTGGTCTTGGGCTTCCATCCTGCCTGGCTCCCCGGCTGAGCATCCGCTCAACCAGTCACACTCCTCCAAGACTCAGTCCCCTTTCTGCCTCTTCCTGCTTGTGGCGACTCCACTTCCCTTCATTAGATACCATTCTGCCAATAACTTTCTGGAATCTGTTGAACTTTCTCATCTGCTGATGGTTTCCTCTGAGTTCTCTTCATGGTTGTAGATTTATATAAAAAATTCCTTTACTGTAATATAAGTGGGATATCCAGAGGCAGAAGACAAATATGAGTGTGCTTGGTTCCCATCTTGAGTCAAGACAGTGACTGGGCTTTTGTGAATAGGATCTTTTTCTTTTCTTTTCTTTTTAAGATTTTGTTTCATTGACAGAGAGAGACACAGCGAGGGGGTAGCGGGAGAGGGAGAAGCAGGCCTCCCGCGGAGCAGGGAGCCTGATGCAGGGCTCGATCCCAGGACCCTGGGATCATGACCTGAGCTGAAGGCAGACGCTTGACGACTGAGCCACCCAGGCGCCCCTAGGATCTTTTTCTTCCTTGTAGTGCTTATTTAGGTGATTCTCTTGGATGATCCAGGTATACAATGATAGAACGCACTCCGTAATTTAAGTAATGGCTCAGGAGAGACCATTGCCTTCTTGACCTTAATGGAAATTTTTTAAAAAACCATTCTGTCCCTTTTAATATGATCTTCATTGTTGGGCCAGTCAGATTTATTATTCTTTTGGAGGTGATGGGATTAGTTTTTGGATGCTTGTAGGCATCTTTCCTTATTCTTGAAATTCAGGGATTTCTGCAGGATATCTCGGCATGGATTTTTCTTTCTGGGTATTTTGGGCAGGATAGAAAAGGAAGTTTATGAACCTGTGCTTATGACACCTTCTTTTCCAGAATCTCTCTCTTCTTTAAGTACCACTCTGGGACCTGTTTTTCATGTTGAGTGTGAGCAGCCTAGGGTACTTGGGTTTAGTTGGATCTTACCCTTTCTCTTGACATCTTCCGAAACACCTTCAGTTTTTAACAACACTTTAAACACTCTGAGTCTTTTACCATCTCTGAGATCCTGCAATTGTACCAGGCAATAGGTAAGAACAGCGACCTAGAGTCTCTGGCCTTCAGTCTCCCTCGAAACCCCTGCTGGATTCATGATCACTTCCTACTCTCTGGGTCCCCACTATAGGCACTCAGCTGCAGCAGGGCCTCCATTCCTTCTTTGCTTATGTTGAGTCTAACTCCACGCTTTGTGAGGCTGGCTGCCCGTGAACACAACAGACATCTTAATGTCTTAATGGAGCCAAGCGTGCTTGCGCTTCAGTAATGTTTTACAAAATGAATCCTGCAGAACTCTATGTCCACAAGATCATAGTAAATGTTTTTGAAAAAGAAAGAATCCCAAGGTCAAATATATTCACAATATAAGAAAATACTACACATTAGGTCTTCCTCTGGGAGAGCCATAGACTGGGGGGGGGGGGGGAGGGCGGTGTGGGTGAGAACTGTTTTACTTTAATTGGCCATGTAGTTCTTTCCTTTTCTCAATTTTTTAAAAAAGATTTTATTTATTTATTTGACAGAGAGAGACACAGCGAGAGAGGGAACACAAGCAGGGGGAGTGGGAGAGGGAGAAGCAGGCTTCCCGCTGAGCAGGGAGCCCGATGTGGGGCTCGATTCCAGGACCCTGGGATCATGACCTGAGCCAAAGGCAGATGTGTAACGACTGAGCCACCCAGGCGCCCTTAAATTTTTAATTTTTTTTGGAGAGGGAGAGTGCAAGGTGGGGAGGGGCAGAGGGAGAAGAATCTTAATCAGGTTCCACACCAAACACGGAGCCCAACATGGGGCTTGATCTCACAACCTGAGCCAAAGATATCAAGTCAGAGGCTTAACTGACTGAGCCACCCGGGCTCCCCTCTTTCCCTTATTTAAAAAAGAATCTTTGGAGCCAGTGTTCCAGAGAAATCATGTGTGACACGTAGTTTAGTGACAATCTCATTTTCTGCCATCCCTCAGAATTTCAGGTCTTTTTTTCTAAAGATTTATTTATTTATTTAAGAGAGACCGAGTGAGAGGGAGAAGCAGACTCCCGAGCAGAGAGCCTCATGCGGGGTTCAATCCCAGAACCCCAAGATCATGACCTGAGTGAAAGGCAGATGCCTAACTGACTGAGCCACCCAGGTGCCCCAGAATTTCAGGTCTTTTCACGAAACATGGACCCTCTAGAAGTCAGGGTATCTTTGAACAGAATGTAGTTCTGTCTCTGAAGTACAGATATTCTGTGCTCACGTAGCCTTCATCTCATGTAACAAACGGGGTAGTTTCCTGGACTTCTACTTGTACTACTTGTATTATGTTTACTTTTTTTAACATTTGCTTAAAAATTCTCCACGCTACAAGACAAAGCCGTCTGGTTTTGTTACTTTTTTTCCAAAGATTTTACTTTTAAGTAACCTCTACACCCAACACGGGGCCCGAACTCACAGCCCTGAGGATCAGGAGTTGCACGCTCTACCAACTGAGCCAGCCAGGCTTCCCTTGGCTTTGTTATTTTGTCTCTACTCAGATTTAGTCACCTCTTGGTCACTCGGAATCTCATTCACTGTCTTGGCTTCCAAAAGCGTCTGTTCTGCAGCTCCCAAACCCATCTCGTATCTATATTCTAGCCCCATAGATCTTAGCACCCCTGCTTTTATGTTTCTTCAACTCAGATGAGTCAAACTTTGCTGAAATTATCTGCTTTTCCTTAGGGGGAACGATGCACAACCACTGTGTAAGCGGCCATGAGACCTCAGCATTCACATGGACAGACAGACTGGGATTCAGAGAACTCGTTTTATTGCTATCAGTTTCCAAATAAATTAATCAAAACCAAATCCAACATCGTATCAGGCCTGCAACAAAATTCACTGGGTTTAAACCCCCTAGTTTAGGGTCACACTGTGAAAGAGTCAAGTGGATGTTTAAGAGCCATCCCATCTCCTCAGCTTTGAGAACAGTACTGGAGGGACTGACTGTCTTAGTTCAAGCTGGGATTTCGGAGCTAGCTTAGCATTTGCGGGGAAATTACCACTTAAGACGGCAGGAAGAACAGGTATCTCTTTTATCAGTAGATAGGAAATATAACAGGTGATGAGCTAAACGAGAAAATCCTGTGTGGTTTCTCATACGCCTAACTCGCGGTACATTCTTGCTCAAAAGGGGGCCCCCTGTTCCTAAAATCTGTCTCCCAGTGGGTTTGGCTGTGGCCGCTGTGGATTCCCAGGCCACATGGACTCCGCTGAGGGCTCCGGATGCCCTCCACGGCCTCAACTCCAGTCGGCCTCGATCATTGCAAACAGCTGGCTGAGCCTCTTCTTAATGTCAGGCTCATCTGGGGCACTGTAAGATTTCGTGTGCACCCTGATGTGTTCCACCAGTTTAGACTTATAGATGAAGCCCTTACCACAGTCGCTGCAGGCAAATGGCCTCTCAGGCCTGTGTATGCGCTGGTGCCGAAGCATGTGTCCCTTTTCCCGAAAGTTCTTATCACACTCGGGACAGCGGAAAGGTCTCTCCCCTGTGTGCAGGCCTTGGTGGCTGAGCAGCTGAGCCTTCAAGCGGAAACTCTTGTCACACTTGGGACACTGGAAAGGCTTCTCCCCTGTGTGGGTCCTGATGTGCTCGATGAGTTTGGACTGCTTGGCAAAGCCCTTGCCACACTCGCAGGAGAAGGGCATCTCGCCGCCGTGCAGCAGCTGGTGGGCCTTCATGTCGGCCTTCACGCGGTAGCTCTTGCCGCACTCGGGGCACTGGAAGGGTCTCTCCCCCGTGTGCAGGCGCTGGTGACTCAGCAGCTGCCCCTTCAGGCGGAAACTCCTGTCGCAGGTGGGGCACTGGAAGGGCCTCTCCCCGCTGTGCACGCGGAAGTGCTCGGTGAGCTTGGACTGTCGGGTGAAGCCCTTGCCACACTCCCCACACGAGAAGGGCCTCTCCTTGCTGTGCGTGCGCTGGTGCGCCTTCAGGATGCCCTTCAGGCGGAAGCTCTTGTCACACTCGGGGCACTGGAAGGGCCTCTCCCCGCTGTGCACCCTCAGGTGCTCCCGGAGCTTGCACTGGTGGGCGAAGCCTCGGCCACACTCGCCGCAGGAGAAGGGCCTCTCCCCGCTGTGGCGGAGCCGATGTGCCCGCAGCATGCTCTTGAGGCGGAAGCTCAGCTCACACTCGGGGCACTGGAAGGGCTTCTCGTCGGTGTGCAGCCGCTGGTGCCTCAGCAGCTGTCCCCTCTGGCGGAAGCTCCTGCCACATTCGGCGCACCAGAAGGGCTTCTCCCCGCTGTGGACTCGGCTGTGCTCCGTGAGTTTACACCGCTTGGCGAAGGCCTTGCCGCACTTCCGGCAGGAGAACGGTCGCTCGCCACTGTGCACGCGCTGGTGCACCCTCAGCAGGCCGCTCAGGCGGAAGCTCTTGTCGCACTGCGGGCACCGGAAGGGCTTCTCTCCCGTGTGCACCCTGAGGTGGCTGGCGAGCTTGGACCTTGCGGTGAAGCGCTTACCACACTCCGTGCAGGAGAACGGCCTCTCCCCGGGGGGGCGGCGCGGGGGAGCCTCCGCGGTCCCCTGCCGGGGGCACAGCTCCTCACCGGCCGGCTCAGCCTTCCCGGGGAAGGCGGCATCGCCTCCTCTCCAGGAGCTTAGCCCCTCCCTGCCGGGCTGGCCCTGGCGAGCCCGCCTGCTGCTCGAGAGAAAGCTCCCGTCACATTTGGGGCACCGGGAAGGCCTCTCCCCCTTGCGCCGGAGGCGGTGGCCGAGAAGGGTGTGCTTGTGCGGGAAGCGCGTCTTACATTCAGGGCAGGGCAGCGGGCTCTTCCCTGCGTGGACAGCCACATGTCCGAGCAAACACTGCTTCCGGGGGAAGCTCCGCCCACAGTCGGGACACCGGAAGCGCCTGGGACCCTGACCGATGCTCCGCTGTTGCTGGGGGGCAGCCTGTTTGCTGAATTTCCTCCAGGACCTCCCTGGCTGGTCCCTCAGGTGGCTCCTCTCGTGCTTCTCTGAGTGCTCCTCCTTCCAAAAGCTTTCCCCGCAGACAGCGCAAGGGTGCTGCGTACCGTCCCCAGAGCAGGCCCCCTGCAAGCCAGGGAGCCCCGGCGCTCCGGGACTTGGGGTTCCCTCTCTCTGGAGGGGCTCCCCGGAGCTGTGGACTGCTGGAAGTGGAGCCTGTGCGGCATGTCTGTGTGGGCTCAGGAGGGCCATGAAGGCACCATCTTCCCCTTCTCCTCCTGAGGGTTCAGAGGGGCACTGGCCTTCTCGGGGATCCAGCTGGAAACAGCGTTCAGCTTCTCCTGAATGCACAGCTTGTTGGCTTTCTGAAATGGAAAACAAAAATTCAGTCAGTATTCCTCTCTGTGGCATGACTAAAGGCTTATGTCACCAGGAGAGGGAGCGGTTAACGGTGACGTCTGGTGGCCTGGGAACCCAGCTCCCACGGAACTCCACAACCAGGGACATTTCAACTGTGGTTCTAATTTCATGGCTCAGAGTTTGGTAAGACGTCTGCTGAAACTAAACTAAAAAAAACATATCTTATGGGCCCAGCACGCTCCCGCTGCGCCACTCTGCTTGTTTAAAAAAAACATACCTTAAAAGAGGAAAATATAGGGGCGCCTGGCTGGCTCAGTCAGTCGAAAGAGCATATGGCTCTTGATCTCCGGGTCATGAGTTCAAGCCTCATGTTGGGTGTAGAGATTACTTAAATAAATTAAACTTTAAAAAAAAAGAAGAAAATATAGGTCTCAAACATATGGCCTAAGCTTTGGAATCAGCCTGTCTGGGTTCAAATCCCATCTCTCCACTGTGTAGCCTTTGTCAAGCTAATCCCTCTTGGCTCCGATTCCCTCTCCTGTAGACACAGGGAAGCAACAGGACGTATGATTGTCATGGTCATTAGGTGAGATCCTTCATGTACGGTGCTGAGCATGTGCCTGGCATACTGCATGCACCTGTAAGAACTCACCACCACCATGACCACAGGAGCATCACACTTGTACCATTTTGATGTGCAGACATTCCTGGAATCAACAAGTGATGACAGCACTGTCACTAACAGACCCTAACACCACAGTCATGACCCAGGGCCTGGCCTCTGATCCCCCCTCCTCACCCCTATGCCCACAAACCTTTTAAAAAGGTTTCTTGGAAGAATTGATAACGGATGGCAAAAAGTAAATAATTTGTGGAGCAAAACCCCTTTACTGTCCAGAAAGAAGCAACAAAAAACTCAACAGACTATTGACAAGATTTCTTGGAATGATGCTCCCATTGGCTTTCTCATTCCATACTTTAATGCTGACTTTTAAGAATCCAAAAATCTCAGGGGCACCTGAGTGGCTCACTCGGTTGAACATCCAACTCTTGATTTCGGCTCGGGTCATGAGATCGAGCCCCAAGTTGGGCTCCGCACTCAGCAGGGAATCTGCTTGAAATTCTCTCCCTCTGCCCCACCCCCTGCTCGTTCTCGCTCTCTCTCTAATAAATAAATACATGAATATTTAAAAAGAATCCAAAAATCTCAGACTGTCCCATCATAACAAGAAACAACAGAGGAGAGCTGAGTTTGAGGTATTCAAGTAGAGTCAACAGTCTCCAGATAGGAAGGAAGCAATTTTGGTCACTAGAATGTGGATAACCAGTCTCTGATTCCTGCCACCGTCCCCCTCGCCCTACCTACTACTAACAACAGCTCACATTCACTGAGCTCTTACTGTGTTCCAGGTATCACTTTAACACTTTACATATGTTAACCTATATAGGCCTATAATGTAGGTACTTTTATTGTCTTCATTTTATAGGTCAGGAAATTGAAATACTGAGAGGCTGAACAACTTGCTCAAGGTGCCCCAGAAAAGACAAGATCCAGACTCAGACTCTAGAACCCACACTCCTAACCACTGTACTTTACTGTGTTTCTCTAGAATACACCAGAGAGGGTGTATTCCAGAGGCTGGACAGCCTCAGCCCAGCCAAACAGGAAGACAAGATCAGAGAACTGGAACAAACTGAGCGTGATGTCTTAAGGCAGGGCTCTAATTTCTTAATACTTACCCCGAAACTGATGACCCTTGATAACTGGATCAAATTGCAAACCAGCAGAAGAGCAAATTATGTTTCCTGATTTCTGTGATTCTCCCCAGTTCTTGAAGAACTCTTTCCCCTGTTCAATCCAGGATATTAGTTCTGGTTTGGGAAGTCCATCACCTGTGCAAAGAAGTCAGACAAGGTAGTTTGGTTTCTTTGAGCACTACATTTAAAGCACACCAAGTTGCTTTTAAGTTTTCAAAATGTACTCCTGGGAAAACATATGAGACGAGATGTCAAAAAATAGATTATAGGTTTACGCAAGGAGGAGCAAAACTGCCCACATATCCTAGCAGTACTTCCTAATCTATTTGGACCTGTTAATTAAATCAGTTTACTGTTTAAATCCTGTCTTGGTCCCCATATATCGAGCAATATGTATTTTGTCGTGGATTTCAAACTCACTAGGAGCGTGCTTTGAGAATGGTGGGACAGCCCTGCGAACAACTGGAGACACCATGGGAAGAGGGGGGTATGCAAAAATAAGAACTGGAATGCCTAACCTGGGGAATTTCAAAGTAGGTAGCTCCAGCTAAAATATTCTCAGAAGTCTGCTGGTGACAGTGCTAATCACAGCCCAAAACATGGTTGAGTTCTGCTAGAATAAAAAGGGTTGCAAGCAATAAAATAAGGAAATGAAAATAGTTACAAGATTCTCTAATATATTACCCCATTCCCCTAATAAAATGTTTTATGTATTTTCAAGTAAAACTTTCTTTCAATACTATCTGTTTTACAGAACCTAAAGTATGCTTCATAGATTGCTAAAGGGAGATCAGTGTATGGTTCAGATCAGAGAAAGAGGGTAAGCCAGGTAATGCCTCAGGGATAAAATGTCAGAGTGGAGTAGTACATGTGGAGACTGATCACTCTGTTCCAGATCCCTCCTTGCCCTCTGAAATCTGACTTCAATCCCAAAAGAATTCTAAGGCTGCTCTCATGGGAAAAGGAATCACTATCTTTTATTTAAATTCATACACCTATTCTCAATCTTCATCTGTTGAAGTCCCAGCACCTTTTAAAATAAAAGTATTTTCCCAAAAATAAAACCAAGAAAACATTTTCAATTTACAGTAACACCAAAAAGAATTAACACACTTAGGAATAAGTTTAATAAAAGAAATACAAGACTTACACAATAAAAATTATAAAATATTGTTGAAAGAGATTTTAAAAGTCATAAATAAATGGAAAGATATCTCATGTTCATGAATAGGAAGTCTTAAAATTGTTAAGATGACAATATTCCCAAGGGGTGAGGGGTGGGGGGATGGAGTAACTGGATGATGGACATTAAGGACGGCACGTGATGTAGTGATCACTGGGTATTATATAAGACTCATGAATCACTGACCTCTACCTCTGAAACCAATAATACATTATGTTTATGTGTTAATTAATTGACTTTAAATTTTAAAAAATGAGTAAAAAGAGTAAAAAAAGAAAGAAACCCTTGCTTTTTTAAGATTTTATTTATTTATTTGGCAGAGAGATACAGAGAGAGAGCAAGTAGGTAGAGAGGCAGGCAGAGGGAGAGGGAGAAGCAGGCTCCCCGCCGAGCAGGGAGCCCAATGCGGGGCTCGATCCCAGGACCCTGGGACCATGACCTGAGCCGAAGCCTGCTTTTCTGATATAAGCATTTAAACCTATATATTTCCCTCTAAGTGCTGCTTTGGTGCATCTCACAAATTTTGCTGCTTTATATTTTCATTTCATCCAACTTTAAATATTTTCTAATTTCTCTTGTGATTTCTTCTTTGGTTTATAATTCATTTAGAATCACCTCATTTCAAAACAAATAAGTAAACAAACACAAAGCAAAATCAGACGTATAAATAGAAAGAACAAACTGATGGCTGCAAGAGTGATGGGGTAAGGAGATGGGCAAAATGAGTGACAGGGAGTGGGAGATACAGGCCTCAATTATGGCATGAATGAGTCACAGGAATGAAAGGCACAGCACAGGGAATATAGTCAATGATACTGTAATAGCGTTCTATGGTGACAGATGGTAGCTACACTTGTGGTGCGCAGAGCATAAAGTGTGGACTTATTGAATCACTATGTTGTACACCTGAAACTAATGTAATATTGTGTGCCAACTATAATTTGAAAAAAAAATTTTTAAGACTATATTATATAGTTATAATGAAACAATGTGAATGTAAAAAATAAAAATAAAATAAATTAAAAAAAAGATGACAATAGTCCCCAAATCCAAACTGGTTTTTTTGTTTGTTTGTTTTTGCAGAAATTGACAAACTGATCCTAAAAGTAATGGTAATCAAAACAGCGTGGTATTGGCATGAAGATAAACATATAGATCAATGAAACAGAATTGAGAATCCAGAAATAAACTTCTACTTTTATGGTCAATTGATTTTCCAAAAGGGTGCCAAGAGAATTCAATGGGGGAAAGAATACTCTTTTCCACAAATGGTGTTGGGACAACTGGATATACATACGCAAAAGAAGCTGCTGGATCCCTACCCCACACCACATAAAAAACTTAACTCAAAATGGATCAAAGACCTAAATGTAAGCACTGAGAGACACCTGGGTCACTCAGTTGGTTAAGCATCTGCCTTCAGCTCAGGTCATGATCCCAGGGTCCTGCGATTTGAGTCCCATATCTGGCTCCTTGCTCAGTGGGGAGCCTATTTCTCCCTCTGCCTGCCACTCCCCCTGGTTGTGTTCACACACTCCCTCTCTCTCTCTCTCTGACAAATAAATAAAATCTTTAAAAAAATAAAAAAATAAATGTAAGCATTAAAACTATAAACCTCTTAGAAGAAAACATAGGAGTGAATCTTTGTGACTTTGGAGTAGGCAATGGTTTCTTAAATATGACACCAAAAGCTCAAGCAACACAAGAAAAAAGAAATTGGACTTCATAAAAATTAAGAACTTTTGTGCCCCCAAGGATGCCATCAAGAAAGTGAATAAACAACCCACAGAATGGGAGAGAATATCTGTGAGTCATATATCTGATAAGGGTCCAGTATCCAGAACAAACAGAGAAGGCTTAAAACTCAACAATAAAAAGACAAATATACCAATTTAAAAATGGAAAATATTTGAATAGACATTTCTCCTAAGAAGACATACAAATGAAAAGATGCTCACCATGATTAGCTGTTAAGGAAATCAAAACTACAATGATAGACCATTTCGCATCCATTTGATCCTGATGTTTGGAACGTTCTTTTTGGGTGGAACAGGATTAACGATATACAATTATATTCCTTTCTCTACAGATTCAATTACTTTAATTGGTCCTTCAGTAACAATAAAAATATGTAACGTCTTGGATTACGTGTTTTAGAAACAACATTGTATACATAAAGCCTGGAAAACATATATATGGTAATGGGATAGAATATAAAGCATTAGAAACCTTGCAATATAAAGGAAGTGGTATGGCTGTCAGGAGCTAGCCAGAGAGATGGCAGGAAGTACAGGAGAATAATTGCCTTATCTTCATACACTGAAGGAATCAAGACATACAAAGCTGACGGACCTTGATCTAGAAATTTAATTTATAAAGGTAGCCAATAGAGGTATGAAAAAAACCCCAAGATTTGGGGAAAACGGAAAAAGGGAGATAGAAGAAAGATAGTTTAAGTGAGTTAATGTCTCATTTTTCATAGTAATGAGTTAATGCTGCCCACACTTGATAAATCAAGTAACAGAGATGGAAGCATGATAGTTAGATTGGAGGAAAGTACAGTAAGAACTAAAACAGTAAAAGTTAACAGTGGTTGCCCTGGGGAATTATCTGAGTGCAGGAGTGAGAATGAAGCAGAAATTTTATCATTCATTTGATAAATAAAAAATATATTTGTATAAAGACCAAGGAAGCACAAAGACTAAAAAGAACACCCATTACCATAACCATGAAGGGACTGCTGCTGTTAACCATCTCAGTGTACAGCCTTACAAAAGCTCACTGCAGGGAAATATTTTAGCTTTTCTGAGTCACACAGACCCCACGGTAAAAACTGACAGGTAGGGACATCCTAGGGTAAAGAAATACAGGTACATTATGGACACGAGCTAGGAGTGCTCCCATATGGAAATCACGGCAATCTGTGAGTGTGTAGCGACTGAAAGAGAATTTAGTCACCCCTGACCACCACACATCAAAGTCTTAAATATTCTCTTTACTCAATGTCTACCCTTGAGTAAGGATTAGCAAGGCTTACAGAAGTATTAACAAATAGGACTCTGGGGTAAAAAATACCATTCTGAGTTAATTTCTGAGAAATCTGACCTAACAAACAGGAGCATCAAGGGACTGGGACCTTCTTCCAGACCCAGTTCCATGACTTACCCACAAAATTGAGCACTTCTTACCTAGAGAAACAAGAATCTCGTAATTGGTTCTCATTACATGCTTGTAAAGCTCCTTCTGCCATGCCTCTAGATTCTGCCATTCTTGCTCAGAGAAATAAATGGCCACATCCTCAAAAGTCAGAGGTAACTGAAATTACAGACATAATACATACACAGCCATTAGTGCTTCAAAAGGACTTCAGCTCCTTCTCAACAATTTATTTTTGTTTTGTTTTTTAAGTAAACTCTATCCCCAAGGCGGAGCTCAAACTCACAACCCTGAGATCCAGAGTCACTCGCTCTACCCACTGGGCCAGCCAGGTGCCCCACCTTGTCACCAATTAAAAAAATTTTTGTAGTGGACATTGTTTTTGTCTATTCAGCAGCTTCCTCCTTAGGAACTGCTCCTTCCCCCACTCCAGTCTTGTGGTTCTGCTCTTACCCACTACACCATCCAAGGTTCTTTATGCTTGTTTGAACTATACATGCATATGGATAGTAAATAATTTTTTTTTCTTTTAAAACAATAGTGGGAATAAATCACTGGGTAATTTCATTCACTTAATCTATTACAGATCTTTCCAGGTCAACATGTAGAGGCAAAACCAGGTTTTTGTAAATTGCAGTGTCTTTCATGCCACGGGTAAATATACCCCACTGATAGGACATACATTGTTTACATACATTGTTTCCATTTCCTTTATAAATTACAAACAGTGCTCTGATATGCTTCCTGATATATTTAGTGCTTTTACCTCTGTAAGATAAAGGCCTAAAAAGAACTACTAAATCAGAAGGTATAAACATGTTCAGTTTAATAAATACCATTAGATTGCCTTCCAAAAAGAATTCGGCATTTTTGCCTATCCTAGTAAGATGAGACTTATTTCTGTATACTTTGCGAGCACAGGTTGTTCTTAAATCTTTTTTTTTCTTTTGCCAATGTAATGGGTAAAAAATTGTATTTCATTGTTTTAATTTGCATTAATTTGTGAAGCTTAGCATCCTTTTCATCATTTTCTGGGAAGGGGGGCGTTCCACATATCCTTGAGCAGGTCTGTTCACATCCTTTGCTGAACATTCCAGTGGGCTCCTATAATTTGAATGGACTTCCTTGTATTAGGGTTAATAATCCTTTGATTGACTAGCAAACACTTTTTTAAAAAGATTTTATTTCAGAGAGAGAGAGAATGAGCGCAAGCATGAGCGGGGGAGAGGCAGAGGGAGAAGCAGGCTTCCCGCTGAGCAGAGCACCTGATGTGGGGATGTGGGCCTCGATCCCAGGACCCTGGGATCATGACCTGAGCCAAAGGCAGACCCTTAAGTGACTGAGCCACCCAGGAGCCCTAGCAAACGTTTTTCTCCCAGTCATTTGTATTTTGACTTTATCTTCTGACAAATACCCTTTTATTTAGTTTTAATCTGTAAGTCTTTTCCATTGTTTCCAGCTTTCTAAGTGGTCCCGACATCAAAAAGTTGTACAAATACTCTGCTTTTTTGCATTTAGATTTGCACTTAATTCTGTAGATAAGATTGGCATCTATTAAATACGTATGGATAGCCAATCACACACTATTAAATATACGATTCTTTCTTCTTAGATTGAAATGCCAACCTTTGCACGTATTAGATTTTCATAAATATGTGTATCTGTTAATTCCTGTTATACTTTCCCTATGTATCTTTCTACAATACCTATGCAATATTCCAATATTGCGAGGGCCAGTCTTACCCCCTCCTCCCGTTCTTTTCCAAGTTACTCCTGTGAATTTCTGGATATTTATTCTTCCTTATATTTTGTCCAACAACAAAAAAAGCACATTGGAATTCAGTTTGAATTGGATTAAACGTATACACATATTTAGGAAAGATTTTGATCTCATTTAGGAACACGTTTTATCACTCCATTTGGTCTTGCTTGCTACCCTAAACGAACTTATTTTCTTCTTAAATGTTCTGAATCTTTTTTATTAACTTTGTTTCTGGTATTTACAACTGTAAATGGGATCACCCCTGCCATTTCAAATTACTACTAGTTAAAAAAAAGTCATTGAGTTTTGTAAACTTATTTTGTGTCCAATTACTGTACCATATTTATCAATCTTATTTTTTGGTGGGATACAATTTTCAAATAAAGATAATTACTCCATCTTCCACACTTTTTTTTTTTTAAGATTTATTCATTTGAGAGAAAGAGAGAGAGCTTGAGTTGGGGGGGGCAGAGGGAGAGGGATAAACAGAGGATCCTGCTGGATCCCATGACCTCAGGATGAGGGGAGGCAGACCCTTAACCGACTGAGCCACCCAGGCGCCCCTCACACTGCTTTTTTCGTATATTATTATACTTTACAGAAGAACGTCTTTTGTGGCTTCAGGGTTTAGTATCTTGATTTGGAAGACTTCCTAAGATTATAAAATATTCTCCTAAATTCTTCATAACATTTATTAGAATTAGACCTTTTTCGTCTGGAACTTATCTCTGCGTATCAAGAAGGAATATGTTCTTTTTGTAAGTGGATATTCCCTTGTCACAAAATTTATTAAACAGTCTATTCTTTTATCATCGATTTGGGATTGTTTTTTATTAACTAGGTTTCCATTTATACTTGGGTATATTTTTGTTCCACTGGTGAATGTGTCTATTTTTGCTACAATACTACACTGCTTAATTCTTACAGTTTTATCAGATATTTTGCTATTTAAGAGGACATGGTCATCTACCACCACCTCCATCAATTTCCACAGGAAATTATCTTGACTTTTCTTGTCTGTTTTCTTTTCTACATACATAGGAAAGATACTTTGTCAGATTTATACAAATTCTATTGGGATTCTGATAGGAATGCGCTTAACATATTAATTTTGAGAGAACTGGATCTCTAAAACCCGGGATCTTTCCATCCAAAAACATCTATCTAGACATTTTTATGTGCTTTAGCTAAATTTAGCTTTCTTCATATAGACCTTATATAATCCTTGCTAGATTCATTCCTAGAGACTGTAGAGTTTTTGTTGCTACCATGTTTGAGGGGTTTGTCCCACTAAATTTTCTAATTATGAAAGCTTGGGAAGCTAATTTTTCTGTTTATTTTGGAAACGAATTCCCTTGTTGGCTATCACTTTCAGTTGGCTGCCTTGGAGTGTCTACATAGAGAAGGAGATCTGCAAATTAACATTTCTTTTAATGATTTAAGCCTATCATTTTTTTAAGCAAAAGATAAACTATTTTAAACTAGTAGGTTTTCACGGAACTCTATAAATTACACATCTGTAGATCTCCTGCATATGAGGCTAAGCCTATCATTTCTTATTTTTATCTTATTGTACTGGCTGAAATGATGTTGAGTAATGGTGATAGCACGCAACTGTCTTATTCTTTAAAGGAAATGTTTCTAATGGTTTACAAGTAATATTTGTTGGTTTCCTTTAACTTGCTAACCAAGGTGCCTTCTGTTCCTAGAATACTAAGAATTGATCAAGATTTGGTTTTGAATTTCACTGCTTTTTAAAACAATGCATTAGAAAAAATAACACGTGCAAATATTTAAAACTTTATTGTGATGGCCTTGGATAAATTGTACGCTTTCTAAGGTGTGTAACTAGAAGCACGTAAATTATATATTTGTTAAAGTACTCTAATTTCATTAAGTATACATTCTTTTAGGGGCACCTGGGTGGCTCAGTCGGTTAAGCGTCTGCCTTCAGCTCAGGTCATGATCTCGAGGTCCTAGGATATAGTCCCGCGTGGGACTCCCTGCTCAGCCGGGAGCCTGCTTCTCCCTCTCCCTCTCTCCCTCCTGCCACTCATGCTTGCTCTCGCTCTCTCAAATAAATAAAATAATGTATACATTCTTTTATTGTCTTTTTAAATATACTTTATTTTTTTAAAAGATTTTATTTATTTGTGAGAGAGAGCACACAAGCAGGGAGAGTGGCAGGTGGAGGGAGAAGCAGGCTCCCCACTGAGCAAGGAGCCAGATGCAGGGCTTGATCCCAGGACCCTGGGATCATGACCTGAGCTGAAGGCAGACACTTAACCGACTGAGCCATCCAGGCATCCCATTACATACACTTTTTAAAGAGTCTTTTATCTTTTCAGATAATCTCTACACCCAGTATAGGGCTTGAACTCACAACCCTAACATCAAGAGTCACATACATGCACTACTAAGCCAGTCAGGCACCCCTATTGTTTTCTTTAAATGAATTTTAACTCCAAATGTTTCGCCATGTGTTTATTTCCTCTGGGTATTAAAGTACAGCTTCTGTCAACTTATTTTATTTTTTTTTAAAGATTCCATTTATTCATTTGAGAGAGAGAATGAGATAGAGAGCATGAGAGGGGGAGGGTCAGAGGGAGAAGCAGACTCCCCGCTAAGCGGGGAGCCCGATGCGGGACTCGATCCCGGAACTCTGGGATCATGACCTGAGCCGAAGGCAGTCGCCCAACCGAGCCACCCAGGCACCCTGTCAACTTTTATTTTTATTCATCTTTATGAAACTTAAGATTTATGTTTTTATTTTAATTTTAAGGTGTTATTTGAGAGAGAGCGAGAGAGAGCACATGCAGGGAGGAGAGGGAGAAACAAGCTCCCCAAGAGCAGGGAGCCAGATGTGGGGTTCGATCCCAGGACCCTGAGATCATGACCTGAGCTGAAGGCAGATGCCCAACCGAGCCACCCAAGCGCCCCTAGACTTATGTTTTTAAATAATTCCTTTACATTTAAATCAGAAATTATTTTAATGACATAGTCGTTTCTATGTTTTTGCTACACTTGTTCTAAATGATTGATAATGTAGGGAATAATTTGTCACAAAATTCTACACTTGCTGGGGTGCCTGGGTGGCTCAGTCGTTATGCGTCTGCCTTCGGCTCAGGTCATGATCCCAGGATCCTGGGATCGAGCCCCACATCGGGCTCCCTGCTCGGCGGGAAGCCTGCTTCTCCCTCTCCCACTCCCCCTGCTTGTGTTCCCTCTCTCGCTGTCAAATAAATAAATAAATAAATAAAATAAAAAAAATTCTATACTTGCTTATAGGCAATTTTGTCTGTGAGAAACTCTAGGTCAGTTCTACCTTGGGGCAATTTTACCCACCCCCACACCCCCCGGACATTTGGCAATGTCTAGAGACATTTTTGTCATGACTGGGTGGGGACTGCTACTTGCATCTAGTGGGTCGAGGCCAAGGATGCTGATAAACATCCTACAATGCACAAGACAGCCCCTCACAACACAGTATTATCCAGTAGAGAATGTCAGTAGCAGCAAGAGTGAGACTAGGTGAACAAAGAGATCCAAGTAGGAGTATAACACACACACACACACACACACCCCCTTCGAAAATCTACCAGCTACCTCAGATTACCTTGTTTTATGAGCCCTACCTATCCACACCTGCTGTTACAACTTTCCAACTGATTTCACTTCACAATAACTCACAAGCACTACCCCTTCTTACACACACTTCCTTAAGTCAGTTTCAGGTAGTTTTTAAGATAGCTTATTTTTTAATAATTTAACATGCATAAAACTGTGTTTTTATTGGGTTCTTTTCTTTTTAACATGTCACTGACAGGAAGAAAAAATAAGATAAACAGAGAGGGAGGCAAACTGTAAGAGACTCTTAACTATAGCAGAGGGTTGCTGGAGGGGTAGTGGGTGGAGGGATGGGGTAACTGGCTGATGGGCATTAAGGAGGGCACTTGATGTAATAATGAGCACTGGGTGTTATATGTCAGTGATGAATCACTAAATTCTACTCCTGAAACTAATAATACAGTATATGTTAACTAAATTGAATTAAAACAAAAACATGTCAGTGACAAACTTTTAGAGTGTTATGCGCTAACACCCTTTCTCCCATAAGCTGTGGTTTTTATTGCATGATTTTGCATTGCACTGTGATTTTTAGAAATGCATGTGATGTATTATAGCAGAAATGAATGCATGTTTTTGCTTAAAATATACCTGTTCTCTTTTTCTGATTAAATTCCTTACTTTTAAAATGTTTTCAAGAAATGCTCAAAAAGCCTTCATTGGTTATTACTTTAATTTTCAGAAGTTTAAGATTCAGAGAATTAGAGAACATTGTAACAAGTATCCTAGTATTTACTACTGACTTAACAAATTTAACATCTTTCTTCAGATTTCCTTTTAATGAAATAGAATATGACAGATGAAACTCAAGTCCTCTAGTCCCTCTTTAATATTGTTCTTTTTTTTAAAGATTTTATTTATTTATTTATTTGAGAGAGAGAATGAGAGAGAGAGAGAGAGCACATGAGAGGAGGGAGGGTCAGAGGGAGAAGCAGAGTCCCTGCTCAGCAGGGAGCCCGATGCGGGACTTGATCCCGGAACTCCAGGATCATGACCTGAGCCCAAAGCAGTCGCTTAACCAACTGAGCCACCCAGGCTTCTTATACTCAGTCCTATTTTCTCTTCCAAGAAGTAAACATTATGGTGCACGTAGTAACTTTTCAGTTTGTGCTTTTAATTCTTACATAGACATAAGTAACTATAAATATTGCTTTGTCTTTTATGCACAAACCCTTTATTATACTGTAGCTTGTATTTTTCATTCATCATCTGTCCATATTGATACATACAGAACTGATTTACTTTTGTGTCATGTTCCACTGTCTGAATGTCATAATTTTTAATCCATTCTTTTATCCATTGACCATTTGTCTACAGTTCTCTGAACTGCCTGTTCAGATCCTTTGCCCATATTTTTACTGGGTCATCTATCATTTCATTTCTAGGACTTCTTTAATTTTTCTAAAAAATTTTATTTATATATTTGAGGGTGGGGTGAAGGAGAGGGAGAGAAAGTTTTGTTTTTTTTTTAAGATTTTATTTATTTGACAGAGAGAGACACAGCGAGAGAGGGAACACAGGCAAGGGGAGTGGGAGAGGGAGAAGCAGGCTCCCCGCCGAGCAGGGAGCCCGATGCAGGGCTCGATCCCTCGTGACCTGTGCGGAACGCAGACGCTTAATGACTGAGCTACCCAGGCGCCCCTTTTATGTAATTTGTGTAGTAACTGTTGAGAATATTAGGTTACAAATACTTTCTCCTTGTGTACATCTTATCTTTTAATTTTATTTATACTTATATTGTACATAAATTTTCAGTTTCGATGCAAACATATCTTAGGTCGTTTTGCTTTCTGTGTTTTAAAATTTTTTTCTATATCTAGGTTACAAAGATATTCTAAATTTTTTTCCAAAAGGCTTGTTTTACTTTTTGTGTTTAGATTTTAAATTTATATGGAACGTAATGTAACTTTTTTGTTATACAGTGGTGATCTACCTTAATGTTATTTTCCAACTGGAAAAGGAATTGTCCCAATACTGCTTTTGAAGCTCTATTACTTTCCTAAAGATGCTGTAACAAAGTACCCCAACTGGGTGGTTTAAAACAATAAAAATTTATTCTCTTATAGTTCTAGTGGCTAGAAGTCGGATACCAGGTGTCAGCAAGATCATGCTATCTGTGAAGCCTCCAGGGGAGAATCCATTCCATGCCTTTCCCTTAGCTTCTGGTAGTGGCTGGCAATCCCTGGCATTTCTTGACTTAAAGCTGCATAACTCCAATCTCTGTCTCCACTGTAACAGTAACTGTGTGTCTGGATCTCTGTGTTTCCTCTTATAAAGATAACAGTCACATTGGATTAAGAACCTACCCTACCCCACTATAATCTCATCTTAACCAATTAAATCTACAACAACCTTACTTCATGTAAGGTCACAATATGAAGTTCCAGAAAGGGCATGAATTTTGGGGAGACACTATTCAACAGAGTACAGTCTGCATCTGGGTTCTCTTTCCGTTTTCACTGCTGTGTGTGTCTATCCCTGCACAAAATAGCACAGTAGTAATTCTATGGTCTTCTAATAAGTTTTATTATCTGCTAGGGCAATTCCCTTTTCGTTGTTCTTTTTTCAGAATCATATTTTTGGCTTTTATTTTTTTAAAGATTTTGTTTATTTGACAGAGAGAGACACAGCGACAGAGGGAGCACAAGCAGGGGGAGTGGGAGAGGGAGAAGCAGGCCTCCTGCCAAGCAGGAGCCCGATGACGGGCTAGATCCCAGGACCCCGGGATCATGACCGGAGCCGAAGGCAGACGCTTAAGGACTGAGCCACCCAGGCGCCCCTGGCCTTTATTTTTCCAAATGAAATTTAGAATCTGTTTGTCTAAATTCACAAAAATCTTACTGCCATTTTAATAAAACTGCAGTAAATGTATATGTTAAGTTGGAAAAAAAGTATCATTTTTACTGTATTTAGTCTTTCCATCTATAGGCCTGGTTATCTCCCATTTATTTATAATTTCCCCATAAAGGTGTTGCATATCTTTTGAATATTTAATCCTAGAAACTACATTTTCTTAGCGGAGACTGTTAACGCTATTCGGAAATTAATAACCTCATGAATTCGTTTAGTAATCAGGAAAAACCGTCAAAATCAAAGTTTATAAGATATAAAAAAAACAATGGCCATTCCCTCTAAACCCCGATTACAACAAAATATTAAATAATCAAATAACGTGTACTCTGTTTAGGGTTTTATATCCTATTCTGTTCCTTCCAACCTCCCTTCCTTCCTTACACTCAACACAAACTGTAACACGTTAGCGGCTGAATTATCTTGTTCAAGCTGCTGCCAGACAATCGCTTTAACCCTCAAAATCTTGTCTTTTTTAAAACAGTTGCTCTGAATTCAGTAACTGTGATGTAAACTGGCTGAGCTCTAACACGCACCGCCGGCACCAGACCCGCTTCTCTCCTTTCCCTTGCCTCCCACCCCCGCCCCGGCTGGGCCCGCTGCTGAGAAGGCCTGGTCCACGCTCGGTTTGTTCGCGAGGGCGGCCACGAACGAGCCCCAGAAGTGGCGGTCACCGGCTCCGTCCAGGGTCCAGACCGTACACTCGGAGCCTCGCGCGACCTCCAGGCTCCGTTCCGCCCGTCCTCTGCTGCCGCCCCGAGGACCCCGGATGGGTACCCGCCAAGCCGGAGCCTCGCCCCGAGCCCGGAATCCGGGCGTCCGCGCGGGGAGCCTTTCTTACCGGAGCCGGCTCGGCCATGGCCCTCCGCGTTCCCGTCCGGCCGCTGCCCGGGACCCGAGCGCCGGGTCGGCCCCGCGGAGCCTCCTCGGCGGGCGGCCTCCCGCCCCGCTCAGCCCCGCCCAGCCCCGCGGCCCAGCCCCCACGGGGTGCACACTGGGACTCGAGCCCAGGCCCTCCCCCACAGCGCCCCCTGCGGCCGGGAGGAGCCGGCGCCGCCCGCGGCTGACGACTTTGCAGGACCGCAGCGCGGTCGGTGGCGGGTCGTCTTGTCTCGCTCTGCCGGAGTCTCCAAACGAGGAAGAGCGAGACCCAGACGCGCTGGAAGGCGCTGGAGCGAGGGACACGGAGAGGTGGACGTGCAGAGTGAGCTCCAAGTAGGGAGGAGACTCACTCTTCACTGGGCCCTGGACGGAAAGGGTGTGCGGGGACTGGTTCCTCCCCGAAGCGGACCCCAGGCGAGGGTAGGATCATCTGTGAGGCCATCCGGGAACGGAGCGAGGGAGGTGAGCCGGCCAAGGGGGTCAAGGAGCAGGTCCCCGCCGTGGGCAATGGGGAGTCTGTGGTGCCGGGCACTCGGAGAGTGTGCAGACCCGCTCAGAATCCTCCCGCCAGGGGCCAGGAGGCTGGCAATTCATTCTCGGGCAGTCAGGCGGACCCACGGCATCGCTGACCCCATGGACTTATATTAGGAACATGACTTACAGTCTATAAAAATCAAATTGTATTATAACCTAAATATGAAATGGACCTTAAATGTACCCCGTCTTTCACTCTTAATCACCCAGGGTGGTTGAAGTGCTGAGATATATGTAATTGCTATACCCACCTTAAAGGTTTAAAAAAAAATTAAAAAATATGAAATTTAACAAAAAAGCAAACTTAAAAAGTAAAAGTTGTTTATAATTCTTGTACTCCCGTGTAAATGCTCTATTTCTTCATATAAATTTCCAGTCTCTGTCCTCAGACATGTACTCTTTATATGGTTCTGAGACACATACCATTTTTTCTTGTTTCACTTACCACATCAAAGTTTTCCACGTTTCTCATAATTTTATAATTATACTCGTAAATGGATGTAATTCAAGGCAATGTATTAATCTGCTGGGGTTGCCATAACAAAGTAAAGACTGGGTAGGTTAAAGAAATGAACTTTCTCACAGTTCTGGAGGCCAGAAGTCTGAGATCAAGGTGTCAGCATTGTTGCTTTCCTCTGAGCACTCCTTGGTTTGCAGATGGGCACCTCCTTCCTGTGGCCTCCAAGGTTGTTCCTCAGGCAGATGTTCTGTGTCCTAATCTCTTCACATTGGACTAGGGCCCACCCATAATGACCTCATTTTACCTTAATTGCCTCTTTAAAGGCCCTATGTCCAAATACAGTTCTGTTCTGACGTACTGGGGGTTAGAACTTCAACATATGAATTTTGGGAGAATACATTTCAGCCCATAGAAGGTAGGGTAGTATGAAATATTTAGGGGCAGTTAAAAAAATGTGGCCATAAATAATGCTGCTTGAATATTTTCATATACATAGTCTTAAAATATAGAAAGTACAAAGTGCGAAGGATAGACCAACACATTTAAATTAGATTAAGATTTAAAACATTTTTTAACATCAAAAAACACCATAGCATAGCCAAAATTAGTTCAGACTGGGAAAAGATATTTGCAACAAGCAAAAGCATCTAGAGAATATAAATAACTTCTAAAAATCAAAAGACTACCCAGGAGGAAAATGTACAAAATTATGAACAGTAAATTCACAGAAAGAGGAAAAAAATGAATAGGCAATAAACACACAAAAATGTTGCATCTTGTCAGAGAAATGCAGTATCTGCTTAAGAAGATGTGCATATCCTATCACCCAGCAAGTCTTACCTTGCTGCTAGTTCTGCACATTTACATGGGAGCCATATTTAAGAATCTCTATAACAGCATTGTTTTAAGAGCAAAAACAGGTAAGCAATTTAAATGTCTATCACCCAGAGGATGGGTATCTTGTGGGTCTTTTTCCCCATACGTTGAAAACTAGCAGCAAAAACTAATGAACTGTAGCTAAAAACAGCACACATGAATAGCATTAACACAATGTTGAGTGAAAAGGCATGTTGCAGATTACATACAGTATGGTACCTCCTACAGAAACTTTAGAACGTATAAAATAGCACTATATTTAGGAATATTACATATATAGGAAAAGCATACAGACATGTACAGGAATACTCAATGGGATAGTAGTTATCTCTGGGAGGTGGGATGGGGAAGAGGTGGTGAGGAGAGAACTGAAACCAAGGTCACACAAGTGCTCCATCAGTACAGATGGTTCCCGATTTGTGATGGTACCGCTTATGATTTCTCAACTTTACAATGGTGTGAAAGCAATGTGCATTCAGTAGAAACTATATTTTGAATTTTGATCTTTTCCTGGGCTGGTAAATGCTGAAGGATCCTCTCTTGTGATGCTGGGCAGCTGCAGCTCCCAATCAGCCATGCGATCACAAGGGGCAAAACCCGATACGCTTACAACCATCGGCACCCACACAGCCATCATTTGTCACTTTCAGTACAATATTCAATACATTACATGAGCTAGTCAACACTTTATTATAAAATAGACTTTGTGTTCGGTGTTTTGCCCAACTGTAGGTTAATGTAAGCGCTTTGAACACATTCAAGGTAGGCTGGGTTAAGCTATGATGCTCAGTAGGTTTAGGTGTTTTACTTTTTTTCAAAAAGATTTTATTTATTTATTTGACAGAGAGAGAGAGTGTGCACAAGCAGGGCGAGCAGCGGGCAGAGGGAGGAGAGGGAGAAGCAGGCTCCTGCTTCTCCATTCAAGCAAGGAGCCCGATGAGGGGCTCGATCCCAGGACCCTGGGACCACGGCCTGAGCCAAAGGCAGACGATTAACCGATTGAGCCACCCAGGCGCCCCGGTTTAGGTTTTTTAAATGGTATTTTCAACTTACGATGGGTTTACTGGGACGTAACTCCATTGTAAGTCACAGATCTGTACTGCTACTCAAGTTGAGCCAATGGCTCACAGGTGAACATTCTTTACACCTTCTGAATCTTTTTTTTAATTTATTCATTTGACAGAGACACAGCAAGAGAGGGAACACAAGCAGGGGGAGTGGAAGAAGGAGAAGCAGGCTTCCCGCTGAGCAGGGAGTCGGATGTGGGGCTCGATCCCGGGATCCTGGGATCATGACCTGAGCCGAAGGCAGACACTTAACTAACTGAGCCACCCAGGTGCCCCACACCTTCTGAATATCTTTGATTGCAAGATACATGTAAATAAATTAATCAAGTCATCACCGAGTTTTGCCATCTCATGGGGAGGGACACAGGCTTGTAAAAAAACGATGTCAAAACAATATTCAATACTGCTATTAACAAAGGAAAGTATGAAGCGCTACAGGAGCATCAGAGAAAGGATTAGCTAGCTATCTCCAGAGGAAGAGTTCACTGAAAACTCCCTTTGTCCTAGCGTTTTGACTATGAAACTGTTTTCACAAAATTTTACAATATGGGCGCCTGGGTGGCTCAGTTGGTTAAGCGGCTGCCTTCAGCTCAGGTCATGATCCTGGAGTCCCGGGATCGAGTCCCACATCGGGCTCCCTGCTCAGCAGGGAGTCTGCTTCTCCCTCTGACCCTCTCCCCTCTCATGCTATCTCATTCTCTCAAATAAATAAATCTTAAAAAAAATACAATATGTATATATATGTATATGCACACACACACGCACAGTTTGTCATTCTAACTTCACAAATACGGTAATATATACTTCTAATGTTTATTCTAAAATTGCACTGATATCCTCTTTAACCTATGAGTTCCTTAGGAGTCTATTTTTAAAGTTTCTAAGCCTAGGAAATTTTGTTTTTAGTTTAAAGTTTTCTTTCTTATTCCTAAGTTAACAGTTCATGGTAGGAGAAATTTGATCACGATGAAATGGACTTTTAAAATATGTTGAGACTTCATTGTACTTATTAATTGTTAATTTTTGTAAGTCCTCTGTGTTTAAAACCAATGTTATTTCCTATACAAGGCTTTCTACTGGGCAAAACTAGTAAAGTTTTTGCTGTTCACATCAGATTATTAATGCTTATTAAGTTTATTGTCTGCTTGATGCACACATTTATGAAAGGTATGCTATCAAACAAATTATGGTATGTTTATTTTGGTTGTTTTGTTAACTTTTGCTTTTTTAAAAATATTTTATTTATTTATTTGAGAGTGAGCGAAAGTGAAAGAGCTCACAGAGGGAGAGGGAGAAGCTGATTCACCTCTGAGCAGAGGTGGGGCTTGATCCCAGGATTCTGGGATCATGACCTGAGCCGAAGGCAGACACTTAACCGACTAAGCCACCCAGGTGCCCCGTAACTTTTGCTTTTCATATTACAAATCCACATTATTAGGTTCATGATTCTTTTTCTTTTCTTTTTAAACAAGTTCATGATTCTTAAATCTTAGTGGATTTTTATGGACTTTGCCATGAATTCTAACTCGTTCTCATGTAGTTTCACTAGACTTCATTCAGTAAATCTTTTTCCATCATTTTATTTTCATTCTTTACTGTTTGTAGTCATCTCTTTTGTAAACTTTATATAGTAAGTATGAAGTTTTAAAATATCTGACAGTCTTCTGTGTAATTAACTCGTTATTTTAATCACTCTGGAAATTTTCTTTTCCTGCCTTCAGGTGGAACTTTTCTTTATTCCTTTTTTCTTCAGCTGTTTTAGAAACTATATATTAAGAAATTAGTAATTGATCTTGATTTATTTTAACAGCTTCATTGAGGTACAATTGACATACCATAAACTGTATATATTTAAAGCTTATAATTTGTTAAGTTTTGACATGTATAGTTCACAAAACCATCCTCAAAATCGATAATAAACATACCTATAATCCCCCCAGATTCTCCATGCCCTTCATGTTTTTCTCCTTATTCTTTTAAAAGATTTATTTATTTGAGAGAGAGAGAGCATGAGCAGGGGGAAGGAGCAGACTCCCCGAAGAGCAGGGAGCCTGACATGAGGCTCGATCCCAGGATCTTGAGATCATGACTTAAGCCGAAGGTAGATGCTTAACTGACTGAGCCACCCAGGTGCCCCGATTTTTCTCCTTATTCCTGAAGCTAGTTTCACCATCATTGCTAGGTGTGAACTAATTTTTACCATCCTCCTATGTAATGGAAGTGCACTTTTCAACTGAGAACTTTGGAAACCTCTCAGCCATTTTCAGGTATCGCTACTCAGACACTCCCTTTATTATTTTTTTCCTTCTGGAACTGCTAGTTATATATTGGAAGCTCTCAATCAATTCTCTATGTATCCTCACTGCTTTCGTACTTTTATTTTTCCTATTTATCTCTCTATGTCATTCTGGGTAGGTTCCTAAAGCTTATTCTATTCAGGATCTTAGTTCAGTCAGTAACTTTATTTTCTCATTTCCAAGGCTCTTTTTCATATCCACTTGTTTGTATATCACTTCATTTTTTATTTCCTACTATTTTTAAATGTTAGAATTCATTTATATCTTGGTGAATGAAATGTACTGATTTTAAGATATCTTCCAGATGTCTCTATTATTTTAAATTTACATGGAGTGAATTCATCTTCTGATTTTGTTTTGTTGGCTCACTTAAACTTAGATCTCTTGATGGGTTTTGGAATTACAGTCTACAGGATCATTTAGAAGGGGGTGGGTAGAGTTTCTGTGTATATGTGAGAACATGTGCACATCCAACTATTCCTGTCTAGCTGTTTTGCAGTTGTGTCTACCTGATTCCCTAGAACCCTCAAGTCCATAATCAAGTCCTATGTAGCTGTTTTGCAGTTGTGTCTACCTGATTCCCTAGAACCTTCAAGTCCATAATCAAGTCCTATGTAGCTGTTTTGCAGTTGTGTCTACCTGATTCCCTAGAACCCTCAAGTCCATAATCAAGTCCCAGTGCTCCTTCACCCCCACCCCGCCCTGTGTTAGTGGGTATATCATGATCCAAGTATTAAGCCACAGAACAGCTTGATCTGAACAGCTTGATCTGGATGGAGAAAATGCAAAAGCAAGATCAAATCCCTGCCCTGGCAGGGGTTCAGTCTATGAGGGAAGTAGGCAGGTTACAGCTGAATGCAAAGAGTGCTATTAGAGAAAGGTATTTAGAGGATGTGCTGACATTGTGCACATACCTCAAATGTTCCCGGTGTTGAGACTGAATGGTGGAACAAGGAGTTAGGAAGATGAGGGAGCAGTCATGAGAATATTATGCACTGGGAAAGATAGTCATTTGGTAAGAGTGAATTTCATATGGTGAATAGGTAACAAGCTTAAGCTGAAAAGGCAGGTCTGGGTCAGCTCGGAGGTTTTTTCCTAATGTCATGTTAGAGTTTGCATTTATAATAAAATCAGAAACTTCTAAAAATATTTTTTGAGAATAACAGAGTTGCATTTTAGGAAGACCAATCTATTACAAGGGTGATGAATGCACTACAGGAAAAAACTGTTAATAAAAACACTAAAATTTTTTGGGCACCTGGGTGGCTCAGTTGGTTAGGCGACTGCCT
Organism: Eumetopias jubatus; assembly: GCF_037043125.1. Taxonomy (NCBI): domain Eukaryota; kingdom Metazoa; phylum Chordata; class Mammalia; order Carnivora; family Otariidae; genus Eumetopias; species Eumetopias jubatus. The sequence continues at coordinate 101,584,972 of NW_028274820.1, forward strand.
TCGGCTCAGGTCATGATCCTGGAGTCCCGGGATCGAGTCCCGCATCGGGCTCCCTGCTCAGCGGGGAGTCTGCTTCTCCCTCTGACCCTCTTCCCTCTCGTGCTCTCTATTCTCATTCTCTCTCTCTCAAACAAATAAATAAAATTGTAAAAAAAAAAAAGACTTTAAAAAACACTGAAATTTTTGAAAGTTGGCTTAAGTTAGTGGTGATGGTAGAGATAAAGAAGGGCGTTTGGGAGGAATTTAGGAGACAGGTTGGGTGTAGGAAAACCCAGGATCATTATCAGATTTACAGCTTTGGAGGTTAGTTAGTATAACTTTAGAGGGGGGAATACAAGAGAGTGTAAGGAAGAGGTGCAGAGGGAGAGATGATATGGATGAGGAGTCTTATTCTGGGCGTTTTGTGTTTGAGATGCCTGTGGAAGTCAGAAATACTCGGGAGGAAGCTCAACTATGGATATGGACTTGTAGATCTGAAAGTCATCAGCACCTAAGAGATAACACATGACATTACCACACAAGCTGTGGCTCAGGGGAGAGATGGGCAGACACATACAGCTAGCTGTTAGTTTTTTGGGGGCGGGGGGTGCTTCTTCCCCATTCTTGGTATTTTTTTTCCGTTTAGGAAAGCACAGCACTCCTAATATCTGTGCTTCCTCATTCGCTTTGCTCAGGTCTAGTGCACATCACCAGGTTCTCCCAATATTAATTAGTTAAGGCTAAATGAGGTCATAGGGTTGGGGCCCTAATCCAATAGGATTGGTATCCTTCTAGTAAGAGGAAGAAACACTGGAGATCCCCCACCCCCACCCTGTACCCAGAGAAAAAGTCATATGAGGACTAGGAAGCCAGTTCTCATCAGATACCAACCCTGCTGGTACCTTGATCTTGGACTTTTAGCCTTCAGAACTGTAAGAAAATAAGTTTCTGTGGTTTAAGCCCCCTAGTCTGTAGCATTTTGTTATAGCAGCCTGAGCTAATAGACCCATAACATATGAAATTTTATCACAAGAAGCTTTATTACAAAATGCAGGAGAGAAAAGGCTTAAAGGAAAAGGCCTAACCTCAACTGCACAGGATGACTGACTAGAATGCTTTCAAACAGAGCTTTCCTGCCTCCAGTTTCTCCACTCACTAGATCAAAGGTTCTGAAACTTTTCAAACAAGTTCACTTGAGAAGACCATCACTCAGTACATCTGGGGAGGGTCCCCAGGGCCTGCATTTTCCACATGTATCCCAAGCAGGCACAGAGTTGTCCTCAGGTACACTGGTGAAGAGGCCAGCGAAGGTTGACATCCAGCCCACACGTGCCCCGGCACAGGTTAGGGAAAGTGTCTTTTTCTTTGCACAAAGGCACACTGACTCACCGAGAGGCTTGCACCTACTGGAACACACCAACCAGAAGTGGCACTTATCCTTTTTTCAGGTAATCCTCGACCACCATGTACTACAAAAATGGAAAATTTACATAGGCCCCAAGGATTCCCTAAGGAAGCAAATCTATACATTTTTGTAGGAATGATGTTAAAAGATTGACAGTCCAAGAGACAGATGAAGGTTTGCTAGAACAGGCTGGAAAATCACCTTATAGTGATAGATTAAGCCACAGAACAAAAGATGGAGTGATGTCTTGGACTGGCAATATTTTTTCCTTTGGTATTTACCTAAGAGACCCCAATATTAAGGCAAGTATGTTTCTTGGAGAATTGACATACACTATTGAAATGCAGAGGGGTTAGATACAAGTCATTGCTTGTTACTCGCAATGGTGGGCTTTTAGATGATTTAAATTAATCCAGAGGGAAAGGACACTTATGTGCGCCATCGTTAACAAAGGAGATGGTAGATGACATTTATTTTTGGCAATAGAGAGAAATCCTCCCGAGACACAGATGCTTTCTCACCACGTGAGAGAAAATGAAAATTCACTATGAGAAAACTGAAAATCTCAACACAAATTTAAATAAGGAGGCCTGGTAATAGGAAGCAGAGAGAAAATGTTCCTTCCATGACTGGCAAGCCTTGCCCATGGGGATTACAGAGGGGAGATGCCTCTTTTTTTACATCTGGATTATTTGGAATCTTCGTGAAGGAGCCGTCACGCCACCCTGCCTGCTATGCAGCCGGCCAGTGTATCTGAGGTCAGCGTTTTGTGAATTCCTTATCCAGCTTAGGCCATGGATCCAAGAGCTGCTAGCTCCGCCTAAAAGCTGTCGCCGCTTCCTTTCTGCACGGCTTGGCCTAGACACTGAAGGGCTTTTCCCTGGCATGTACCGCAACATGGGTGTTGAGTGCCCCCATGTACGTAAAGCTCCTTCCACACTCATCACAAGAAAAAGGCCTCTCCCCTCTGTGATGGTGCAGATGGGTCTTCAAACTTCTCTTCTGGAGGAACCCCTTGCCACATTCAGAGCACCTGAAAGGCTTCTCTCCACTATGCGTATGCAAGTGGACCTTCAAACTTCCCCTTATGCAGTAGCTCTTGTCACACTCGGGACACTGGAAGGGCTTCTCACCACTATGGACTCGAATATGTTCAGTGAGCCTGTACTGCTGAGTGAAACTTTTGCCACATTTAACACAGGAGAATGGCTTTTTGTCACTGTGCTGGAGCAGGTGGCTTTTCAAATTTCCTTTGAGACGGAAACTTTTATTGCACTCAGGACACTGGAAGGGTTTCTCTCCACTGTGGATTCTCTTATGTTCAGTGAGCTGAGACTGCTGAGTATAGGTCTTACCACACTCGCCACATGCAAAGGGCTTCTCCCCCCTGTGTATCCGCTGGTGGAATTTCATGGAGGCCTTCCAGAAGAAGCTTTTGTCACACTCAGGACACTGGAAAGGCTCCTCCCCACTGTGAAGTCTCATGTGCTCAGTGAGGTGCGAGTGTCGGCTGAAGCTCCGGCTGCACTCAGAACAGGAGAATGGCTTTTCTTTGGTGTGGACCTTGAGGTGCTCCGTGAGCCTCGACTGCCGAGGAAAGGTCTTTTTGCACTCATCACAGGAAAATTCCTTTTGCCTGTTGTGGACTCTGCTATGGCGAGTGAGCTTAGAGGGCCGGGTGAACCTCTTGCCACACTCCCCACAGGAGAATGGCTTCTCCTCACTATGTAAACGCTGGTGGGCCTTCATGGCATTCTTCCAAGAGAAGCTCCTGTCACACTCTGGACACTGGAAGGGTTTCTTCCCACTGTGCTGAAACAGATGGGCTTTTAGGCTCCTCTTTAGGCGGAAACTTTTCTTACACTCAGGACACTGGAAGGGCTTCTCTCCCGTATGAACTCTGATATGTTCAGTGAGTTTCGTCTTGTGTGTGAATTTCCTACCACATTCGTCACAAGAAAACGGCTTCTCTCCACTGTGTATCCTCTGGTGGGCCTTCACGGCAGCCTTCCGGGAGAAGCTTCTGCCACATTCTGGACAATGGAAGGACTTCTTCTCATTGTGTTGGCAAAGATGGGCCTTCAAACTTCTCTGCTGGCGGAAACCTCTGTTGCACTCTGGACATTGGAAAGGCTTCTCCCCAGTGTGCACCCTGAGGTGCTCAGTGAGCTTGCATTGCTGGGTGAAACCCTTGCCACACTGCTCACAAGAAAATGGTTTCTCTCTTTTGTGCAAACACAGATGCTTCTTCAATGTGGCTTTACACTGGAAGGTCTTGTCACATTCAGGGCAGGGAAAGGGCCGCTGCCCCGTGTGAACAACCTGGTGGTGAGTGATCAGGCTGCATTTGAGATAGTAGCTCTTCTCACACTTGCCACACTGGAAACGCTTCTTCTTACACAGGATCATCCGGTTCCACCTGAGTTCAGGGTTCCCTCTGGATTTGTTTTTGTGCTTTGAATATTTACAGGGCTGAGTCTTAGCGTGGTTTCTTTTGTGCTTTACCAAGTCCCTTTTTAGCTGAAAGACCTTCCCACAGACAAAGCAGGAATAAAATCTTGGTCCTGGTGGAATTTCCAAGTGACCTGGAGTACCTATCAGCTTATGCCATGGATTGCTGTTATCCTGATTAGATGCTCTGAGGTCAAGGTTTTTATGTACAATCCCTATTTCTTGGAGACTTGGATGCTGTAAGGTTGCTCTTTCATCTGGTAAGATCTTTCTTTCCTCCCCTGGTAAGGTAGCACATGAACCCTGCTTTAGGAGACCATTTAAATGGCCTTCCTTCTCTTTTGCCCTGAGAGTTCCTTGGTCACCTGGAGAGAAAAAAAGAAGACCCACCCTTACCAGTAATGTGTCTGTGCTATGGTGGGGTCAAGAACTGTGTTCACATTTCTAAGGAATCTCAATGATTTTGATGACTCTGTGCATCTGCCTGCCACAGGTAAATTATATTTACGTTTAACTTTGATATGTAAATCCTTCCGGTATGTGTTAAGAAATGGCTTAGTATGGGGGAAAAAAATTGCAGGCAAATATATCTTGTGAACTTATGGATGACCCTCAGAGGGTAAGCAGAAGTTGAAAGAAAATAAAGATGAGTTAGTCTGAGAATATGACCATTCTATTTCCTTAAATCTGTTAAATAAGGCTTTGGGTCATATTCTTGCCCCCAAATTTCAGGAAAAGCTTTCTGGAAGAAATGCTAATAGGTAACTTTCTTAGGAATGTCAAATGGCAACTGACTAAATTCACAAAGAACACTATGGAGATAATTCCCTTTTCCAAGAACTCTGCATTATAAGAAACGTATTAATATAAGCACAGTCAGTGCTGTTCCCAAAGTAAAAGCCATGAGGAGAGGAAACGGGGAGCTGAGTTAGCACCTTATTCTCACCCACAAAAACTGGAAAGAACAATTTCAGATGCTCACTGGAGCCCCTATATTTCAGAACTGCTTTTTCTCCCACCTGTTGAACTGGGTCCTCGGGTTCTCCTTTTTTAAGTCTCTTAACACAGGAGGAAAATTCACCTGTCAGGAAGGGTAGGCCTGTCCCCAGAGAAGGACTCTGATTATGCTCTGTGGTCATCTTAACAACAACATAGGTTATGTTTCCATCTGGGTGATGTCATTTAGTAAGTTAGCGCTCCACAGCTAATGTCTAGATCATACTTACCTGTCTCCTTGAATCCTATTTCTTATCACTTACTATTTATGCCAGGCAGAGAAGCAGCTGTGACTATGGGGTGAGTGCCACCTGGCAAGAAGGGAACATTACTTTCTAGGGACAACTAAAGTTGTCCATTCTTTGTTACTCAGAAACCTTTCTAGGTCCTCCCTTTCTATAGGATGAAGTCAAACTTCCACCTTGGCATTCCTAGCCTCAGATAAACTGGCATTAATTTATGTTTCCCCTTCTCCATCTCCCATCCCATCCCAAGAATAACATTCAGCTATACATTTTCTAAATACAATGGGCTTGTTCCCACCTCTGAGCCTCAGGTCATGTGTGACCCCTGCTGATCTTCTCTAACCAAATCTGCCCATTCTTTGCTATTTAAACCCTAATTCCTTAGAAGTCCTCCTGGGAAACTGCTATCTCTACTCCACTCATTCTCCTCTAAATCCCTGTAGCACTGCTACCACTGCCACCTATTTTATTAAACTGTATACAGTCCCATTTTATAGGTGACTAGTCCAACAGTTCGGTACAATCGACTAACTTAACTGCCATGTCAGGTAAGACAATAAACTCCTATAGGAGGACATACATATAGGTATATAGACCTCTCCATCCCACCCCCAGCCTAAGTAATAACTGACAGTCCTATGAACATGGTAGGGACTCAATACTCATTAGATGAACGAAATAAGAGACGGTGGCAATGAAATAAAGTCCTTGGGAATTCTTTTATTCTTTTGATGGACCTAACCATACATCCCTGGGTTCAAATCCCCTCCTCTTCAGGAGAATCCTTTGACTTCCAGGGACTTAGAAGATCTCCATTTAATAAAACATTAGCATAGTCTAAAAAATGACCTATTCCTTTAAGTATTTAAAGTGTTATAAAGTGTTTCCAATGTTTTTCTTATGATAAAAGGAATTCAAAAAGGAATCCTTTAAAAGGAACTTAAAAAAAAGCCCAAGTTCTAAAAATCTGTACAATAAAAAATAACTGGATAGTTTTCCACTGCTCTATACTCAAATGGACACAATGGTATGATGGAGAAGGTGGTTGTTCCTCCGGACTTGACAAGAGGGTCCTTTACTTGCTCTTTTACAGGTACTTCTTTCCAGGGTCATAATTTTTTTTTTTTTAATAAAACATACACAACTTCCCTCTTTATAAAAAGTAATACATTCTTATATTTGTTTCCCACTTGAATAAAAAAACCTAACATTCTCCATCAAAACAATTGTTTCTTATTCACTATGTCCAGCTGCCTATCCAGAAAGATTCAGGAAAACGAAATGAGTCCTGACCCTAAATCCATCATACTCACCAAAATACGGCAACTTTCCAGTCTTCTGCAAGTCCCACTGCTCATCAGTAGAAGGGCTAAGTGTTATGTTTTTCTCCAAGGGTCCCTGGTCTCTGATTAACAACATTTTCCCTTGTTCTATCCAGGAAATCAAATCTGGCTTGGAAAAAACGCCACCTGCAAAGAGAGACCACATAGACTCAGTCTGGGTTTACCTGAGTACTTCACTAAACGTGATTTTCACAGTTAACTTTGATTCCTGAAGATACATCATCAAAGTTAGGTCAAAAAAATTGAAACCCTTGAAATTACATGAATGACAATAAAATATAACCTAACCAAAACTGTTTAGCTTAAATGTCCTCTGCAGTATTTCACAAAATTAAAGGAAACAGAAGTTAAGGGCGATGATTTTTAACAACAGATCTGGGCAGAAAGCATTAACAAATGATCATTATGAGAACAATAAAAAGCAAAATCACAGGGGGTCAAGGAGGGAGCCCAATCACTAAACACCTCTGACTAGACATCCAAGGAAATTAACTACTGAGGTACAGTGAAGGAACCAGGAAGTTGTTCAATGACAGCACTTATGAAGGGGGAGAGAGTAATGTGTCTAATGACATAAGCATGAAGGGAAGAAGGGTAGTTATAAAGCAATGGAGAGATTTTAGAAGATGCAACGGATACTATGTAGTAGCGTCACCTAGTGGTCATCCCTCGGGTCAGTGTTTCTCAAAGCGAACTGGGTACCACCAGCATTTAGCAGCACCTGAAGTGCTTGTTAAAAATGTAGATTCCTGGGCCTGAGGCTGGACCTGCTGAATCCTAATCTCTGGGGCTGATATCTGGACGTCCTGTAAAGAAAATCATTTGTAGCGCGCCTGGGTGGCTCAGTCTGTTAAACGTCTGCCTTCAGCTCAGGTCATGATCCCAGGGTCCAGGACTGAGTCCCGCATTGGGCTCCCCACTCAGTGGGGAGTCTGCTTCTCCCTCTCCCTCTGCCCCTACCCTCTGCTTGTGCTCTCTTTGCCCCCCATCAAATAAATAAATAAAATCTTAAAAAAAAGAAAATAATTTGTAAATAATGCCCTTTGGGTTTTAAAATGTGGGAAAATCAGACTGGATTTTCAAGCCCACGGACACTAGTTATGATAACTCCAAACTCAACACTGGATTAGCACATGGCTCTAGTTTCTTGTACCTTACTGGCCTCAGACTGCTTAGCCTGAACTCCAAAAGTTGAGGTGTCCTGGTGCTCTGTCCTATCTACATTTCTCCCTAGATGATCCCACGTAGCCCTCAGGTTTAAAACACCAGATTTGTGAATCCAGTCCTGATCTTCACTTGAAATTCTGGTCTCGCATACCCAATTATATATATTTCCATATAAATATCTAATAAGCATCTCAAACTTAAGGTTCTCTCCCCAACTTTCGTCCTGTCAGTGAATAAAGCCATTGCCTTCAACATACTTGAGCCAAAAATCTAGTTGATAGTTCTTTCACCCTGACGCTCCATATCCAATCCACGAGCAGACTCTCGAATGCTACCTCCAAAAGATATCCAGAGCCCATCTTACTTCTCTTTGCATTACTAACTACCTGGTTCAGCTGCCATAAAGCCTCACCTGCCCTGCTGAGATTCTTTTTTTTTCTTTTTTTAAGATTTTATTTATTTATTTGACAGAGAGAGACACAGCGAGAGTGGGAATACAAGCAGGGGGAGTGGGAGAGGGAGAAGCAGGCTTCCCGCTGAGCAGAAAGCCCACCCCAGGACCCCGGGATCATGACCCGAGCCGAAGGCAGACGTTTAACAGACTGAGCCACCCAGGCGCCCCCCTGCTGAGATTCTTGGCTGGTGTCCTTCTTTTCCTTGCTGTGCACTGCCGTTCATTCTCCACATAGCAATTCAAGTAATTAATTGTTAAAACAAATTTTGACATATTACTCCCATGTAAATCCTCTCATCATCTTATCTTCCCTTTGTCTAGAATAAAATCCTAGAGGCCCTTTTCTCATTTGGTATACCACTGTCCCCTTCTCCTAGCCTTCTGCACATGTGCTCCAGCAGCCTCCCTGCGGCTCCCAGCACGCACTGAGCACATACATTCCAACCCCTGAACTTCTGCACTAGTCCTTCCTCTGCTCAGAATTCTCTTCCCCCTGATTTCACACAATAGACTCATCTTGTCCTTTGTATCTCCGATGGAAGAGATTATAAACCCCAAAGGAAGGAGAGAATGCCACAAGTTATACTAAGATCAGCTATTAAAGTGAAAACAGAAGAAATGGTTTTGATGATACAAGAATGAATTCAAGCAAGTTGGATAAACAGCAAGGTATAATCTCCACAAATTTCTCTTCAAATCTCCTCCCTGAGTATTTCTCTAGGGATACCTAAAAGTCCTATCCCCACTGCTCTTTCTCCCTCTACCAGTGAACTGTTTTCCCAGATCTTATGAGGATAGAAAATTCATCCTATTTAGGCAATATAAGCAGGCATCAAAGTATCACTTAAAAAAATAAAAGGGTACACTTAAAAAAAAGAGAGACGAATTGATTATTTAATAATTTTTAACTGTGGGAGAAGCAAGGGAGGGTTTGTGTGAAAGAGACTGTAGAATTGATAAGACTGAGGGGTGCAGATACCACTAGATAAAAAGGGACAAGTTAAATATCCCCACGCTGTAATAGGAAGTTAAGGACATATTCTGAGTGTACATTAAGCACAGAATTATATTCAACCAGCTAATAGCTAATACAGAGCAGAAATCCTATTGGTATTAGGCAGGTTCCCCCAAAATGATTCCTTTGAAGCCCAGCTTACCCAGGGAATCAAGAGTCTCATAATTGGTCTTCATCACTTGCTGATACATTTCCTTCTGCCACTTCTCCAGGATCTCCCACTCTTGCTCCGAAAAATATAAGGCCACATCATCAAACGTCATCCTTACCTAGAATCACAAACAGCACATACGTACATTTTCACTTTCAAGCTACTGTCTTCCAACGTCCATGTCTTTAAGAGACAAGAAGAAACCATACTAAAGTCTCCTTCTCTCCGGATGGTGCCGTGAACAATGTAATAAAGGGGTCACAGAAGTCTATTGGACCCACACAGTGAATGAATGACTAGCAGACCTTTGAGCACATGTACCATCTAGAGAGGGATCCTTTACTTAGCAGCAGTTATTGCTATGCAAGACTTTTAAAAAAACTTTTTATTCTGAAATAATTGCAGACTCATAGGAAGTTGCAAAGAGTGTATAGGCCAGAAAGGTTCCCTGTACCCTGTACCTGTTTCGGGAGGGGGTGAGAAGCAGAAGGGAGAATGCATAACTTTAGTAAGATTATTAGATATGAAATTTCAGAAAGGGTAGAAGAAAAACTTGCATAGGTAAGGAGATTATACTTAATTGAATTTAACAGTTTCCTGGATTAAGTTCAGGATATGCGTTTTAAAGTCTAAAACCGGTGTTCACATTTTCCATTAACAACCCCAACTGCTTTCACATTTTCTCTCATTTCCCAGAGGCAGCAGTCTCCGGGTCCTCTCATGCCCACTCTCCCTTCCCGTGACTTTTTTCATCCGTTTATACAGATGACGTTCGCTGAGGCCACATTCACCGGCAGGGCACAGAACGAGAGCCCAAGAGAAACCACGACGTTCAAAGAGCCCCGACACAGGGCGGGAAAAAGCGGGTGACCTGAGGGGACGACCGGTAAAGACCCTGGATTTCTCCACTTGGCCCCTTTCTTCCGGCTCAACTGCGGAACAACTCGAGCACCTACACGGCGCCTTCACCGGCCAGGAGCCCGGAGCTCAGTCATGGGTCGCCGACAGTCCCCCGCCGCCTCACTCCCCGACTCGGGACGCCACTCCAGACCGCGACAGGGACGAATTTCTACACAGCCCGCAACCTCCAAGGTCCCTCTTACCGGAGCCGGCTCCGCCATGGCCCTTCGCGCTCCCGCCCGGCACCTGTCGCGGGCCGGGTAACTGCCCCAGAGCGGCCTCCCGCCCGGACGACCCCGCGGCACCTCCCTCGGCGCGCGGCCTCCCGCCCCGCCCACCCCACCGGCCCAGCCCCCACGCGGTGTACGCTGGGACTCGAGCCTGCCCCCGCCCCACAGCGCCCCCTGCGGCCCGGAGGAGCTAGCGACGGCCGCGGCAGACGCCTTTGCAGGGCTGAGCCGCTGGCCGCAGCGCTGTCGGTGACGGGTCGTCTGGCTCTGCCGGAGTCTCCAAACGAGGAAGAGCGAGACCCAGACGCGCTGGAAGGCATTGGAGCGAGGGAGACGGAGAGGTGGACGTGGAGTGAGCTGCACGGAGGGAGGAGACTCACTCTTCACTGAGCCCTGGACGGAAAGGGGGTGCGGGGATTGGTTCCTCCCCGAAGCGGACCCCAGGCGAGGGGTAGGATCAGCTGTGAGGCCATCCCGGGAACGGAGCGAGGGAGGTGAGCCGGCCAAGGGGGTCAAGGAGCAGGTCCCCGCCGTGGGCAATGGGGAGTCTGTGGTCCCGGGTACTCGGAGAGTGTGCAGACCCGCTCAGAATCCTCCCGCCACGGACCAGGGGCCAGGAGGCTGGAATTCATCCACCAAATCCTGCCCTTCTTCAGTAAGATCACTTCTGGTCTACTTGGACACAGGCCGAGCTGATAAATTTAACTGTAGGTTTTTGTAGATACATTGTCTCAAGTGAGGACGATGTATCGTCCTAGTTTGCTGAGAATGTGTTTTATGAGTGGGTGCTTTGTTTTGTCCAGTGCTTTTTCTGCATGGATTTCTATTATTGTGTAGTTTTTCTCCCTTAAGCAATTGATATGGTTGATTAGATGGATTGATTTCTGAACATTGAACCAGCCTTGCATTCCTGCCGTAAACCTCACAGTAATAAACTCTGGAGGGTCTGAAATGCCACTCCTTTAACAAGCTAACAGATCCACCTGCCAAAGTTTCATTCATGTTGGCAAAACACAAGGCTCATGGGTCATAGGCAGCATGAGCTTTATGTTCACATCGTTTGCTTGCCCCCAAGTCCCGTGGGAATGATATGGGGTGACCCAGATGCATGTCGCACCTATGATGGATTTGTGTCACAGATGAGGAACCCAAACCTTGGAATTCCCACTCTACAGTAGAGCTGCCAGCAATTTGCTCAACTACTCTGATAATCTCTCTTCTGTTTTGTATTTAGGCCATTTACAATAAATGTTGATATATTTGGATTTACATCTATCACTTTATTATTAGTCTTCTGCTTTTCCTGTCTGTTTTTCATTTCTCTGTTTCCTCTTCTGGGTTATTTGAACCTGTTTTAGTATTGCATTTTAATTTACTTGTTATAATTTTCACTATATCTTTTTGTATTTTATTTTGTGGTTGCTTTAGGAACTACAAAATACACATTTCATGTTCTTTTACTTTTTAAAGAAAGCAGCTTTATTGGGATGTAATTAATATACCATAAAGTTCCCCAATTTAAACCATACAGTTCAATGACTTTTCGTGTACTCACAGCTTCTTCCTTTTATTTTTATTTTTTTTAAGATTTTATTTATTTATTTGTCAGAGAGACAGAGAGCACAAGCAGGGGGAGTGGCAGGCAGAGGGAAAAGCAGGTTCCTGCTGAGCAAGGAGCCCCATGCAGGACTCCATCCCAGAACTCTGGGATCATGACCTGAGCTGAGGCAGACGCTCAACCGACTGAGCCACCCAGGCATTCCTCTTTCTTTTTAAATTAATAGACTTATTTTGATCAGTTTTAAATTTACAGAAAAATGAGTGTTAAGTACGGATAGTTCTCATTACTCCCTCATCTTCCCTTTCTTTCCCATATTAAAAGAAGCATGCAGGATTTTCAAAATTAAAAAATCCAAGGAAAAAGAACTGCACAATGACCTATATAAAATTCTAACTGAAGAAAATTCAAAACTCTGATTGTTTCAGAACTGATTGAACTGACTTGCAATGTTATTAACAATGTAAGAGTGTAACATGTTTCCCATCTTTTTTGCAACATTTAAAAAAAATATTTTATTTTTAAGTAATCTGTACACCCAGCATGGGGCTTGAACTCACAACAGCAAGATCAAGAGCCAGCCAGGAGCCCCTACCAACATTTTTCATTTGCTCTGGCATCCACGTTATGTAACCAGAACTTAATTTTGTTTTGATTTGCATTCATTTAATTACTATTGAGGCTGTAGACTTTTCTTTTTTTTTTTTTAAGATTTTATTTATTTATTTGACAGAGAAAGACATCAAGAGAGGGAACACAAGCAGGGAGAGTGGGAGAGGAGAAGCCAACTTCCCACTGAGCAGGGAGCCAGACCCAGGCTCAATCCTGGGACCCTGGGATCATGACCTCAGCCAAAGGCAGATGCTTAATGACTGAGCCACCCAGGTGCCCCGGGCTGTAGACTTTTCTAAATAGAAAAATTTATTCATATAATTGTAGATTCACATGGAGTTATAAGAAATAATACAGAAATACTAGTACTCGTGTGTGTGTTTAGTTTTATGAGGCTATAGACTTGTCTATGCCTTAATTCCTTTTTCCTCCTCTGTAAACTGTTTCTTCATTTCCTATTTGATAATTCTCTAGTGGATCCTAGAAAATGATCTTACATATTTATATAAATTTCCTATCACATCACATTTATTTTCTTTGAGTAAAACCATTGGCTATATATAATTATAACAGTATATTGTGTTAGTTGTGAATGTAAACTAGTTCTTATTTATTCTAATATCCAGTTTTACTACATGGACAGCCTTTGTTCTATTATAGTGAAATTCACTTTATACCCTTAACTAGTAGTGTTCATGAGCCTTCAAAGTCAATGGAGCCCTTTCTTCTTTATGAGTGTCTGAGGCACTCCCTGACTTCCTTAGTGGTTCTTACATGTCTCCAGTGTTCTGCCTTCTCCCCTGCCAACGAGCACCACAGGGTTAGCTACACATCTTCACTGTTGTCATTGTAGCCCGTGGCTATTTCTTCTAAAGCTGCTAGCAGGTCCTCAAAGTTGGGGGCATGATTTCTTCTAGAGTGATTACAGTTTCAGCCTAATTAATGTCTTTTACTGGGATGCTCAAATTATATTCCCAGGGGACCAGAGAAGTGATCACCTGAAATAAATCACCACATGTTACACACTTGCTGTGTACATGAAAGCCCAGTGTCTTGATGTCCCTTCCATGTTTTCAGAAGGAAAGAAATCATGAATAGGCAAGGATGCAGCTATTTTTGTAAAATTCTGCTTAGTTTTCTAAACTATCCGTACCAGGTCAGCCTGTCTGTTCTCCATGAGGAATGAAAATATTTCCCTACATGGCCTCACAAGAATCTTGCCCCAAGCTTTAGGTCATCCCAAGCCAACACATCTCTATTCCCCAGAGTTCTTTCTGGCTGACTTCAGGAAGTCCAAACCCATAAGGAAGCCAGCTATGGTAGGAAGACCTTGAATTTTAGAGTGAGAAAGACCTGGGTTTGGATGTTGACTCAACCATCTGCCATCTTTGTGACACCAGGCAGGTCATTTGAACACCCATAACTTTAGTTTCCATATCCGTAGGGTTACTATAATAATTGAGATAACACAGATAAAGCACTTTCACCACAGTATCTGGCATTCATTCCTCCTGGCCTTGCTTCCTTCCCACCTCCCTCGACCTCAGATTGTCCAGTATTCTGATAGGCACTCTTTCACCCTACCTAGAAGTCTCCTTGGTGCTCTTCTCTCAAGTCTTCTTTTCTCTCTTGGTCATGAGTCATTTCCCTGCAGATGATTCAGCATAAAGCCAACATATTAGGCAAAAATCATATATCGTTAAAATCACCTTGAACATCTCTTAAATTGCTCCTAAAGTATAAGGTTCAGTAAAAATGGTTTTGTGCAACTCTGTACAGCAATTCTTACATACATCAATGTTTCGGAACCACTCGCTTAGATCAAAGGAAGGAAGAAAATGAAAGTCCATTGATAGATGTCTATGCATTCAAACCATTCAGATCTCTGGAGGTAGTGAAGCAACAAATGGAGAAATCGAAAGTGTTGCTGCTTGCCTATTGGACTTACTCCATTCCACATTAATATTAAACCTATATAACCTTAATGTAGTCAATAGACTTCTTTAGTGAGAGGATTACTCCACTAAACACGCAGGATGTAACTTAAGTATCTATCACATGGGGGCACTATGAGGAATAAAAGCTACAGTGTTTATGCTTATTCACACAGTGCTTGGCATGTAGTAAGCATTTAACATAAGACCAATTGTTTTTATTATCTTCTTGAAAAGGAGCAGTTAAAGGATCTAAAATAACGGAACCAGATGGAAAACTGCCTTTCTCATTTCACTGAGAAGCATCATATACACTTAAAAGAAAATACATGACTAGTCTTTTTTAAATATGTGTTTAAGAGAAACCCGAGATTCTGAAAAATCACACATACACTCATATGAGGAGGAAGAATCTTACCTAGAATTACCTATAGTACTCTGTTAAGTTTTATTTCTACTTTTTTTTTTCAGGGGCTTACTAAGCCAGGATCTGTTTAAGTTACTAGGATTCACTTTTCACTGTTCTTATTTCCAGTAGGTGCTAGAAATGAGGAGGTAGGTGTACATTAACGCCCAAAGAGAAAACACACTCTAAACTACAGCTAAGACTGTAATGGTTGTATTTGTCAAGTTTGAGGTCTGATTTGAATCACTATTTATAGGCAAACGTTGATGTTTTCTCCTTAAAAAGCAGGAAGCAAAATCTTGTTTTCCAAACAGGAATGAATGGAGGTGTCTGTATTGAATGCAGGAATTTGGGGAGAATGTGGCAGTCTTGTCCCCAGTTGCACTTTTTTTTTTTAAATGAAGACTCTCCCACAGGAGAGTAAGCAGAGTCTGTTTTTTTTTAAAAAGATTTTATTTATTGGGCGCCTGGGTGGCTCAGTCGTTAAGCGTCTGCTTTCGGCTCAGGTCATGATCCCAGGGTCCTGGGATTGATCCCGCATCGGGGCTCCCCGCTCAGCGGGAAGCCTGCTTCTCCCTCTCCCACTCCCCCTGCCTGTGTTCCTGCTCTCACTGTCTCTCTCTGTCGAATAAATAAATAAAATCTTAAAAAAAAATAAATAAAATACAAGATTTTATTTATTTATTCGTCAGAGAGAGAGCGCGCGCGCGCGCACACAAACAGGGGGGAACTATAGGCAGAGGGAGAGGCAGACTCCCCGGTGAGCAGGGAGCCCGATGCGGGACTCGATCCCAATGACCCGGGCCGAAGGCAGACGCTTAACTAACTGAACCACCCAGGCATTCCCCCCACTCACACATTAACAGAACCCCGTCATAGCGTTTTGTTTGGAAACCATATTAGCCATCCCTACGTGCCGTAACAGGCAAAAATGCATCCCTTGGTAGTCAAATTACCCTTCCCTTTCTAAAGATCTGGCACTCCTAATCTTACATCGAGGAAGCTTTTCCAGTTATAGTGAATGTAAGGAAAAGGTACGTTAATTTAAAGTTTTCTGCCTGTAACTGTTGGAGAAAATGTAACAATAACAACAGATTAGGGAGTTTCTAAAATAACACCCCCAGAGGCATATATGAATTTATAAGATGTGGATTTGGAGAAACTGGTCATTGGAAGCCTTGGGACCCTGTTGTTCCTTCATCATCTTATTGAATTAAATGACATTCTGTTGTTCTGGCTATATTTTGCTTTTGTGGTATGAAAATTTCTATTTCTTGGATAGTGAAACTTGGAGAAATCCAGTGTCAAAGTCTCATTTTGGAAGTAACGGAGAGTGTTTCCTTGGGACTTGCAGCACCCCAGGTATGGTCAAGAGTTTCCTCTGATGAATCTCAAAATAGCCTCTGCTTTGCCAATGCTGAGGTCCCACAAGTGTGCCAATTTACTAAGTACTTTGTTTTTTTTTTTAAGATTTTTATTTATTTATTTATTCATGAGAGACAGAGAGAGAGAGAGAGGCGGAGGCAGAGGGAGAAGCAGGCTCCCCATCAAGCAGGGAGCCTGATGCAGGACTCGATCCCAGGACCCTGGGATCATGACCTGAGCTGAAGGCAGACGCTTAACCGACTGAGCCACCCAGGGTTTTTTGTTTTTTTTTTTACTAAGTACTTTGTGCTGTGAAAATGCCAGTGAACCAAAAGTATCTTAGAAGATATGCAATGCTTCCAAAGCCAGGCTGAAGTTTTGAGTCATTGTTTCTTTCATGAAGACTTCTTCAAAAAATGTGAAGGATTAAAAAAACAAAACCAAAAAACTGAGAGAGGGGAGGGCCTTTCTAAGCAAGGCACCAAAACCAAAAGTCATAAAACATTGAAAATGTTCACATAAAAATTTTAAATTTCTATTTGGCACGATGCCAAATGGCAGATGTCTTTACTAGGTAAAGTATATATAATGTGAAAAACAAGTGTTTAATTTATGTACTATATAAAGAGGTCATGCAACTCAAAAATATCAACAACTCATAGTGGAGGGGAAGAGGTGGAGGAGTAGGAGAACCCTAGGCTCACCTTGTCTTACCATTACAACTAGATAACTATCAAATCATCCCAAATGCCCCAGGAATTGATCTGAAGACTGTCAGAACAAACTCCACAACTGAAGGTAGACAAGAGGCACATAGAAGAAGGTAGGAAATACAGAGATGTAATTTGGGAAAGAAATGGGTCCTGGTTGCTGCAGTGAGGAGGGAGCTGCAGTCTTAGAGAAGGAAGCACAAGAGACAGACTAGCACACAGGGGAGCACATGGGGAAAATGAATCCCTATAGCAATTGGCTTGGAAAGTGAGAGGGGCTTAGAGCCGGGAGTTTTAAAGGTCAGCCTGCTTGGCTGTGGGAGAGCTTGGAAGACATTGAGGCTGCTTTTGGAGAGAAGGCAGGACAAACAGCCCACAGACATACAGTATGAAAACAGCAATCTGAAGAGCGCATGGGGCACACAGTGGGGAGGTTAGTTGCTCGTCTCAGAGCATGCCTCAAAGAGGCAGCGTTCATGAGACCCCCTCCAGGAACAAAGAAACTGTCAGGAGCCATTTCCCCCTCCCCTGGTCCTCATTATAAACACAGGGCACAGGGCCAACACTCACTACTTAACTTGCTTATACCAAAACCCGCCCCCCATGCTCTGGTGGAACCACCCTTCCCAGTCCCAGTGCAGTGGGCCCTCTTCCTCAGAAGACCAGCCCAAACCCCTGCCAACACTGTGTCTCCCAACCTGGGAGTTTTGCAAGGCCTTGGTTCTGGTGGCGGTGGCAGTAAGTCTCATTTCACAAGCACACCTAGTGCAAAATATGCCACATTCAGGCCAAGGACCAAATACTGCCCACCACAGGCAAAGAGAGCCTCTGCAGATGACTGGCCTGAAGGATAAAGCAGCCAGGACACAACAGCAGAGCACACACAGCACACATTGGAGATACTCCCAGAAGTGCCAGGCCCCGGGGAACGGAGGACACTACATAGCAGGGCATTATAGGACCTCTTCTTCATAAAGCAATTATCCTTAAGAACAGAAGACATAGCTGAGTTTCCTAACCCAGAGAAGCAGGCACAAAGACTTAGACAAAATAAGAAGACAGAGGAATTTGTCCCAAGGGGAAGAATAAGACAAGGCCATGGCAGGAAATCTAAGCAAAACAGATATAAGTAACATGCCCGATCACTGGACTTGAGAAAAGAGTGGAGAACATCAGCAAGGCCATTAACATAGAGATAAGGAATAACATAGAGATAAAGGGCTCAATAAACAAAATAAGAAACACACTTGATGGAATGAATAGCAAGCTGGAGGAAGCAGAGGAATGAATTAATGACCTAGAAGACAGAGTAATGGAAAGTAATCAAGCTGAACAAAAGACAGAGAAAAGAATTATGTAAAATGGGAATAGACTTAGGGAATTCAGTGAGTCCATTGAATGTAAAAATATTCGTATTATAGGAGTCCCAGAAGAAGAAGAGAGAGAAAAGGGAGCAGAGAATTTATCTGAAGAAATAATAGCTGAAAATTTCCCTAATCTGGGGAAGGAGACAGATATCCAGATTCATGAGGCACAGAGAACCTCCAACAAAAATCAAACAAAAGCAGATCCGCACCAAAATGTATTGTAATTAAAATGGCAAAATATAGTGATAAAGAAAAAAAATCTTTTTTTTTAAAGATTTCATTTATTTATTTGACAGAGAGAAAGACAGCGAGAGAGGGAACACAAGCAGGGGGAGTGGGAGAGGGAGAAGCAGGCTTCCCATCGAGCAGGGAGCCGGATGCGGAGCTCGATCCCAGGACCCTGAGACCATGACCTGAGCTGAAGGCAGACACTTAACGACTGAGCCACCTAGGCGCCCAATTAAGAAAAAATCTTAAAAGCAGCAAGACAAAAGACAGTTACATAAAAGGAAACCATGTAAGACTCTCAGCAGATTTTTCAGCAGAATCTTTCCAAGCCAGAAAGGAGTGGCATGATATATTCAAAGTGCTGAATAAGAAAAATCTACAGCAAACAATACTCTATCTAGCAAGGCTATCATTAAGAATAGATGGACAGATAAAGGGCTTCCCAGACAAACAAAAACTAAAGGAGTTCATCACCACTAAACCAGCCCTGCAAGAAATATTAAAGGGGTCTCTTTGAATGGAAAGAAAAAGACCAAAAATGATAGGAATGAAGGTAGGAAACACAAAAGCAGTAAAAATGAATATTTCTGTAAAAAATCAGTCAGGAACTCACAATATAAAAAAGGATATAATATATGACACCATATACCTAAAACGTGGGGAGAAGAGGAGTAAAGAATGGGTTCAAACTGGGGCACCTTGGTGGCTCAGTCGTTGGGCGTCTGCCTTCAGCTCAGGTCATGATCCCAGGGTCCTGGGATCGAGCCCCACATCGGGCTCCCTCCTGGGTGAGGAGCCTGCTTCTCCCTCTCCCACCCCCCCCCCCGCTTATGTTCCCTCTCTCGCTGTGTCTCTCTCTGTCAAATAAATAAATAAAATCTTAAAAAAAAAAAGACTGGGTTCAAACTTAAATGACCATCAATTTAATACAGACTGCTATATGCAGAAGATGTTATATACAAGCCTAATGGTAACCACAAGTCAAAAACCACTAATAAATGTGCAAAGAATAAAGAGAAAGAAATCCAAATATATCACTAAAGAAAACCAGCAAACCATGAGAGACTAGACAAGAAAGGATCAGAGAAAAGCTTCAAAAACAACCACAAAACAAGTAATAAAATGGCAATAAATACATATTTATCAATAATTATTTTGAATATAAATGGACTAAATGTTCCAATCAAGAGACATAGGATGACAGAATGGAAAAGAAAAAAAATAAAAATCCATCTATATGCTGCCTACAAGAGATCATTTTAGACCTAAAGATACCTGCAGATTGAAAGTGAGGGGATGAAGAAATAGTTATCATGCAAGTGGATGTCAAAAGAAAGCTGGAGTAGCCATACTTTTATTGAATGAAATAGAGTTTAAAATGAAGACTATATGGGTGCCTGGGTGACTGAGTCAGTTAAGTTAAGTGTCCAACTCTTGGTATCAGCTCAGGTCTTGATCTCACAGTTGTGAGTTCGAGCCCTGTGTTGGGATCCACACTGGGCATGGACCCTACTTAAAAAAAAAAAAAAAAACTATAACAAGAGATAAAAAAGGACACTATACAATAATGAAGGGGAAAATCCAATAAGAAGATAAAACAATTCTAAATATTTATGCACCCAACTTGGGAGCACCAAAATACATAAAAGTTAATAAACATAAGGAACTAATCAAAAATAATACAGTAGTAGGGGACTTTAACACCCAACTTAAAGCAATGGACAGATGATCTAAACAGAAAATCAACAAGGAAACAATGGCTTTGAATGACACATTGGAACAGATGTTTTAAACAGATGTATTCAGAACATTCCATCCTATAACAGAATACATATTCTTTTCAGGTGCACATGGAACATTCTCCTGAATAGATCACATATTAGGCCACAAACCATGCCTCAACAAACTCAAAAAAGATCAAAGTCATACCGTGCATCTTTTCTGACCACAATGCGATGAACCTAGAAATCAACTGCAAGAAAAAATCTGAAAGACCACAAATACATGGAGGTTAAATAACATGCTATTAATGAATGGGTCCAGCAGGAAATAAAAGAAGAAATTTAAAAAGTACATGGAAACAAAGGAAAATAAAACATAATGTTTCAAAACCTGTGGGATGCACCAAAAGCAGTTCTAAGAGGGAAATTTATAGCAATACAATGCAATTTTCAACTTATTGAGGAACCTCCATACTGTTCTCCAGAGTGGCTGCACCAGTTTGCATTCCCACCAACAGTGCAGGAGGGTTCCCCTTTCTCCATATCTTTGCCAATACCTGTTGTTTCTTGTGTTTTTTCTTTTTTCCACTCGTGGAATTGAAGAAACAAAACAATCAAGCAAAGTGGGGGCGGGAGGGAAGAGGGAGAGATATATAAACCAAGAAACAGAGTCTTAACTATAGAAAACAAACTAATGGTTACCTGATGGGAGTTACGAGGGGGGGTGGGTAAAATAGGTGATGGGGATTAAGGAGGGCACTTGTCATGATGAGCACTGGGTGATTAAAATAAAAACTTATTTTTTAAAGAATTTTTATTTATTTGACAGAGAGAGAGCATAAGCTGGCAGAGTAGCAGGTAGAGGGAGAGGGAGATGAAGTCTCCCCACTGAGCAAGGAGCCAGATGTGGGGGGTCAATCCCAGGACCCTGAGATCATGGTCTGAGCCGAAGGCAGTCACTTAACCAACTGAGACACCCAGGTGCCCCCCCATAAATAAATAAATAAATAAATAAATAAATAAATAAATAAATAAATAAAAGCTTAAGAAAATATCAACAACTCATCAGAAAAATGCTTAAAATGTGAACAGTTCACAGAAAAGGAAATTCACAAGGCTTTTAAGCTTAAGATGTTCAGCTTTACTCATAAGAGAAATACAAAGTAATACTAAATGAGATCCCACTTTTTACTTATTAGGTTGGCAAAGATCAAAAAACTTCAGAATATAGTCGGCTCAAGTGGGGAATGAAACCGATAGTCTTATACATCTTTAGTGAGGGTTTATGGATACGGCCTCTACGAAGAACAATTTATTGATATACTTCAACATTTAAGTGTACATACCTTTTGACCCAACATTTCCACTTCCAGGAAATTTTCCAACAGATGTTTTTGTACCTGTGCACAGAGAAGTATGTTCCAGGATATTTGTGACAATATTGCTTATAATAGTAATAGTGTCTAAGTAGATTAGAAACAATCTCAGTGTTCCTCTGTAAGGGATTAGTGCCAAGTAGGGAACTATGGGCTCTGAAGTTTTACTGTACTTAAACATTCACTAGTTAGCCTGCCATAGTTTCCAGAGATGCTGGAGAAGGCAGGAGACTCCTGGGTCAGAGACAAAGGACTTTATTACTCCCAGAGCAGCAGGCAGCATGAACTTCATGTTCCATCAATTTGCCCATTAGGACAATGTATTATGGCCCAGGTGTCCGTTTCACACACAGTGGATCTGTGTCCCAGCAGAGGGACAGCAAGCTTAGGAAACTCCCAACATGGAGTTGACAGATTTAGCAAGTAAAAATACAGATGTCCAGTTAAATATGAATTTCAGATAAACAAGAAATGATTTTTAGTGTTAAGTATTGTATAGGGCAGGGGCGCCTGGGTGGCTCAGTCGGTTAAGCCGCTGCCTTCAGCTCAGGTCATGATCTCAGGGTCCTGGGATCGAGTCCTCATCGGACTCCCTGCTCCACAGGAAGCCTGCTTCTCCCTCTCCCTCTGCCACTCCCCCTGCTTGTGTTCACTCATTCTCTCTCTCAAATAAATAAATAAAAAATTTTTTAAAAAGTTTGTGTAGGGCACACTTGTTGTTTATCTGAAATTCAAATTTAACTGGGTATCCAATATTTCACCTGGCGGTCCTATCCTAATCTTATTAGGGTGATGCTAGCATACGTGTGCAACCTCTGACCTGGAGGAAGACGGTATCTTTATTATCCTGGTGAAGAAACAAATCTGCCTTCTCCCCCAGAGGGAGACACTACTTCTGTTTTCCCAGGCTGTTTGCTAAACAAATATCCTTGGAAAGCTTGTCCAGGATAAAAGCTGTCACAACACATGTAGAAACGCCGTGGAGAATTGCCCAGCAACATTTCACGTAAACTGAGGTGTAAAAAAAACTGGCAACATCTACCTCAGGTAGTTGATATAGGGATTCAATTAGATGATTGTGTAAAGTGCTCAGTAAATGCTAATCACCAGTTCAATGTTAGTTTACTACCTGACTGGTATTTGTTGTTTTTAATTCTTTCAAAACCACTTTTGTCAACCTTCTACGAATTCATTTAGCTTGCCAACCTCTCTAATCCCGTGCACTGGTGCTCTCCTCCCCACGTTTCCACATTTTAAGATCTAGCAGCACGGCTCCGCTTAGAGTTCTCTGAATATCCCGTGCTGACCACACCTCTAGGAGTTTGCATTGCTGTTGACTATGATTGGAATGACCGTGCTCCATTCTCAGGATGTCTGATAACTTCTATTTTTCCTTCAAGGTTCAGCTACCATGTCACGTGCTCCAGGAAGCCTTCCCTGAAACTCCCAAGACACAGAAATGTTTTCTTTCCTATGTCTTCTTACGACAGCTACTTTCATTTCATGTTTGTATCTGTTGTGGGTGGAATTATGGAAATTTTCATCTACAACCACAGTAATCTGATCACTGCACAGTTGCCAGATCTTTCACGTGTGCCTAGATGAAAGCTACATGCACGTGTACTGGGGGTGCTCTGACCTTTGGCTTCAGACTCAGTTTGTCCAAATTCTACCATCCAGCCCTGACCATTGCAAAGTAGAATAGCTGAATGCTTACTCAGTGTCGTTGCTGGTGTTCTTAAACCTATTCAAGAGTAATAGCTGTGCGATTGGGTAGATTTCTGTCCTGTCCCATCGGTGCATCAATCTTCAATAACATAAACATGGCATCTCATTCATATTTATTGTTAATATCTGAATATCTACTTTCAAATGTAGGTATTCTAAATTCTAGATAACTTGGTAACTTGAAATGCTAAATTTGATGATGTGCTTTATATGTTGAACTGCTAACAATCAGTTGAAGTATATATGATTGTATTTTTAATATTGCAAAAGTAAAATGCTGCAATAATTATTGAGGATTATGGAAGATGTTGGTTCTATGTAATAAAAAAACTTTCAAGTAGTTAAATAAATATGTTAACAGTTAATGTGAATATTGAAAGAATGCTATCCAGATAACTTTAGGAAGAATATTATATCCTTTTTGAGCCTACAGGTATTTATAAACATATAAATACTACCATAGGGCAAAAGAGTAAAGTTTAGATTATATCCTAATTCTAATTACTGTAGAAATCTTTGATGCAATTGCATTCATAACACTAGATAAAATCTGTAGAGGGGCACCTGGCTGGCTTGGTAGGCAGAGCATGTGACTCTTGATCTCAGAGTCATGAGTTCAAGCCTTACGTTGGGCATACAGCTTACTTAAAAAAAAATAAAATAAAATACTTTATAAAAAATATAGAGAGAAACTAGTGTTTAATTACTTAATTCCATTTAGTCTGTGAATCTTAAAAAGCCCTATTTTGTAATTTTTCACATAGGAGGATAAATTAAAAGCAGAATGTCAACACAGCTACCTCAAAATTTCACAAAGACAAAAAAAACTCATGTATAACACATATGATAAATCATCTTTGAGTCATGTACTCTATACTTAAAAGTATAGAGACAGCATTAAAAAAAAGAACATTTAGATAAAATGAGATGCCCAAAATACATTTGTCTCTCTAAACAATGAACTTTTCAAGAATGCTTTTAATAAGGCAATACCTCATGGTTTAGTATCTGTGAAGACAAATGCTTTTTAAAGCTTGTAGAAATAATTGCAATAGATTAATTATACCATTTCAGCAGTGGAAGAGAAAGAATTTTTGAGATTTGCCAAAGCTATGGATTCTAAATATTGCTTTATTTTAGAAAACATTCCTTTTTTTTCTTTTTTTAAGATTTTACTTATTTATTTGACAGGGAGATAGAGCCAGAGAGCACAAGAAGGAACAGGTGAAGCAGGTTCCCTGTTGAGCAAGGAGCCCGACGCAGGGCTCCATCCCAGGCCCCTAGGATCATGACCTGAGCTGAAGGCAACAGCTTAACTGACTGAGCCATCCAGGCGCCCCTAGAAAACATTCCTAAAAACTTTCTTCTGGTTTATATTTCCTTATACACAAAAAGTTTAATGAGAATGTTAAATGTGCTCCCAAAGTATATGGTGTGACGTTTGGACACAAGGTTGGAAGAATCAACCTTAAGTTTTTAGGTTTGACAACATAAAGGGTTACTTTCCTTACTTGATGAAAGTTTCTTGGGGCACCTGGTTGGCTCAGTCAGTTAAGTATCTGCTTCCAGCTCAGGTCATGATCCCAGGATCCTGGGATGGAGCCCCACATCAGGCTCTCTGCTCAGCAGGGAGTCTGCTTCTCCCTCTCCCTCTGCCTGCCTCTCCCCCTGCTTGTGCTCTCTCTCTCCCTCTCTGTCAAATAAATAAATAAAATTAAAAAAAAGAAAGATTCTTGTGTCTCACACAGTGAATCTGACTTTGAGAAATATTTATGGAATATAAAATCAGTAAAGACAAATGCACAAAATTATCATTGACTATACAACAAATATGGTAAAGGCCGTGAGCACAAACATACTGTAATTTGTTTGCACTGTTCAGTTTTATATTCAGAAAATGGTTATAGCTTTAAAAGATGTAATAAGGGTGCATGGGTGGCTCAGTTGGTTAAGCGACAGCCTTCGGCTCAGGTCATGATCCTGGAGTCCCGGGATCGAGTCCCACGTCGGGCTCCCTGCTCAGCAGGGAGTCTGCTTCTCCCTCTGACCTTCCTCCCTCTCATGCTCTCTCTCTACCATTCTCTCTCTCTCTCAATGAATAAATAAAAATCTTTAAAAAAAATAAAATAAAAGATGTAATAAAAGGGCAACCCCTTCGGGTCCCCTCCCTCCTTGGGAGCTTTGTACTATCACTTTGCTATCGCTCAATAAACCTTGCTTTGCTGCCCACCAAAAAAAAAAAGAAAGAAAGAAAAGGAAAAAAAGATGTAATAAGAAATGACTGGCTGCAAGCAGAACGATTGTAGACCCCTTCCATAATTTTTCTTCAGCCAATAACAAATTATACAATACACAAGAGATTGTGAAATTGTCTTGTCACATATATATACAAGATATTTAAACAAGCTATTATGTCTTTCAAAGGCTGATCAATAAGGCCTTAATTTTGTATTTCCCAGAGAACATTACCAAAGTAGCAAAACTTACTAATAACCAATGGTTGGATTTTATAGAAAGCAGTTTGTTTATTGGAACATGCTGAATAAATTGATGTGCCTTAAGAGTGTATTTCCTGCTGAAAAGATCTTCCTTTGATTCTTCTCTGGGGAAGAAGCTGAAATTGGTGTGCATACAAGGAAAGCTACTACAGATGGAAACTTTATTTTCTTAACTTGAAAAGTAATTAAATTGCTTCATTGTCATAGTTCTAAATCCAAACTTTAAGGACAAATTTTTCTCTAGTGATTGTGTATAGTGGCAAGAACAGACAAGAATATTAGAAATTAAAAATATGAATACAACCATCTTAAATCTGCTTCTGAAAATATGCATCTTTTTGAAAGTACAGAAAACTTCAGTCGGTGAAATTGTTTCACTGGAATCCTGTCATCGCCCAAGAAATTATCAGGGTCAAGAATCAAAAAGGAACAAAGTCTTTACCATAATAATTGCCTATTAGAGGAAGAAACACAATAAATTGGTGGCAGTATTACCATATTATGCTGACAGAAGTAGCCTTGCTACTCCATGAAGCTCAGTTGAAAGTATTAAGTAATGTAAATGTACCTATTTATTGGCCATAAGAGCATCCAGCAGTCGCCAGAGCTGAGAAATTACTGTTCTTGCCTTATAAGGTCAAACATTAACATTTTAACTACTACGTTTTTAATGATAAAATCATAAAAATGAATTTCCTTTCCAAGAAAGTTCGTGTTTTTTCTTCTCTTTCTACAAGTTCACTCTGTTATGGTGACATTCTCATTTAGAGAATAGCAATTTTTCACTATCAAACATTCACCATTTGACCAAAATATATTTCCCGGCGACTTCAAACTACAGGTATAGCTGGTCTAAAAACAGCTTGTGCGCTCCAGAGCGGGTGCCCCAACAGTATGGTTCTCACACTTTTGTGATTTGTTACTTTGACGGTTATGGACATTGATTTGATTCATTTGTAGAAATACAGGTTTGGGAGGATTTTCATTCATGCTGAGCATGTTTGAAAGGAGGACTGAGCTAGAAACTCGGGGTCATGAGGTTATCGTAACTGTAACACACACTCTTGTCAACCCGAAACACACAAGCTCCATAGATATCGCTTGGCTCTCCCCTGTCCATTAGTATAGACCCAGTAAACTACAACCTCGATAATCCGAGAGGTAAAGACGACTATAGATTTCAGTTTTGGTGCTAACACGGGCCACGTGAGACGCGAGCCGCTTCATCTTGTTCGCCACATTTGCTATTTCTGCAAATGACGAAGGTCTCTCCATCACAGATTTGTGCCCCTCGTTGTAACGCACCAGCCCGCTCGCACCCCGCCCATTGCCGCCTTTCCAAGTTGGGCTGCCCTCCCGCCGGAGCGCCTCCCTTCGGGCGGTGCCTGCTCACCGGGCCTTCAGGAAGAAAGCGCTCCCCAGGAAGAGCCCTGGTTCGGGGCTGGGCCCTGAGCTCTTCTCTGTTAAAGCCTCTGGGGGTAAGGAGAAAACAACCCTCGGGCGCCGCACCACCACCGCCGGGGCGGAAGTGGCCGCCGGGGCCGGCAGGGGGCGCGCTGCGCGTGCGGCGCGGGCGTGCGGCGCGTCTAGGCCGGAGCCGTTCCCAGGGTGCGCTCGGTGCCCACAAAGCGCCAGCTGAGGGGTCGCTGCGGGCCGAGCGCCGCTGAGCCTGCCCGCCACCCAGCTTCACCCGCCGGCCGCCGTGCCTCCGCTGAGTCCCCGCGCCCCAAGCGCGCCCGGGCAGGGAAGGCAGGGCCGGGCGGGCGCCGCCTGCGGAGAGGCCAGGGGCCGGCCTGCGTGGGACCGCGCGGCGGCGGCGGCAGCGACTCCGGCGACTCCGGGCCGGGCCGGACACAGCGCAGGGCCATGGCCGAGGCGGCCCCGGCTCCGGTAAGGGCGGCCCGCGCGCCGAGCGCTGCGAGCCCGGGACGGTGTGGGCACCTAGGGCTCTGCGCCGCGGACCCGAGGGAGGGGAGCAGGACGGGACGCCCGGCCTGTCAGGCGTCGGGCGCTCCCGGGGTCCCGCTGGCGGGGAGGGGCCTGAGGCGCCGGGCAGGACGCCGACGCCGAGCTCGGGGCTGGGAGGGCGCGTCCCCTCCCCCATCGCGAAGTCCCCGCGCCTCGGGTGCGAGGCCCAGGGCTCCCCCTTCCCATTTGGACGTTTGTGGCGGAGAGCGCCTCTTCCGCTAATGAGAGAGGAGTGAGTGAAGAGGGGGGCTCCTCCCGCTTGGTGTCAGCCCCCTACAGCCCGCCAGACTTAGGGCAGCCCGCTCGGTTTGGGTTTTGCATCAGCGGTTCTCAGCTCCGGGAGCCGTCCGCGCAAAATCCCCTTCGGTGCAGTCCACCTGAGCCTCGCCCAGCCGCAGAGGCGGCGGTGACGGTAACGGCGAGGCGGGAGGAGGGACTGCGTGAGCCCAGGGTTCCCCGGTGCCCGGTATCTGACAGCGCCCGCCACGCCGGAGGCCCTCGGTCAGGACTGCCGCACGACGGACTGGGGCGGGTTCCGAGGACGGGATAAGCTTCCATGTGTTTCTTCCTTCCGCGGGTGCTCACCGCAGGCCCGCCGCGCGCCAAGCCCTCTCCCAGTTGCTATAGCTGCAGGGATGACCAAGAGAGCCCCTGCGCACGAGAGCCACGTAGGCCAGTGACATAGGACTGAAACATGCTTTGGGTTTGTCAGCGAAGAAGCCTTTGGTCACGCCAAGGAGAGCCGTTTTATGGGTCGGGGGCCAGAATGGGCAATTGAGGAGGGCCTGGAAAGTGAGAAGGGAAGGAAGAGGGGGAACGGTAGCAGTGGGGTGGGGAGTAGGGCAGAGGGGAATGCAGTCTCTGTCCTGGGACCTATTTTCCTTTTTCCGAGTCTTTTTTTTTTTTTTTTTTTTTAATGCGGTAGAGATGATCCTGTCTTTAATGCCAATGCTGTCTAAGAAATATGATGGAAACTACACATTTAACTTTAAATTTTCTAGTAGTCACATTCAAAAAGTAACAAATCGATGGAATTAATTTTAATATATTTTATTTAACTCAATGCGTACGAAATATTTTAGTGCATAACCAATATTAAGAACTTAATGAAATTGTACATTTTTTTCCCCATACTGAGTGTGCACAATCTGGTGTGTATTTTATACTTATGGCACATCCCAATCAAAATAACCACATTTCAAGTGCTCAGTAGCCATATGTGGCTACCATATTGAATAGTGCAGGTCTTTCTTACAGAGAAGAATCAGGAGAGATTGAAATACTGACCATCAAAAAGAGAAAAGAACAATGTGCCTAAAAATGTGGAAGGAGTTGACATTCAGAGCCTAAGTGGAGAGATTAGTTTTAAATAGGATCAAACTTTTTCCTGTGGGAAGGGAGAAAGCATGGGTTAAGCTACTGACGAGTTTGAAGTGGGAAGGGGTGTGGAAAAAAAGAAAGTTGAGAGAGTTTCAGTCTCATTACTCTAATTTTTTCCCTCAAAGTAGGAGGCCACGTTGTCCCCTGAGATTGAGGGGGCCTGCAGTGGACAAGAATCTTAGTGCCCCACGCAGCTCCCTGCGCCAGCACCAGCAACATCAGCATCAAAATGGAGAATCACAGTTTTCCTCCCAGACCTACTGAATCAAAGTCTGCATTTTAACAAGATCTCCAGATGATTCTTATGCACATTAGTTTGAGAAGCGCTGTACTAAAAGTTTAAGGAGTGTGCTGAGGATTTGTAGTGGCCACTTTATGGAATGGGAAGAGAAGCACTGTTGGGGGGGGGGGGCACCAGGCAGCACTGAGTTCCTGCTTTGCTTAGAAACCATTGGTGTGTGGTGACACCAGTTTTCCCTGTTGTGTGACTTCCTTTAGTAGGGTTTACCAGCTTGCTTATAGGAAGAGAGAAAGAACAATTAGACAGATTCAAAGCTGGAGCCGGTGAGGCAGAGAGACAGAAAGGGGTTGAAGGTGGTTGAAATGATCAACTGAGGAAGAAAACAAAGCCTGGAACAGGCTAATGAGCCAAGAGCAAAAGGCATGGTCGGCATGGTCAGGGGTTTAGTAGGATTGAAGAGCAAGTATAGCGGGTGAGCTGGAGAGTTGAGAGGTTGTGGCCAGGGAGGGCATTATCAGATTCATGGAGTTGGAAGGCTTTGTAGAGGTCATTCTGGTCCAACCTCCTATTTGTTGTCAGAATTTTTTTTAATACACTTTTTGTTTCGCAGCATTTTCAGTGACGAGGCAACCTGCTATTTTCTTGGAGAGATCTAGTTTCAAAAATTATTTATATAGGCCAGGGTTTGCCTGCCTGAAAATTCCATGTTGGTTCTAGTTCTGCCCTCTGGAGTAAACGCAGTATAATATGGAACAAGTCTGTTCTGCCTTCTGTTTTATAGCCATCAAATATTTGACAATAGCCATCATGTTTTCTCCATACTCAATATTCTCAGCTTTAATTAACTATTACTGAGTGGTGTGGTTGCGGTTTGTAAGCAGGGTGGTGGACAGGGCCAGAGCATATGTCATTAAAGGGTTTATCAGAGGGCAGCGAGTTCAGTGAAACCTGGAAAGATGTGATGCACTTTAGGCCTTTTCCAGAAATAGAGGGTACAGCAGCAACCTGAGCCCCTGGACAGTTGGCTCTAGGACCTAGCATCCCAGGGAATATGCCAGGTTGGTTCTCTATCCAGTTTCACTCATTCACTGTCTTACTTAATTCATCTCTGAACCACCAAAGCAATTCTCTTGGCTTTTGAGGCGGATGAGCTCCACAAAGATGAAGCTTATGCAGGCAGTATGAAAACTATATTTAGAGTCATCTCAGCTGGTTAACCAGTTAACCAGTCCTGCTTTGATTTTAGTTTGGATTAGGGCTCCTTCCAACACTCAATGTCTTGTCTCATCTCTCCACTGCATATAGACTTCTGAATGGGACTCTGAATGCCTTACATCCCTGCAGCCCCTTCCTCTTCCCACGCCGCCAGCAGCAAATGAGGCGCACCTGCAGACTGCAGCCATCTCCTTGTGGACCGTGGTGGCAGCCGTGCAGGCGATAGAGAGGAAGGTGGAGGTCCACAGCCGGCGACTCCTACACCTAGAAGGACGGACGGGGACAGCAGAGAAGAAGCTAGCCAGCTGTGAAAAGACAGTGGCTGATCTTGGGAACCAGCTGGAGGGCAAGTGGGCCGTGCTGGGGACCCTGCTGCAGGAGTACGGGCTGCTGCAGAGGCGACTGGAGAACTTGGAGAACCTGCTGAGGAACAGGAACTTCTGGATCCTGCGGCTGCCCCCGGGCATTAAAGGAGATCTCCCAAAGGTAATGCCCTCCCTTCTGGCTGGAAAGTGGTGCCACTAGTCCTTAGACGAGGAGGAAGGGATGGTGTTGGCCAATCAGGCTAAAGGAAAGATGAAAGTATTTTTTTGTTTCTCCATTTGGGAAGCATTTCATGTTCAATTTAGTGATGATTTGAAGTGTCAAACTTAAGTGCTCGCTTCGGCAGCACATATACTGAAGTGTCAAACTTAAGATTGGAAAACTCCAGTTCAAAGTTGACTACCTGGCAGATAGATTTTTTTCTCTTACGCTTTTTCCTACCCTTTGCCTCCAAGTCACTTTTTTCTTTGTTAACCTGCTTGCTTCAATCTTCGTGTGGAAACTAAATTAAATATCATTTAAATCAGCCTATTTGAATCTTTTGGTAGTTCTGGTGAAAAAGAGGAGGACAAGGGAAGAGCCATAGAGTAAAGGGTTAAT
Source organism: Eumetopias jubatus (assembly GCF_037043125.1). Lineage (NCBI taxonomy): Eukaryota > Metazoa > Chordata > Mammalia > Carnivora > Otariidae > Eumetopias > Eumetopias jubatus. Next base: position 101,616,539 of record NW_028274820.1, read on the forward strand.
AGAAGGGTTTGGGGCTCTGTAGATCCAGGATTGACATGTTCCTGTCCCTCAGCATCCTTTATAGAAGTGTGCTGTGGTGCCAGGGACCGGCTCTGCTGGAGGGAGTAGCCCATGAACTAAAAGAAGATAAACATCCTTCTTAAGCGCCGGAGTACAGCCTTGAGGCAGCTAGTTTCCTTGGGCACATACTGTTTGCTCCATATCTATATCCTGAAGGCACAGCATTGAACAATTCATACAGGCTTCCCTGGAGCTTAAATTTTAGTGGAGAAAGAAAGATAATAAATATAAACATACAAAGTAAATTCATGTAAGTGCGTAGATAAAAATAAAAGTGCTATTTGGTGATTTATTTTAGATGGGATTTCAGAGAAGCTATCAGAAAGGCGCTAATATTTAGGCTGAGATTGAATGACAGGAAGGACCCAGCTGTGAGAAGATCTGAGGAAGAGTTTTCTAGGCGGAGAGAATGCCCAGTGCAAAGTCCTGAAGACACAAACAAACATGCAGCGCTCAGGGCAAGGGGAAAGGCCCATTAGTGGTGTGCGGTGAATAGATAGGCATATGCCTGGAGAAGTGGGTAGGAGACGGGTCATTCAGGGCAGTGTTTTTCAGCCCTGACTTTTTACATTTTGGTGGACATCAGAGCTAGAGATTCTGACTTAGTGGGTCCTGGACGGGGCCAAAACATTAATAATTCTTTTTTTTTTAAGATTTTATTTATTTCAGAGAAAGCATGCAAGCATGAGGCGGGGGTGGCAGGGGTGAGGGAGAAGCAGACTCCCCGCTGAGCAGGGAGCCCAATTCAGGGCTCGATCCCGGAACTCTGGGATCATGAACTGAGCTGAAGGCAGACACTTAACTGACAGCCACCCAGGCGCCCCAACATTAATAATTCTTACAGCTCCATAGTGGAGTCTGATATGCAATTGGGGCTGTGAGTCATTGATATAGGGGTCTGGAGACCAAGGTGAGGCATTGGTTTTATCTTGGGTGTGATGGAAAGAAATGGAAGGTTTTAAGCAGAGTTCTATCTGGTTTATATTTTGAACGAGTCACTTTGGCTGCTTTGTGGAGGACGGGTCCAGGTGGTAAGAACAGAAGCAGAGAGAACCAGTAGGCAGCTGTAACAGCGGGAGGGGTGAGAGTGGCTTGGGTGAGGGTAGCAGTGGAGGAGACGGACAGTGGACAGATTCAGGACGTTGGGTGGAATTGATGGGTAGGAGTCACTGATGGGAATTAGGGAATGAGGAACGAAGACAATGATCATTGTAAATTTACTGTGTGATAACTCACTTAGAACTTGTTGTTCTAAGTGCTTTGGTTATTTTCATAAGAACCCTGAGGGCGCCAGGGTGGCTTAGTCAGTTAAGCGGCTGCCTTCCGCTCAGGTCATGATCCCAGGGGACTGGGATCGAGCCCCACATTGGGCTGCTTCTCCCTGTCCTCTGCCTGCCACTCCCCCTGCTTGTGTTCTCTCTCTCTCTCTCTGCCAAATAAATAAATAAATAAATAAATAAATAAATAAATAAATAAAATAAACTTAAAAAAAAAAAGAACCCTAACTCGCTCAAGATCATATAGTTTGGAAATACAAATAATAGAGTGGTATCATAACCCAGTTGGCTCCAGAGCATATGCTCTTACCCACCTTAGGTTTACTGACTGTTAGGCTTTTGGCTTGAAGAACCAGATGGATGGTGGTGGCATTTACTGAGATAGGGAATGTCTTGAGGAGTGGGAAGGAATGAGGACTTCTCTTTTGGCAGTATTAGGTTTGAGATGCCCGTGACACATTTAGGAGAGATGTTAAGTGGTCTCCGCAGCTCAAAGATGAGAAGTATCTGGCAGTCACTGGTGCACAGATCATATTGTTAAGTCATGAGACTGGAAGTCATTGCCTCAGGAGAGAAAGTGGAGAAACAGGAGGAAGAGCCCAAGGATCATGCTCCAGGAGCAGGCAGGGCCAGCAAAGGAGGCTGAAAAGGAGTGGCCATTGAGGTGGGAACAAGATGGGAAGGCATGTGGGGTCAGAGGTCAAGGAGAAAAGGCAATGAAGGAGAGAGTTGTCGTTTGGGTTGCGTGTTACTGAGAGATCTAGAAAGATGAGGACAGAGTATGATTTGGCAA